>NC_071551.1:3204353-3579021 GCF_026979565.1 Vidua chalybeata
AGAAGGGAAAACCTAAATTGAACTGTTGTTGTCTTGAATCAGGAAGTTCCTTTTGTTGACAACCCTGGAGTTTGTCACCTCTGTGTCCTGGCTGAGGTAATTGGGTTTCCCCAATTAATCCTGACCTCATTTTTGAGGTTAACCATAAATCCAAAATATTTTCCTTGTGTTCGGTGACTATTAGAGCAGATCCCTGTGATTTTCTTTGCCAGATAGCCCACTGCCCTCAGGTGGCAGAGTATCATCTGTAATAAATGGAATTTACTCAAACCTCAGAACCTGAAAATCCCGTTCTCCTTCATTGCTTGATGATGCTGGAGCTCCAACCACCTCTTACAGAAAGTTAATGGAGGTTCTCCTTGAATGAAGTGGTTTGGAAGCCAATACTTAGGAACCCACTTCCCATAATTATATTTTACATTTGGGACTTAACTGTCAATTGTGGTGGCTGTGTTCAACCAGGATCTGCAATCCAGAGTCTGAATCCCATGGGAGTGAAGTCATACAGTGACACATAACCCTTGGCCTATGCCATAAAAACACTTTTGGACTCTGTGATCCCTGCACTTCCCCCTGAACTGGCCTAATCTATCTCAAGACAGACAAGTGGTTATTTCTGAGGCCTGAGATGTAAAAGGACCTTTTAGAACAACATTGCTACAAAAGAGTATTCAGATGCTAAAAATACAAATTTTAAACTTCCACAAAAGCTGTGGTATTATATAAGCTGTAATTATTTCTGGAACTGACAAACAGGTCTGTAGTTCTACTATGAAGAAGTTTTTTGCAAATCTGTGTTAAACTTACACTTGAAGGTATTTTTCAGGAAAGACATTGAAAATGGGCACACTGAAACTACTACAGGACTGAAGGATTTAGGCAAGAACCTAATTTTTCACAGCTCTTTGAACCTCTTGCTCTGTAATACTTCTGTCAGCTCCCACTATTGGGGCCATATTGAAGCAGCAAAGGAAGACTTTTGAAGACGGTTAAAAATATTAAAAAGGAGGACCTTGTTACAGTAGTTAATTTACTGAGTTTTCATATTAAGTAGCTGTCACAGAGAGAAAATCCAAGTTTTATGTTGAAGTAGGAAAAATGAGCTTGCGTTTGCATATAAAAAGTTAAAAAGAAAACAAAAAAACCCCAAACAACAAAAAACAGATCCCAAAAGAAAAACATATCTTTTTATAAATACATGTATTCTCAAGTTTCCTGGCTTCTTTATTAAATAAAACTCGGATTTCCCGTGTGGCTCTCACTGCAGAGGTTACCTACCGCAGCCCTAGCGGGCTGGGTGAGGTTCTTACTGAGGAGCCGCTGCTCCTGCAGCCTGCGGGGCTCTGCTGCTGCTTCTCTCCAGCCCGCCTGGCCCAGGGCCCCAAACCCGCCCTGTTTGAGCCCATTTTAGCGAGGGCCCCGCGCGTTCCGGCCCCAAACCCGCCCTGTTTTGAGCCCATTTCCGTGAGGGCTGCGCGCGTTCCCGCCCCAAACCCGCCCTGTTTGAGCCCATTTCCGTGAGGGCCCCAAACCCGCCCTGTTTTGAGCCCATTTCCGTGAGGGCTCCGCGCGTTCCCGCCCCAAACCCGCCCTGTTTTGAGCCCATTTCCGTGAGGGCTCCGCGCGTTCCGGCCCCAAACCCGCCCTGTTTGAGCCCATTTCCGTGAGGGCTCCGCGCGTTCCGGCCCCAAACCCGCCCTGTTTGAGCCCATTTCCGTGAGGGCTCCGCGCGTTCCCGCCCCAAACCCGCCCTGTTTGAGCCCATTTCCGTGAGGGCTCCGCGCGTTCCCGCCCCAAACCCGCCCTGTTTGAGCCCATTTCCGTGAGGGCTCCGCGCGTTTCCGCCCTGTTTGAGCCCATTTCCGTGAGGGCTCCGCGCGTTCCCGCCCCAAACCCGCCCTGTTTGAGCCCATTTCCGTGAGGGGGGCGCGGAGGCCGGGCCCACCCCAGGGGCGTTCCCGGGCCCCGCCTGCAGGGGGCGGTGCCGCCGCCCCATCGATCACTCGGCGCTCCCGCACTCGGGCGCACCCCCGCGAGCGCCCGCCGCCCCCCGCCGCCCCCCGCCCGCAGCGCAGGTGAGTCCGGGCGGCTCGGGGGGTCCCGAGGTGGCCCCAGGGGGACCCGGGGGGGCCTCGGGGCACCCCCGGCCCCGCTGCCATTCCCTTCTGCGTCAGCCGCCGCTCCCGCTCCTCGGGTCCGGCCTGAGGGGCCCCTCCCTGCCGCACGCCCCTCACGGCGCCCCGCCCCGCCCCGGGGCGGGTGGGCGAGGGGCGTCCCCGGTGCGTCCCGGTGCTGGCGCCCGCCGCGGGGCGCGGAGTGCGGCGCCGCGCCGGGCGCGGCGGTCTCAGCCTCGCGGTGGGGCCTGGGGGTCCCTCAGGGCCTCCCCGCCTGGCGCGGGCCGTTCGCCGCCTCCCGCTGCCCGGGACTCCCGCGGGGTCCGTCCCGCTCCGCCGGGCAAGGTGACCTTTCGCTTCTTCCCCGGCACGCGGTGCGAGCACACAGCTCTGTGCTGCCCATGCCCCGTGTCCCCGGCGCTGGCCCGAACGCTCCTTCCCTCGCGGTTTTGGGTGACGGGGCGCTGGAAGAGCCCCCCGCCCGTCCGGCCGCTGCCCTGGCCCCGCCGCTCCAGGGCCTGCTCTGTGTCCCCGTGCGGAAAATTACATCCTTTTTTTCGCTTTGAGCCAGGGCCTGCTTTGGGCTTTGGTTCTCACCCTGACAGTTCTTGTGCTGTGTGTGTTAAGGAAATTAAAACATTGTCATAGAAAAGAGATGCCTTATTTTTCTTCCCAGGGCACAGCAGTGCACTGGAGAGTTAAAAATATAAAAGCCTTAAAATACTTGAAAGATTAGTATATGGTTAGATATGTCCCACGAGGCTAACGATGTGATGTACTTCATTTACAGTTCTTTGGGTGACCTCAGGCATGGTTCATGCACCAGAGGCTTTCAGTCACTGGGATGCTGATCTCTGCTGTGCTTAAATGTTTCTTTAAGGTCTTTGCTTTGGTTCCAAACGCCTGTAGATTCCTTTTTTTTTTTATTGACTTTTTTTCTAATGACAGTGTAACAGATGACTCTATATACTTTTGTTTGATCATGAATTTCTTGTCACTTTTATTAGAATAAAAACCTATAATATAAGCTGGTAGCCCAAGAGAACAAATGCTTAGTCTTTATTATGTGGAACAATAGTATTGTTTTTCAAAATTGTTTAGAAATTTTGCAAAGGCAAAACTGTTAAAACACATTTTATGTGAAGTCATGTGACTGAGCTGAATTGAACTTCTCTGTGATGTTTTCTGTTTCATTTTTCAGGACAGCACAATTTCAGCCTTTAGAAAAAGCCTTTCATTGCTTGCTTAATTCTGGTTATTTAATTTAACTATTAGTTAAATATTTTCACTGCCTTTTAAAGAAAGAAATGAAAGTTTAAATGAGGCTGCATATAATCAAGCAAATCTCATTATGAGAAAACCCTAAATCTTAGTTTAAAGTTTAAAATGTGACTCTTGAAGCTGTTTTTCCTTCTATTGTCAGCTGTAAATAAAGGATGTATCTTGCTTTTTCTGCTTTGTAGAATTCAATTGTTTAGGCATATATATGAGATTGGGAGAGTGTTTTAAACACAAAATCGAGACATTTATTCCATTCTAATCTCAAGGAGTGGCCTGCATGCTTTTTTCCTTACTGTACCAGGCTTCACCCTGCCCTTGCAGGAGCTTGAGTAATTTTGTAATTCAGTGATGAAAAAGTTGAACAGGGACTTTGGGATTTTAATGCCCTGATTACCACAGAAGTGAAGCAGAAATAACTGGAGAAGAGTGAAGGGAAATATTCTGGAGTGTGACCAGCTTCTCTCATGTAGCTTTTTCTTCAGTGCAGTACTCTCTGCTGCCACTTCGAAAACCTGTTGCAGTAACTGTTGATGAGCTATTTTTGGGGCTTGTATCTGATTACTTCCCACACACACACTCTCCCAAAAAGGGATTTGAGTAGGGTGAGTTGCCACACAGATGTCGTGTAAGAATTCTACAAAAATACGGTAGGCTTCAGGCTGCTACTTCAGACCTGGCTGCCAAACCCAGCATGGTGAAAATGTTGGCAGCAGAGGTCCAGGAAGCCAGTGCAAACTTCAGATCAACATGGAATTTTGTCCTTTCCTTTTCTGCAGGAGGATTGTAGATTCTCTGTGTTGATTATTGCACCACAAAGCAATGTTTTGGTTAGTAAAAGGATGGAAAGATGAACTTAATGTGCAAATCTCTCTATGAAGCTGATTGGACACTTAAAGGGCATAGGATAAAGCTTTTTTAAGGTAGAAATCAACCTTAGTGCTTTTACTTCTCATTAGATAGATGTCAGTAAGAACTGAAGTGACAGCGATGTCAGCTCGGCTGAGAGTGTATATTTCAGACAATAATTTTATTGTTTTTTTCTTTCAGACTGAGACTAATTATGGAAGAGAAATCCAAACAATGACAGAAAAGAATTAGTTTTCTTCTTCTAGGACAGTCATGTTGGAAGGATTGGTAGCCTGGGTCCTCAACACCTACCTGGGCAAATATGTCAATAACCTGAACACAGACCAACTTTCAGTGGCACTTCTAAAGGGTGAGGGAGGCTTTGTGTTCTCTTCTGTACTGTTTTCATATTGTGATTTAGAAAAGTGTTATTTTTTTGTGATAACTGAAAGGTGGAATAGACGTAATCACTTAATATTGTGTTTGATATCTATATAAACCCTTTTAATACAGAGTTTGGTACTAGAACTTTATAATGAACAGTAACTGATCTTACGTTCTTTGCTCTTTATCAACACCCTTAAACCAATAAGTATGCTTAGCTACCTTAGCATGTTGAATTTATGTAATTTTTTCTTGATACTGTTCAGTAACTTTCCTGTTGAGGGACTGTGGCAGGAAGTGTCCTGCAGCCTCTTACCTTTTAGTGCTCATAGTTACTCCCCTGTAGTTTGGTTTGTGTCATGCTGCATCCATGAGTTTTGTACTTTGTACAGAGTCCTCAAATCAATGCTTTCTGTTCAACCTTTGCTGCTGTTATCTGCTGCTTCTGGTGAGAATGTTTTGTAATACTCCAAGGCTTCTCTGTGTGTGCTTTTCACAATACTAAGAAAATAAGTATCTCTTTTGAAAAGACAATAGGGAGAGGTTTTATCTGTGGCTATAACAAAGTTCAGTTCTAAAACCCCACAGAAGATTGCTTCTGGACAACATGATGAAATAGTTTGAGCACATGACGTTGGAAAATTAACGAGTGTATTAAGTAACCACTGTGATCTTAACACAACCTGAAGTGATAGGCTGGCTGTTCTTATTAAATCCCATTTAATTTTTTTAAAAAACCAATGCCAGTTGTTTTGAGCTTACAGTGTTCAAGTTGGCTTTCTTTAAACATAGTTTTGTTTAGCAGACTTGTCTTTTTCTTTCGCTTTGTATAGGTGCTGTTGAATTGGAAAACTTGCCACTAAAAAAAGATGCCTTAAAGGAGCTGGAATTACCATTTGAAGTAAAGGCAGGTTTGTATTTTGCTTGTGTGTGCAGGACAGATTTTTTAAAAACAGGAGATATTGCATGTTTTAGAGGACTTGTGAGTCAGAGGCTTGAACAAATGAGGTAGCCTGATTTTTAGGTTATTTCTGTTTTAGCTTGTTTGTTTCTTATACCACTTTTTCTTTGAGGATTTTTCAAGGTTGATAAAATAAGCTTTCACAGGAATCTGATAGTGTTTCTGTTTTGTTTATTCAGGTTTCATTGGCAAAATAACACTACAGATCCCTTTTTATCGTCCACATGTGGATCCATGGGTGATATCTGTCTCAAAACTGCACTTAATTGGTGCACCAGAAAAAAGAGAAGAGTTTGATGAGGAAAGGGAAAAGTTGCAAGAAAGAGAACACAAGAAAGCCCTTCTGCTGGCACTTGAAGAAAAATGGAAGGTGAGTCACGCTTGTGTTTCATGGTGAAGAAACCTCTGTGGTGGATTGTATTTAAGTCTCCTAACAAGAGACAGAACAAATGCACATGAAATGGAGTTAGAATTTGATTTCCATATGCTGACATAGTGCAGTTTCTGTCCTACCATCCCTCACCATTATGTCCTGTGTCCCACATATGTCAGAGATACATAAATACCTTAAATTAACTTGTTTAGTTTTTCTTTCTCCCTGTTGATAGTGATTTCAGTGTAACAAAGTACATTGTCTCCTTACCAGCTGTTACAGTGGTAAGTAATGCTTATCCCTGTTTCCTCTTTCAGAAAGAGCAACAACAGAAAGGGGAGTCTTACTGGTACTCAGTTACTGCATCTGTAGTCACGAGAATTGTAGAAAACATTGAAGTAAGTCTTTGCTTTTGAGTGGTTGGCAGTTATACATTTGCCTTTAAAATGGAGAATAATTGTAGGATGGCAAAAAAAAGTACAGTGTGTTGAGAAAGTGTGTCGTTTATGGGGAGAAGGGCAGGGACTGCTGGTATCTGAGGAGAAGGTAGAACCAGGGAGTACAAATCAGAAATGAGGAATCGGGTTCCTACTAGGGTAAATATCTAGTAGAAATTTGTTGGAAAATTGCAGAAATTAAATATTAAATTGTTCCAGCATTAATGAAAAGTACTACTGTTTGCAATAATGATGTAAATAGTATATCTCTAGTAATGTTTTTTTTCTGTCCAGTTAAAAATCCAGGATGTGCATTTGAGGTTTGAAGATGGTGTCACAAATCCCTCACAGCCGTTTGCATTTGGCATCTGCATCAAAAATGTCTCCATGCAAAATGCCGTGTTTGAACCAGTAAGTGCAGCTTTTGTGTACAAGAGCAGCTCAGATGGCATTGCTGCATTTTATGGGTGCTAGCAAATATTCAAAAAAAATGCGTCATTTTAAAAATCTTTTGATTGTTGTAATAAATTGACTCTGTGCATTTCATGGTTTTTATTTGGTATATAGAAACTACATACTAAAACTAGAAACTAAAACCAACATGGCACGTGGTGTGTGAGCTTGACTTTACTCCACTTCTTCTACTCCAGGTGGAGAAGCTGATGCGGAAAAAACAGATGGATGTTGGTGATTTCAGTGTTTATTGGGATACTAGTTGCACTTTACTGGGTGACCTGCCTCCTGGTGAGCTACAGGTACATGAAAGAGGTTTTGCATATGAAAGAGAGATTATTGTTAGTCTCTTTTCTGTACTACAGTCCTGATTGATGTAGAATTTATTGGATCTGGTCTTCTAAGAGCAAGAGAAGTCTATGGTTTCATGCTTTATTGATAGGATACATGTGCAACCCACAAAGGCTGGCTGTGAAGTAGCTTGGTTTACTTCTGAAGAGAGAACATGTTCAAGAAGTTCTTTCCAATGGACTGGCCTGCTAATAAAGTACATTCTAGAACATGAAACCAGTGCATCCTAATGACTATTGTACACTCATTTCTTAGAGAGTAATTTGCTTGTAACCCCCAGGAAGCAATGGACAGAAGTATGGAAAGTCGTGATCATAATTACATCATGGAGCCTGTCTGCACTTCTGCTCTTCTCAAGAGAAATTGTTCTAAGGAGCCTTTAAGATCCCGGCATACTCCGCGGCTGGAATGTGACATTCAGCTTGAGACGATACCCCTGAAGCTCTCCCAGGTAAATACCAACCATTTACCTGCCAGTAACTGGAACAGAGATCATAAAACTGTGGCAGTGTCTGTGACAATTTAAATGCTGTTATTGTAGCATAAAATTAATACTCTCTGAAAGATTTTGTTTGAGAGGCAGCTCAAAGAGATATATGTAATAAATTGTTCTAAAGTCAAGTGTTCAAAATTACTTATTTATTTTACTGAAATGGATTACTGCAAAAATAATTACGTTGTTGTTTGATTATTGTAACAATAGGAAGGGTGCATATTGGTGGGAGTTGGTCTGTACAATGCACAATAGCAGCTGATGTTATGTTGATAACCTGACATGGAAGATTTCATTCTGTGTATTTGTAAATAAAGCTGTAAATGGAATGTCACACATGAACTACTAGTGGCTGGGGGAAGATACATCACACTGGGGATCAAAACTGTGAATTAACATTAATCTTAATTCTGCACCTTGTACATGCCATTGACGCCAGTTATCCAAACCTGTGGTTGGGTTTTTGGCTGGGTTTTTTCCTCTCCTCTTTTCCTGGGAAAACACTCCAGTACCACCTCACTGATCTCTGTCTTGTTTCATTAAAAGATGCAGTATCAGCAGATCATAGGATTTTTAAAGGAACTGGCTAGAAAGGAGCGACAGCTTAAATACAGGAAGTGGAAACCAAAGGTTACAGTAACAGAAAAGTAAGTACATCTCTATATGTGGTGTTGTCAGCTATATTAGAAAAACTAGAATGAGAAAAATACACAAACGTACATAATAATCATGTGTTAGAGATTCAGTTTTCATATTTTGTTCCCTACCTCAGAAATCAGTTTAAAATATTCAGACGTAATTCAAATATAAAATTATCCTTACCTGAAGCTTTCAGTCCAGTCTGTGTAACTCTAAATTTTGTTGTCTATGCCTGATATGTGGCAGCTGGACTAAATCCCAGTGGAGCAGTGGGACCTTGGGGAGCACTGTCCTATACAGTCTGTAGGACCAGCCCATCTGTGCTGGCTCCAGTGCTGCTGCTTTTCCTGGCTGCTGGCCCACTGCTTTTCACTGAGTCTCCTGGATCTTTCACCAGCTGGACATGCACTTGCACTTGCCACTTCATTTTTAATGAAATACTGGTAATAGAGTAATTGAAAATTGTTTCAGCTGCCGGGAATGGTGGATCTTTGCCCTGAATGCAAATCTTTCGGAGATCAGGGAGCAGAGGCAACGTTCCACCTGGGCATTTGCCCTGCATCGGGCCCGGGACGCGGTGTCCTACACGGACATGTACTACAGCAAGCTGAAGGGGGAGCCACTGTCTGCTGCAGACCAGGTATTTACACTTGAGTTTCTTCTACAGTGATGGTTAATGATCTTCCACCTGGTTTGTTTCATCTTTTCATATTTAAAACCTGGACAAGTTAAGAAACATTTTCAGTTGTACTGCAGGCCGTTTTCACTGAACTGACTGTCTGCTGACCACAGCAGAGATTTTAATGATGAGACCTGGGCTTGTGGGAGATGTGTGAGCTGCAAGGTTCATGTGTTTTTGTTTTGCACTGCAAAAAGCTTTCTGGTTTTTGACCTGTAACCAGTGTTCACCAAAAATAGCATTAACTGCTGTAGAATGCCTGTGACAGTTGGTAACATGCTTTCTTAACTCATGTTCTCTGTAGATCCAAAAGGTATTTAAATACCAGAAATGTGTCTGCCCATACGCTTGGGTAGATAATTGGGAAAAATGGTGGCTATTTGACAGTTGGGGTTGTTTATTGTTTTGTTTTTCCAAGTTTATTTGAGGATGAAGAATTTAGTGCCTCTAATAATGAACCTATGACCTGCTTCAGAAAGAAAAAAAACCCCATGAACTGTAATTAGCTGCTTTTTATCTTTAGGTATATTGGGACTTTTTCTTCAAATCAGTTCAGGGCACCATGTACCACACCTGTATTAAAGAATTAAAGGAATTCTATTGGTACTTATAAGTTGTATGTAATTGTTAAAGTAATTGTAAAAGTTGTTAATTGGGTATGAACTGTAATAAGTAGCTTAATGTACAGAAAATTTTTATAGTACTTGGCAAAGCCAGGTCTCATAGAGCATGTATTGTGTTCAGCAGAGCTGTGAAATGTAACAAGGGTAATGGCAGTGGACTAGAAAAATGTGTTTTGCTGTGTTGTTTCATGACAAATTTTTTTAGACTTGGGTGAATCATCAGTTCCCTCAAACAGCTTGTTAATCAGTACAAAGGAGTCAGCATAGCTGAGTAACTGACTACATTGTCCTAATTTACCCAGTTCATTTCCTCCACCTTCTTTACTCAAGACAGAAGCTTTTTTTGCTCCTGGCTAAGCAAGGCATTCTGTTAAATCAGTTTATTTACCCTGGTTTGATTTTTGTGCTGCAACTCTTGCTTCTTATTTGTAATAAGAGGATACAGTTGCGAATTTTTTACAGTGCTAAAATAGTGTATTTTGCAATGCAAATAAGCTTTATTTATAATTCAGGGGAATGTCAATGTTACAGTTGTCTACATGACTTTCATTAATTTTCATGTGCTGGGGCACTTGGATATGATCATTAATGCCATCATAGTTTTTTCTGCAAGTCCTTAAATCAGTGCAGAGATACTTGGCATGTTTCTGAACAAGATTCTGCACTCCTTTATTGCAGGTACTTTACCTTTTTTTTTTTCTTTGCAGGCAGAACTGCAACGTATTGAGGATGAGCTGACTTATGAGGAGTTGAAGGTTCTGTATGAGATAGTTCATAATAAATTTCATGACTTAGCTGAGGTGAGAACATTCTCTGTACAGTGTAATATTTGGAATCTTTAAGTGATTATCTGAGGTATTGTTCTGCTGGAGAAGCCTGAGCATGTATTTTCGTTGATTTGAAAGTGTGGCATTAATGCTAAAATGGCAGAAATGCTCAGTTCCTGCAGCTTTTGCTGTTGCATCACTTGCACAGTGAAATCTTGTCTCGCCATATGATGATGTTCCCCAGCAGGATCCTTGCCAGAATTCCTAGGTCAGGTACTCTCCATCTTAAAAACAGAGAATGGAAGTGAAGGCCTGTAATGAATGTTTTCCCCAAATAAACACGTGACAGAAGTGAGCCTCATGGAACTAGCTTGGGGAACACACTTCATTAAATATGGACTAATTTCTGTAATAACACAACATAATCGCTTGCAAATACAAATGCTAAAATGTAGAGCTGTACTTTATGTTATCAAATGACTTCTTTGGTTTAGTGTTTCTAGACTAAGATTTAAACGGTGACATATGGCTTCATATGTGCAGAATCACATGCATATTTTTATATTCATATGAATATGCAGCTGTTAAATGATGATATATTGGTTACTTCTTTATTGCTGCTCTCCTCCAGGCTGAGTATTGATTGAGAATATCACTGCTGGGCTGCTGAGTAAATAGGAGATGAAATAGTGTTTTTTGTTGTGGTATTTTTTGTACACTGGTGATACTCTTTCACTCAGCAGCAGTAATGTGTATGTCTTGAACGTTCAAACAGAGTGTTAAAGAGCCCTTCCCTGATTGCACTGGAGGCTCCCCTCCGGCAGAACCCGCCCGTGACAGCAGCTCTGGGATGCTGCAGTACCTGCAGTCGTGGTTTCCTGGCTGGGGAGGTTGGTATGGATATGCTCAGCAGACATATGAAGGTGAACCTTTTGAAGGGCTGCTGCCAGACCCGAAGGAACAGTGGAATCCAGAAGACATACTGGGTATGGAAACACAGGGTTTGCTCCCGTAGTTTGGTACCTGTTCCAGGTGGGCAGAAAGAGCTCTGGGCTTGTACTGTTAAAGGATTCTCTGCCAGCTGATGTACCCAGGCAGCAGAGCCTGCCTAAAGCTGAACAACCTGGGCAGTGTGTCAGTGCCTGGGTACCTGATCATTTCCAAAGTGATACAGGGAATATATTTGCTTTCACTGTTACTGTCATTTATGGCAAAGAGCTTTGGGACTTCTGTTCAAGTGTATGTGTGGGTCATATGACAGGGTGTAACAGGAATAGTACTGGGTTGTTGGGGTCTTTGTAAATTCAGGCTTACATTACCTTGATTGAAATAGAAGAATATAATGGAATATTCTTTTTTTTAAAAGGAAAAAGGTCTGTCTTCTCTAAATTTTGTTTCTATTTTCCTCCCAAGAGATGGAGAAGTCTTTATTTTCATATTCATAGGAACTTTCTTGTTCTTCAGTAGCCCTCCAGAATACTTAATTTATTTAATGTTGTTGGTTTTGTTTTTTATTAGGCACGGATGAATTTTTTGATCCTGCTGCAGATGCTTCCAGCATGAATACCTTTACCAAGAGAGATCATGTTTTTGCTAAATTAAATCTACAGCTGCAGGGTGGCTCTTTCACTCTGTTGCATAGGAAGAAAAAGGTATTGCGTGCTGAAGAGACTGCTTTTATGCAGCTGGAGTTTTCAGGTATTAAGCCCATTTTTGTTCTTTCTTAAAAACGATCAGAGCTGCCTCACAATCATTGTACTATGTAACAAATTACCATGTTAAATTTTTTAGTAGAAATACATATGTATAAAGGCTTCAAAAATACTTGTTTGTTAGACAGTCGTTTTTATTTATAAAATATAAATAAAATGAATGCTGTACTAAAAGAAACAAAATAATGTATGTATTTATATTTCAGGTGTAAAGATCTTGGCAGAATCCCTTCCTCGCAGAAAGTCTTCCCTTCTCAAAATTCAGCTTGGTGGTCTTTTCTTGAGGGATTTGGCAACAGAAGGGACCATATTTCCAGTTCTTGTTTTTCCAAATCCTGTAGGTGACAAAAACCCTATAAGTAACTGTGTAGGATGCATAATTGTGTATGAAAATAGTCATACTCCAAAACTCAAAACATTTCTTATCCCAGAAAGGGAAAACAAAAGTCTTGAGGAAAAGTTTCCACCTGTTGAATTTACTTTCCCCCTCTCTTTCCAAATAGAATTTGTAGAACTCTTATTTTTTTATTCTGCTTTACTGTATGCTTGTGACTTCAACCTTTCAGTTATATGTGTGAGAAGAAGATAATTTATTGAACAACATTTGAGTTTTGGAACAATCAGCATTGCTGCTTAATCAGTGATTGCTCTTTTCCATAAAGCTGTGTGGCCCAAGTAATGGTTCTGTTTCACCTGTATACTGGTAAACTAAATGCACAAATAAATTCTAGAAAAGATTTCAGAGTTCTCTTCTGAGTGAACAAAATTTGAATCTAAAGCCATGGGGATTTCCCATGTATGCTGTACTTTGTACTGACTGCAATTTGCACTTCAGAGTTCAGCCTGTCTGCTGCAGGAGTGGCGAGTGTTTGCTACTTAGTCATATTGCTTACTTTTGCTTGACCATGTCAGGGGAAAAAAATGCATTTAATAATCTCAGACTGTACATATAGTTCAACAGAAGAGACTTTTATGCTTATCAGGTGCCTTGGTTGATTTTATCTAAACAGTCTTTTTCTTTTAAATTCTTATTAGCAAAAAGAGGTTGGCTGCATGTCTTCCTTTGGACTCCAGAGTTTGTCCTCAGAAATGACTAATCAGAACACTGGTAAAGATATAATTTTATATTTCATTAGATAATTCCTACAAATGAGAAATTTCAAAAAATAAGTACCTAGAGTTTGAATTAGTGCAAATGCTTTTTGCACATGGTAAAGATAAAATCATAGAAGCTTTGTTCAAGGTATAAGGTGCATTCAGGTTGACTTTAAAGAAAGGAAGAAATGATGTATTTCAAGACAATAGGAGTTGCACTTACTGTTTGTTTAAAAAGAAAAAGGAGTTCAACATCAGAACCCAAGTTATACAAAGGTTTTTGTATATATAAACTTGTTGAATCCTGTTGATTGTAAAAGCTGATCATATTACTTACTTTTCTATTACTGAAGAATTCTTAGACATTTGTACTTTTCCAGTAGTTAAAAATCAGTTATTAAATTCTTTGGGAGTTGTTTTTTGCTTTTGTCTTATTTGTTTGCTTTGAATTTTTTCCAGGTGCTTTTTGTAAGTAATTTTTATTCTGTTGCAGATCCTGATGCCCCAGTATTTGAGATGCTTTATGAAAGAAATCCAATTCACAGCACCTTTGAGAGGCGCCTGGAAGTCAGTACCAGACCACTAAATATTATTTACAATCCACAAGCCATTAAGAAAGTAGCAGACTTCTTCTACAAGGGAAGGGTTCATACCTCAGGTTAACCTTTAATGTGTTTTTTTTGGTGGGGTTGGGGTTTTGTTGGTGGAATTAAATCTTTTCTTGTCTTTAATTTTTATTTATTTTCATTCTTAGAAATATAAAGCACTAATCAAAGAATCTGCACTTTAAGTTCAAATTTAACAATACTTCGAGTCTTGTCTGGAGGGTTTTGTTCCTTTGTTTTGTTGTTTATTTAATTGATTCAGGGATTTTGCTTTGGTAGACTCATGCAACTTCTGCTTTAAAATTGCAAGTTGGTGTTATGCCCCATGGTGGATGTTCATGTCCCCTAAATTAAAATGCATAAATAAGGAGAAGGGACTTGTTCCTGTAATCTGTTCTAGCAATTGATGGGAGTTTTTTTGAAAGGGCAGTTAAAAGAGTATTTCTACAGTAATGATACAGAGGAAATAGTATTCTAATTCCTGTTGTATTTTTTTGTTGATGAGATTAAGGCTGCCCTTTGTTAGAGCTTCTTGAGGTACTTTGATTTTTAGATTTGAACATACTCGTTCCTTAAATTTCTAAGCACAACAAGATGTAGGATTTTAGTACCTAAGCCTGTAACGCTATAATGTGGCCACCTTTGCAGTTTTGGTTGTTCAGTTTCTGATGAGATGAGAAGTGACAGTAAGTAACATTAGGAACATGAAAATGTTCTTGAAATACCAGTTGTATTCCTGCTGATTGTGGTAAATACCAAAAGATTCAAGTTACCTGGTGTAAAGGTGTATGTGATATCTTTTCTTACAAGGTGAGAATATTCCATAAATATTCAAGTTTAAAACAAACAAACCAACGAAGCAAACAAAAAGCCACTGCCTACACATGCACATCTTAGTGTTTAGTCCGAATTTCCTCTGTGGCTATTCTTAGCACCCTTTCTGTATTACTCAAATTTAATTATTGGAGCTGAAGGTCTGTGGGGGCAAAGACCAGAAAATGGATTGGGAAGTATTTTTTAGGGCGATTATTTGTTTTGTGCTTAAATACTTTTCTGAGCGGCAGCCTGGTGATTAGGCACAGACTTTCGCCTGCTATGTTTTCCTGTTCTGTATTTTACTGCTAAAATTTAAAATAAATCTTTTGTCTTTTTTTCTTCAATTTTTTCTTCTGATTCAATGATGGGTGAACAAAGTTAGTTTTCCTTCTCTTGTGCAGGTTTTGGTTATCAGTCTGAATTAGAGGCAAGAGTGGCTGAAGCTGCCAGAAGACAGTACAACAAGCTGAAAATGCAGACAAAAGCTGAAATCAGACAAACAATCGATCGTTTATTAGTTGGAGACTTCATTGTAAGTTTTTGCCCCCAAAATGTTTATGTAGATTTTTATGCTTTTGGTTTAGGACTTGGAGCTCTGAAGAGTGAGGTTTGTTGTTGTTTGTGTGATGTTCTTTGTGAGCAGGAGGGGAGTTTTCCAGGAGGTGTTGTAGATGCCTTTTGCTGTCAATCAGTCCAGGCGTGAGGTGCAGGGCATGTTTTCACCTGCTGAAAATGTTTCTTTATTCACTGCAGGGAGAGTCTGTGATTTAACAAGGTACCAAACCTGAGTGTGGCTGGAGTTCGTGACAGTCAGCTCATCAGGAGAAAAAGTGGCTGATTAGATCTTTCACATGGCTTTTCTTGATTGGTTTTCTTGTGAGCTATTATGTCTTTCTTCTTAACTTTCAGGAAAACAGCAAAAGCTGGATCGTGTGCCTTGATATCTCTGCCCCTCAGGTGATCTTTCCTGATGATTTCAAGTTTGTGGATCCCGTGTTAGTTGTTGTAGATCTGGGAAGAATATTACTCACAAATTCTCAAGGTATGATCTAGAATTATTGCAGCTTTCCTTTTCTTTCTATCTTCTTCTAGAAAGTCAGAGCTTAAAAAAAGGGTAAAAAAGTACAGGGAAGTTTTGGGGGATGTTCCTGCTTTGTAAAGTAGAAAAAAGTCCTTAAGATAATAAAATGAAAGTTAATATTAGGCAATCAAGCCAGTTGGACAAAACCTGATGATGATAAAAATACTTTAGTTAAGTAGCTCTTACCTTTCATTTGGTTTTGAGGATCAGAAGAATTGTGTGGGCAGAATAATGGGTTCTTTTTTTGACAAGTTAGTCAAAGTAGATCTTGCAGTAAGTGGGTTAAAAATGAGACAATAGTGTATTTTAATAGCTTCTGTACTATGTTGTGACTGGCACCTCTGTGAATGTAGAAGAATAGTAGGTTTCTTTTTGAGGAAAAAGGAAGTGACAGTGGAAGGAGGCAAGGAGAGTACCAGATATGCTTTGTGTTAAAAAAAATAGAACTTCAGATAGAATGATCAGACAATCATAGGAAACATCTGAGAAGGGAGAAGAATACTTTCATTTGTTTGTTTACTGTTTTTTTTAATCCACAGAAGATTCTAAGAGGAGTGCAGGTGCCATTTCTTCAGAAGTCAATGAATTGAGTGATGAAGAATATAAAACACCTCTTGCAACTCCTCCCAATACCCCACCGCCAGAATCCAACACCAATAGTGGCATCAAAATGTCTGAATTTACTGGAGTAGAAATAAGTGAAGAGCAGCTACAGGCACATTTAATGAGTAAAAAAATGTATGAGAGATACACGCTTTCTTTTATGGACCTTCAGATCATGGTGGGCCGAGTGAAAGACAACTGGAAACACGTTCAGGATAGTGATGTGGGTCCAACTCATGTGGTAGAAAAATTCAATGTTCACCTGCAGCTGGAGCACAGACTAATATACACATCTGACCCAAAATACCCAGGAGCTGTCTTGTCTGGCAACTTGCCAGACTTGAAAATTCACATCAATGAAGACAAAATGCTGGCTTTGAGGAACTGTTTGACACAGCTGAGTACGTCTGAAGCTAAGTCTTCAGATGCCCTACATTTAGGGAAAGACAAGATTTTTGCAGAGGTAGACCAGTTTGGCAGTTTGCACGATTCTGTAATGAATCTAACACAGAGTGTTGTCATGCTCGAGCAGCACACCCGGGAAGTTCTTGTTGAATCCCAGCTGCTTTTGGCTGAGTTCAAAGTCAACTGTATGCAGTTGGGTGTTGAGAGTAATGGGCGATACATCTCTGTGCTCAAGGTTTTTGGTACCAATGCCCATTTTGTGAAAAGGCCTTATGATGCAGAGGTGTCCCTGACTGTCCATGGCCTGTTACTGGTTGATACTATGCAAACATATGGAACAGATTTTGATCTTTTGATGGCTTCTCATAAGAACTTGAGCTTTTATGTACCAACAGGAAGCCTTCGAGACAGCAGGGCTCAGTCCCCAGTCTCGGGATCACAAGATACACATCCCATTGATGTTGCTGGTTTGGCAGAGAGATGCAGTACAGCCTCCAACACCTCACCCAGTAACAATGGAAAAGATCAAGAGGCCTTGATAAAATTGGAGTATCAGTTTGTGAGTGCAGAATGCCCATCGATGAACTTGGATAGCAGTCTGCAGGTGATCTCTTTACAGGTGAACAACCTGGATATCATCCTTAACCCAGAGACTATTGTTGAACTGATTGGGTTTCTCCAGAAATCTTTCCCCAAGGAGAAAGAAGATTCTAGTCCTCAGCCTTTAATAGCCGACTTGGAGAGAGGTTGGAGGGAGCAGGAAACATTCCAGTCTACTTATGCACAGAACACAGAGGTAGCAGTTGATATTCACTGGTTAAATGTACTCCTCCTCAGGACAGTTGCCATGACAAATGGAGAAAAATACGGCAGAAAAATTGCAACAGCCAGTATTGGTGGCACCAAAGTCAATGTCTCCATGTGTAGTAAACTGGATGTGAGTGGCTCTCTTGGATGCCTTCACCTTGTGGATCTGATCCAAGACAATGTAAAGAACCAGTATGTGGTGAGCATAGGGAGCACAGGGAGGTGTGAAAATCTCATTGGCAATGTAAATTTCTTTGAATCTTTATTCTTTAGGCTTGATGATGGAAATAGCCTTCCAGATGCTTTAAGTTTCACTTTCACAGAAAAGTCGAAAGAGGAGTGTTCTCTCAACCTCAAAATGGCCTCCTTACACTACAACCACTCAGCCAAATTTTTGAAAGAACTGACGTTGTCCATGGATGAGCTGGAAGAGAATTTCCGCAGCATGTTGAAAAGTGCAGCTTCAAAAGTTACAACAGTCTTGGCAACTAAAACTGCTGAATACAGTGAAATGGTTTCTTTGTTTGATACCACACCACGATCAAGAGATGTTGCCAGTGCAGAAGATAACGAAGGCGGCACATTTGGATCACAGTCCCTCAAAGCTGATACTATCAAGCTTATATTAAATGTAAACATTGAATCTCCAATTGTCTCCATACCTCGAAAGCCTGGTAGCTCTGAACTGCTTGTAGGTCATCTAGGACAAATATCTATTCAGAATTTTGTTCCGGGAGAAGATGAGTCTACAAGTGATAGGCTGCAAGTTGAAATTAAAGATATTAAGATGTATTCATTAAATAGTAGTCAATTTACAAACAAGAAGGAGCCTGCAAGTGGGACACCCCGAGGGCCACATTCTTCATCAGGTCCTGCGAGCACCAACAGCCAGGAAGAATCTCATTTTACTCGTCATGACTTCTTTGAATCACTACATAAAGGTCATGGTATGTTAATCAGAGGAGTCTTAATTATTATAATATGAATAGTATATGTGTTAAAAATGTGTATTGACTGTATATTCTGCTTTACCCATCCTACTGAAACACATTGGTCAGTTTTGACGACAATAGGCTAGTTATTGTATTTATATCCATTTTTGGTCTCCTAAGCAAAAATGGAATGGTGCCTTTTAAGCATAAATTAAGCAAAACATAACCATAGAACCTTAGTCCAGCATTGCTCAGATTCTGAGCAAGTTCAATAGCTACTGTGTTACCTCTTCCATACAGTATTTATGAGCTAATCAGTTCACTTACTCTAATGTTGTTTTAATTTCACTTTCTCTTAAAGCTTTCCACATTCTGAATAACACCACGATCCAGTTTAAATTGGAAAAGATACCACTAGAGAAAGATTTGGATTTAACTTTTCCTCTGTGTAATGAAGACTTTGGAATATCAAGCATTATGAAAATTGAAGGGAAATTTGTGAACCCTCTTCAGGTACAGAAATATAGTGTTTCCATTATCAATATAAAAATATTTCCCTGCATAGAAGATAAGTATTTTTCAGGACAGTATCTTCAGGTTTAATGTGTTGGTAGTTTAGAAATCAGATCCTAATACACATTGTTAGAAGAGACAGTCTTAAGTCATAATAATAATGAGCAATGTTTAACCTTGTTTGGGGACATTTTAGGTATCTTTATGAATAAGTATAACTTATCTTGAACACAGAAGGAAAAGTAAATGTGTCACTGTCCAAATGACACTGTCCAAACAAGTTTAGTTGTAGTTGTAGTTGAAACTAAGAACTAATATGCCATTACCTTGAAAAAATCTGTGCAAGAGCAGAGGTTTTAAATAGAGAAAACTGGAATTCTAGCACTTAGGAGGCAAATCATGATGGCTACGTTGTTTCATATATTACTGTGTAAGCTCGGGTGGTGAATTGTTTTTAACTAACTGTGTGTGGATGGTTTTTGCTCAGGAATACAAGGTATCCCATTCTAGGATCCCATCCCATGTGTTTCTGGGTGGTGTCATCTTGCAGAGCTCATACAGAAGAACTGTTTTGCTTCAGTTTTGCATTGTACCTTGTTTTGCGTTGTTGTTACTATTATTGTTATTGTTATCTTGGATGAACTTAAAATTTGTGTGGTTTGGAATTCCACTTAGGAGTTTTAGAATATATGTATTGATTCCATTAATATAGAGAGCTCCAGTGTGATGATTGTTTCTTTTCTCTACATTGTAGGTGGTGTTAGCAAAACATGTATATGAACAAGTCCTTCAGACTCTGGATAATTTAATTTACAGTGAAGACTTGAACAAATTTTCAGCCACTTCTGTATCTCCAACTAGTCTTAGTTCTCCTTCAGCATCACTTCATAGTACAGGCACAGAATTCTTGAGTGAACGGAAGGAAAATGGCTTATTCAGCCACTCTAGTTTTAATTCTGTTCCAAACAAGCCCTTAGCTATCAGGGAAACAAAATCTTTTACTCAAATTCAAGCAAACTTTCACATCTCAGAGCTCCAGGTTCAGTTAAGTGGTGATCTCACACTTGGGGCACAAGATCTTGTCAGCCTTAAATTTCAGGATTTTGATGTTGAGTTTGCCAAAGATCACCCTCAAACCTTGTCCATTCAGATTGCCTTGCGTTCCCTGCTGATGGAAGATCTCTTGGAAAAGAAACCAGACTCTAAGTATAAGAACCTCATGGTGTCCCATGGAGCACCCAAACCATCCAGTTTAGCACATAAGGAATATCTTTCACAGTCCTGTCCCTCAGTATCCAATGCAGAATATCCAGACATGCCACGTTCCCTCCCTTCCCATATGGAAGAAGCACCTAATGTCTTTCAGCTGTACCAAAGACCAGTTTGTGCCTCCCGTAAGAAGCAAAAAGAAGATGCTGATTCTGAGTATCCTCTGACTCCACCTCCTTCTCCATCAGCAGACAGATCCAAGTTGCCCAGTGGAAAAAGTAACTTTGATGATTCATTAGTTCATATCAATATATTTCTGGTGGATAGGAAACATCCTGAATTTTCTTCTCGCTATAACAATATTAACCGTAGTGTAGATGTTGATTTTAATTGTCTAGATGTGTTAATAACTTTGCAAACTTGGGTAGTAATATTAGATTTCTTTGGGATTGGATCCACTGCTGATAACCATGCTATGAAGCCGCAGCCTGAAGATACTCAGCAGACAATCAAAGCAGAAATAAATTCCTTGTCAGCTTCTCAAGTCCAAGAGCCTGTAAACACTAAACTGGATCTAAAGGTATACTTGACGTGCAAAACAGTAATTGGATTGTCTGTCATAAAACATCTGGTTTATAGGAAATTAAGGTGACATTTACATCATGTGTTTTATTTTCTAGAGGGGATTGTACATAAATGCAGAAACGGAATTAAAATGTGTGTAGGTGTAGTTAAAAAAAAGGAGTTATAGAAAAGCTGAACATTTGCAAAATGCTTGGCTCCTTTGCTCTGTGACCCTCTCTTTAATGAAAAGGTTGCTTCAATATTAAAGACCTAACATGCTGCAATTGGCACTGTGCTGTTCTAGGTACTATGGAGTTCATTTATGCAAAAAGTCTATAAATATATATCCATATATGTTTATACATCTATATGTATAAACATGTTTTTTGAAAAACACATGTTGTGTGTGTGTATATAATATAGTCTTTGCCCAGATGCTCTGCAGTCTAACTTACATGTGACAAAAAAGAAGATGAAGGTAACAGTGGTGAGATTTGTTCTTGGTCTGATCATTCTGAATTGCTTGGGAGACCCATTAATGTGCAAGCAAGGCAGTAAAAATGTTGCTCTCCTTCAGTGTCTCCCAATCAGATAATTGTTGTTTGCCATTTGTGTGTTACAGTACAATTATCTTGGAAAAAAAGCTAAACAGGATGTTCAAGCTCTGAAGTCATGTTTTTCATACCAATTTGTTCCTGTTTTATTTGACCAGGTCCATTCTTTATCCTTAGTCCTGAATAAGACAACCAGTGAGCTTGCTAAAGCCAGTGTGGCAAAACTTGCAGCTCACTTGGAAGTGATTGGTGAGTAGATTGAAGGGTTCAGGTTGTTCACAGCTTAAAATAAAGTGAGTGCACTGAGTAAAATTTTCACTGGAATTATGATTTTAAATGTTTTTCTTTTGGTGCTCATTGGGGTTTGTGTGTTTTTCCTGAGCAAAATGTACATTCTCCTCCCACTGCTTCTTCCTTTGCTTTTTTGGGGTTTATTTTAAATCGTGGCATCCCTCCCAGTTGTCAAACCTTTCATCATTTAACTGTGATTGGCTGTGATTTTAATACTTCACTTTCACAGAGTAGAGCAATAGCTTTTACTACTGTTCTAGAGGAAAAAAAGTAATTCTATCTACGTTTCACAAATCAAAGTGGTGTGATCACATGATGTGTGTAAAGCCTAGAGTAATGTGTGGGTTAATACAATTTTTGTAGCAGAAACACAATTTTCTTTGAACATGAGGTTTAATGTTTAATTGAATTAACTTATTTAATTACTTGTAGTGAGGCTATCTCACTAATAGAAACTTCTGGTCTGTGTTTGAGGATCCTGATTGTCTGTTCTTTGTTTTTCAGAGGGAGATTTAGCCTTGCAGGGAAGTATTGGAAGTCTGTCCTTAAGTGATCTTACATCTCATGGAGAATTTTACAGAGAACGTTTCACTACAAGTGGTGAAGAGGCACTCATTTTTCAAATCTTCAAGTATGAATTTAAACTTTTTGTTACTCAATATTAGCTTGTTTCTCCATTAACTTCCAACCTCTCCCTGCAAAAAAACCCAAAAGTTGAACAAACCCAGAAAACCCAAGCCCACAACTGTCAGGGCTGCATGATTCTGTTTTGGCCTCTTGGGACTTAAGTGGGACTTAGAATATTTTCAGTTTTAAACTTAAGATTTTTAACTTATTGTTGTCTTGCAATGTGTGAAGAAATGGAAAAGGAGAGGTAGCTTTTTATTTACTTCTAAAGATGTTCTTGAAAGTATTTACATGATAGTTTGTTCCTAGCTAAAACTTTTTTTTTTTTTAAGTTGGAAGAGATTTTCAACTGATGAGATAGATTTTCCATTGCTTCTTAATTTTGGAATAAGGAGTTTGCTTTTATCATAATGTCAATTTGAATTTCTTTGTTATGTTTTAAGGAATAGGTCTTATCTTGTGATGTTTCCTAGTTTTCCAGTTAATCAGATTAGAAATTATCCAAGTAATGTTATGGAATTAATTTCAAATATGACAGCACACATTCAGAATTTAATGTACACATTGTCCTGCAGCAGAGTAGTTACCTTAAAAGCCACTGTTCTGATATAAAATCACCAAAGGTCTAACTGGTGTGCAGAGATTAAAGGTACATCCAAATGCAGAATAGTTCTATTTGCTTAATTAAAACTCAGCAGGACTTAAATGTCCAAAATTTAGAAGTAATTAATACAAAACAAATTTTTCATGTCTGCAACTGAAATAGCGTTAATGACGTGCTGTGAACATCAGTTAAATCCTCTGTATTACTATTTTGAATGCAGCAGAATGTCTAGTGCTGCTTCTGAAATGTGGCTAAGATTGGTAAACGTTAGTGCCAACCCTTCTGGCAGGTACGGGAGGCCGGACGCGCTGCTGCAGCGGGAGTGCGACGTGCGCGTCAGCCTGCGGATGGCCTCTGTGCAGTACGTGCACACGCAGCGCTTCCAGGCCGAGGTGGTGTCCTTCATCCAGCACTTCACTCAGCTCCAAGATGTCCTGGGGCGGCAGAGAGCAGCAATTGAAGGACAAACAGTACGTCTGGGCCTTTTTTCTGTTCTTTCCCAGCCTGTTTTTTTTGCAGTTGAAATGCAGTGTGTAATTTATGTTAATGCGTTAATGAAATGGTGGGAGGTTTTAGAGTTTTGGTGTTGGTAGAAGTTTCTCAGGCTCATCTTGTAGTCAAGAGACCTCAGTTAAGACGATCCTGCTGCTGTTTGAAAGTGCAGAATACCAAATTTGCACATTCCTTAAAACTTCAGCACCTGATTTCTGCAGGATCCGCTGGAGAGAAAGGGTCAAGGTGTTACCTTGTCTTATTCTCCACTGCTCACGAGGTAAAAATACCTGACTTAGAACCAAGGAGAAGTTCTGTTCCACTCAGGTCTCTGATTTGGTTTGATGGCTGGTAGTCTGAGAAAATCAGAACTTCTGCATGGCAGAATGTATGAATATAGAGATTGTAGAGCAAGACAGAGCATATCAATATAGAGTAAATAGGACACGATGGAGTGTTGCAATAATCAGGACAGCCACAGACCACATGACCCAATATGGGAGTAATTAATACAGTCAATGGTCTACTTTTAAAATAAGCTTCTCATAGTAGAAGGAAAGACAGTGAATACTTGGATATGAAAGTGCTGCATTGTGCACCAGGTAGGAAGTTTGAATCTGATTTTGAAACATCTGTTCTAAATGATGGGGTTTTGCTTTTTGCAAATAATTTTTCCTAAGTAATTTGTTATGTAGTGAGCTGAATAGTGTCCTGCCTCTTAGTTCAGTTAGAAAGGGTGTGTCACTCCTGAGTGCTGCACCTCTTGCACAGGTTTTTCCTGTTTACATAATAATACTTTTGAAATGACCCTTTATTCTCTGCCTAAAACAAGAGTTTGAGGGGTTTCTGTTGGTTGCTTTGTTGTTGTTTTTGTTTGGTATACACTCTTACCATACCTTAATTTTCTGAACCAAAGGATAATGATCCTGAGTTCAGTACTAATCAGTGGAAAAGAATCACCTGCTTCCTGCAATTTTTTGTAATTATTTTTTAAATGTGT
This sequence comes from Vidua chalybeata, assembly GCF_026979565.1. NCBI lineage: Eukaryota > Metazoa > Chordata > Aves > Passeriformes > Viduidae > Vidua > Vidua chalybeata. The sequence goes on from NC_071551.1 coordinate 3,228,665, forward strand.
TTTTGCTCTTCCCAGGTGAGAGATAAAGCCCAGCGAGCTTCCCGAGTTCTTCTTGACATTGAGGCTGGGGCTCCTGTTCTGCTTATACCTGAGAGCTCCAAGTCTAACAGTCTTATTGTAGCTAATCTGGGCAAACTGAAAGTGAAGAACAGATTCCTGTTTGCAGGAATGCCGGGTACCTTTTCATTAAAGAACAAGGTAGGAACTTTGCTTCTTAATTTAGCAGCTTGCAGTTCTGCTAGTTCTTGTGTGTTTTATTTCTAAATCAGAATTTTAAATGATTCTTAACTTTTACTTTATGGATTGACTTTATAGTTGTAGTAATGAGAGTCTGTGCTAGTGTGCTGGCAAATCTTACAGATATGCCTTGCTGCTGATTGTGCTGTGCTGCCCTTCCTATCTTGAGCTTACTGTCTGAGGCATTGGGGCAGGGGGGAGACTGAACTGAGTGTCTGGAGAGAACAGAGGCAATAAAGGAGGCTGAGCTCACTCCAGCTGCTCTGGTGAGGAAGCAGGACCCAATCAGGTGCACACCTGAACGTGGGACCAGGATGGGCTTTCAGCTCACCCTTTTTGGTTACTCCAGCTGTTCACCACTCAAAATATCCAAAGTGTGAACAGCAGAAAACAGGAGTCTGTGTTGGCTGAGACTTGCTCTAACACACTGGAAAAACAGAATTGTTTTTTTTTTTTTTTTTTTTTTTTCTGCTCTCATTGAAAACTGAGTGTGTGTAGTTGCTTTGATGAGGTGAAACCATGGGAAAGGTTTCCAGTAGCTGTACATGTGGCAAAACATAGGACAGGAGTAGCTGGTGCTGCTCTTGACAGATGCAGCCACAAAATTTGGGGGAAGGAAGATCCATCTTGGATGGCTTTCTCTATCTAGCAAAATAGATAGTTGTCTAGATAGATATTTTGCTGATAGATTCAGCAAAATAGGGGGTTGTCTGGGAACCCTCTAATTCGATTTTGAAGGGATTAGAAGTTAGATAGACTGAATTGCTGCAGTGGATTTGTGGTGAGTCTGTTTGGTATCTACCTGTGTCTTTGCTGTAAGGAAATAGTGGACTGTGCTGTTGGGTTGTTTCCTGTACTGTAGTGTGTTGATACAAGTACAGGTTTGTAAGCAGTAGACTCCTAAATTAACATTATAAGTTAAAGAAAGTGTGCACAATAATTCTGTTTCAGCCTAAAAATACTGTGTTATGTAGAAATGTAGGTGTTTGAAATGGAATTAGGTGGGGTTTGGCTTTTTTTTGTTGGTTTTGTTTTCATTTTTCCTCTGTCTTATGTTTACTTTTGAGGATCGGATTTTACAAGGCAATGCATACAAGGATCCTGTTTTATTTGAGGTATTTCACATCCTTATGGCAGTGTTCAGGTGCTCCTCATTCATTCTATAAAAAAGAAGTTATTCTTCTGGAATTTAGCACTTAAAAAGCTACTTCATTTATTAAAAATGATGATTCTGTTCTAAAGGTTTTGCTGAATTCTATAAGAATTGGATGTAAACTTTTTGTGGTGTGCTCTTTATGCATGTCTGAAGAGCTGCTAATTTGGATTTAATTGCATGAATTCATAGATTTATAGATGATGTGATGATTTTCCTTTGCATGTACTTCTCAGTTTTTTCTTTACAGTATGAAGTCAAATGTTAGTGTCTTCAATTTTTTTTCTTAAAATCCTTGGTTGTGTTTACAGTTAATTTTTCCAATTTTTTCTTATGTTTAAAAACCATGTAAGGCAAGAAAATATAAGCAATTAAAACCAGAAAGGGAAGTTTATGGTAGGGATTGATGTGACATCTGAAACTGGATACAGAAGGAAGATGGGAAATGATAGTAACAATACAGGAGTCAGGGGCAAGGTGAGCAATCTTGGAGTAAGGGCTGAGTAAATCACTGAAGATGATTGCTTACCTGCATGTGGAACACAAGGTTAATTAATTGAAATGATTGACAGAGGAATCCTAGAACTGGCTTTGGAGTATAAAGGTGGCATGTAAACCTCTTCCACCAGACAAATCACAGAGTGGTTGGGACTATTCCATCACAGAAGGCTGTCAGATGGGTCAAGCAGGATTTTTGGGAAAAGAAATTTCTAATGTTGACGTGGCTCTTTTTGTAGTGAAATTTGCAGGTTTTTGATGCAAAACAGCTCATGAATTTCCACTGGATATGTGGTGGTGGGGAGATGTCTAAAATATTTTATGTCAGTATAAGTTAATTTTTCTTCTTTTAACCGTGAGGAATTTACCACTAAGTGTAGGGATTTATCCAACCTTAAACTGCAGGAGAATTTTGGGACACATTTTGGTGTGACAACTGAAGTATTTAAAGTGCATAAAATGCGCATGTGTAGAAGTTTTAGTTCACATATTGTAATAAAATAAGAAGTTGTTGACATGATCTTGCAGAAATAATGGCATATGTTTTTTTTATCATCTGAAAAACAGCTTTAAATATTTAACAATCTTTATTCTGCAGGAATGTTTAATACTGTCACAGTCTTACCCTCCATTTTGGTATTAATTTCATTTACATGAGAGTTTTTTGGTTTTATGCAAAACCCTCTGCTTTTGAATTAGTTTCTCATTGAAAAGATTCTACAGCTTTTTGAGGAAGGTTGCTGAAATAAACTTTTTTGTTGCAAAGACAATGTTCTCATCTGCTGTTTGGGCTATAGGAGAAAAGTTTGGCCATTTTTTCTACAGCAGAAGATACTGGCATTCTAGTAATTTGTTACAGCTTGAATGTTCATGCATTGGTTCCTTAGAATTTAAGTCAAAATCCAGTGTTAATTACAAAATGTCTTTCATTAGCAGGATTCGGTTCAATTTTCCTCTCCTATGGGAACCCCAAAACACAACATGAAGAAAACAAGTGCTGATGAGTCCAAATTAGCAATAGAAGGGTTGGTCATGAAAAAGTCATCAGGACCAAACATTTCTAGGCTGAAGAGTGAGCCTGCAGTGAGCACATCGAGCAAGCAGCAAGGACAGCCATCGAAGCTGCCTGTTGTCCCAAACCCTGAGAGCCCAGGTATGGCAGAGCCTTAGGAGCCCCATGGAGATTCTTTTGCCTTGTGAAATAGTACAGTGACATATTGCTTTGATCTTATGTGACACTGAAAAGGTATGACGCTCTGGGTCTGAAGATTGTAGTTTGGAGAATAAATGACTTCTGAGCTTTAAGGCTGATTTTTGCAGCTTTAAGGATTAGGGAGTTGTAGTTCAGTTTCTGGAAGAACAGTCCTGCAAATTGGGTGTGTTTTGAGATGCATATTGCACACATACAAGGAGTGTACTTGGACTCCTAATTAGGAATTTAGATTGACCTGTGAATGAGCTTGATATCTGCTAGTTATAGATATTGATGAACATGAATAAAAAAAAGTGGAATAAAATAAAACTAAATTAAATTTCTTTTTAAAAGTAGGTTGCACTAGTTTTGTACAGATTCTATTTTTCTTCCTTAATGTGTTATCTCCTGTGTACTTGCAGAGGATCACATCTGCCTCTTAGACTGCATTGTAGTTGATCTGCAGGACATGGACATCTTTGCTGCTGAAAGATACCAGAGAGAGTATTCCAAGGCTGTGGAAGATACCAGTGCAGATTTGAGCTTTCCATCCTACTTGGTGAGGCAGACAGGAGGGAGCCTGCTGACAGAGCCCTTCAGACTGAAGTTAAAAGTAGAGAGAAATTTGGACAAGTGAGTTTAAACAGGGTCACTTTATGCTGTCACCTAGAGCAGTGTTTTAGATGCCTTTTGCTGTATCCTAAAGGTCTTGCCTGCTGTGTTGGAGCTCCTGGAAACACTGAGGTTTTCTCTTTTTCTCTTTGTTGCAGAGAGCTGAGTCATGCTGTTGCAGACATTTCAATCCATGGCAACCTGTCCTCAGTGCACTGCTCTCTGGATCTGAACAAGTACAAACTGATCCGTGGGCTGCTGGAGAACAACCTCGGGGAGCCCATCGAGGAGTTCATGCGCCCTTATGACTTGCAGGATCCAAAAATTCTTGTAAGAGCATCTATGTGCAGCTGAAATTCCTCTGAAATGTCTTGGGGGGGTTGCTGATTTTGCTGATGGCAGCAATATTTTAAGGACAAAGAAGCTCTAGCCCAGTACTGTGAAATGGATTAATGGTAATTTTTAAGTTAAAGGCCCACAGTGTTGTGAAATGTAACACTTCCCCAGTAATGGTTAGTGAAACCATTGATGAAACAATTTGGAGAAGAAGACACCACACAAAAGCTGTTTACATTTTTCTGAAATACAGGTTAATTCAGGGATTAAAGTTAAACAGATGCTCTGAAAAAGAATGTTGGTATTTTCTACTTTCAGACAGTTTTGAGTGGAGAAGTGTATACTTCCATGTCATTCCTCATTGACATGGTTAATGTGAGCCTGGAACTGATGGATCCAAAGGGAAAAGATGGATGCAGCTCTTTAGCCAGGTATGAACATTCTTCTCATACTGAATACCTTGTCCTAAATACTATGCTCACGTGAAAGATACAGGGCAAGAATAGAAATAATATGTGGAATTACAATTTAATAATGCAGTGAAATGGAATTTCTTAATTAGAGACCAAACTGAGGGTTTGAGCTGCTCTGAAAGATGAAAGGGAATGACACTGTTCAAAGGATAGGGTCTGTCTTTTCAGTTGTCCTTGAAATAACAGTCCAGCAATCAGTACTTGCCCAAAAGAAATAGTATTTTAATTAAGAAAGCAAAACTAGGGAAGGTTAAAAAAGCAGATTTCTGGTATGTTGGCTTGTTGGGTTTTTTTAAGTCCAAAAGGCTTTTTATCAGTGGAAAATATTATTACATTTAGTACAGATCTACTTTCTGTCTCTATGACATGGGACATGATTGTAGCTGTTGTAGAAAATACCTAAATGAAAGATTTCAGCAGTGTGCCATACTTGTAAAGTGACTCCAAGGAATAAAGAAACTGTAAGTCTCTTTGGTGTGTTGTTTTGCTTTTTATTGTCCCAGGTTTGATTTTAAGAAATCCAAGTTGCTTTTTGAAAGCTCTTCAGATGGAACAAAGTCTGTAAATCTAGTCTCTCATTCCATGATGGCCTTTGACACTCGTTATGCTGGACAGAAATATGCTACAGGCCCCCCAAATGTCTTCAATTGCATCTTTCAGTCATCAAAGAACACCAGTAGCCCAGGAGCAATCCAGATTGAATTGCATTTCAGGTTGGTAATTCTGGGATTTGTTTTTAATAATGACATAATCAGTATTGTCCTGATTTTAATACATCTGTTATTATTGTAGATAAACTTGGGGGCACTGTATTTCAATGTGATGACATTTTTGGGGTGATCAGTGGTACTTGATAGATTGAAATCTGCAGTTATTAATTCTCTAGAAGTTGTTGGATTATTTTTTTTTCCACTTATTGCAATAAAATTTAGGTTTGAATGTGTAATGGATCAGATGAAAGTTTGACCTATTAAAATCAGTAGTGCTTAAAGTTTGATAAGTCTTGCCTATCACTTGTATGTGTGCATAAAACCAGTTTATAGAATTTTCAAGGTAAGATGCACAAAAGCTGTTTCCCAGCAGGTGTCACACATGGTTTTCTGAGAGCATCAAATACAGACAGAAACAACACCTCTTTCAAAAACAATCTCTGTATTCTCTTCTATGTTCTGGCCTACCCTGTTTGTTTTTTACCTGTTTTGATCAAATTTAGTATTGAAATTTGGAATATAAAGTATAATGTCAGTATTTACCTGTACTAGCATGGTATTTTTTTGAGGAATGTTAACTATCAAAAAAGAGGGTGAGGTGAGATGACTAGAGATACTGCTTTCACTTCTGATCAGATTTGCTGACCAAGCTCAGCTTTTTTACTCTCATATAAGTATAATGCCTTCTGGAACAATTGCAGGAGTAATGTAGAAAAAAAAATTGTGGATTATTTTAGTCCAGTAGAAAATTTTAGTGCCATTTTTTCATGAAAACCAGCTAAAGAAACTTGGCAATTGAGAGATTTTTTTTTTTAAGATTTCAATGCTGCATTACGGTTTTAGGTACCTAAACAATGTGTTCAGAAAGAAGCCAATGTTTCAATTTGATTAAATCTAAAATGAGATTTACTAAAAAATACACCCTAAAAAAAGCCCAGATGGTTTTCACAGAACTGTTGAGTCAGTAGGCAGCTAGATTAGACACAGTTAGTGAGTTTGCACAGTACAGCCTAATCTGGTTTATGAGTGAGAGTTTCAGGAATCTTCTTCCCAACTGTTGTGATTTTAAATTTCAGCTGCAGCAGCATGTGGTCTGTTTTTAGTGGTGAGAGCATCTTTGGCAGAAGATGCAAGGGCTGGCAGAACTCAGTGAGAGTGTTGTACTGGCTGGTGCTTCTTGAAATATCCTGGAGAGCCAGGGAGGGTTATAGGCTTTTGCTGTTGGAAGCAGCTCAGGCAGAGCCTGCTCCCCACTAAGGCATCACAGTTCTTTGGAGATTTTATAGTTCACAGTGTGCTGGATTGAAAATTGTTTCATGGTATTTAAGTGCTTAGATGATTTTCCAATTAGCATGATCAAATGTAACTGGTATTCCAGATCATGAAGCCAAGCACTCTATCCCTCCTAGCCAGACCTTCAGAATGGGATGCTGGGAGCTCAGGCAGGCTGACATTTTTTCTGGATGACAAAGCAGCTTCCTGTGCTGCAAAATGCTGTCAGGGTATGAGAGGAAATTTGTGTTGTACGTCTTATCTCGGAGCCAGGTCTGAGTTTCGCACACAGAATGTTAGGTTTGATAGCCAGCAGACATAAAATGATAATTAAAAAAAGTTTTAAAATTTGAGATTTTGAAAATTAATCTTGATAACGTAAGTGTGTTAAAGGAGCTTTTATAAATTTCCTGTCATTTAGTTTTTCAATTCATCCCTTGTATAATTATGGCTTAGAATTTGTGCAGTTAAGATCTATTGGGGTTCTGTGGGTACAGCAAATTGTTGAATTTCAATCTGTTTAAATATATATATATATAAATATATGTATGCATTTTAAAGGCCAGACACAATAAACCAAATATATGCCTATAAAATGCCATATAAATCTTACTAGATACTGATAGTTGTCAGCATGATTTTAAATATTTAGAGGTTGTAAAGTTCACCTGTGTGATTCTCTGTTCTTAAAAGGTCTACTAAGGATTCCTCCAGTTTCACAGTTGTTCTGAACAATCTTCGTGTGTTCCTGATATTTGACTGGCTGTTACTGGTTCATGACTTTTTATGTACTCCTGGAGATGCCAGGAAGCGGGAAAGTCCCCATCCGTCCCGGCAGCGAACCTGCATCAGTGACACGACTGTTGTTCCCAAAACTGTGAAAAGTGGAGTAGTTACCAAACGTTCCTCGCTCCCTGTGACAGCAGAAAAGCAGCTGGAAGTCAAGGTTAATGTGACAGGTAAATGTGCTCTTCTCTGATGCTTTTGTAGGAGCTTTTCTCATTAAAAGCTGTGTGCTGGTGTAAAGACAGCTCCATTAAAGGAAATCAAAAAACCTGCTACAAATGCCTAAAGTACCTTAATGATATTGCCAACTGCCCTGTTAGTTATTTGTCTCTTTTTTTTTTCTTTTGGTTAAGGAACTGAATTTGTGGTTGTTGAAGACATGTCCTGCTTTGATACCAATGCAATTATTCTGAAGGGAACAACTGTTCTCACTTACAAGCCCAAGTTGTTAGATCGTCCTTTCTCTGGCAGTTTGTTTGGCATTGAGGTAAGAAAAATAAATTTGCTTCTGTATAACATCTAAAATTAGAGGAGTTTGTGAAGATACTTTACTATAAATATATATACAAAAGGAATAGTCCACAGATGCTTTCTGAAGTTTGTTGGTTTCTCATCAAATGTTCTCATTTTACAGCAGTTTTGAGAATAGTTTTATATTGTTTCTGTTAAAACATTGTAAGACTTGACTGTAGACTCAAAATATTGCTAGTTCTTGCCAGGTCTGTTATCTCAGTTCATAGTTTTTTAAAAATAATTTACAATTTTTAGGTGTTTTCGTGCCGGTTAGGAAATGAGCAAGAGACTGCACTGTCAATTATTGATCCAGTACAGATTCATATGGAACTAATTGGGAATTCTTCCTACCCAAGTGGTTCAGGACTGCTGGATGCTTTCAATAGTGAAGATTTTCCTCCTATTCTAGAGGTAATATTAAAGGCCTGAATAAAACTGTGCAGTGGAAAATACTAGCAGAGATATTTTTATACCCAAGGATTCAATAGAAGACTTTCAAATGCATAAGAAGAGGGTAAGGTAACTTTTTCCTGAAATGGAAAAGAAAGAAGCATGTAGAAAATGCTCTTAGTGGTAATGAAAGATTTATAGGATATGTTACAGAGATTAATAGTGGGGGAAAGAAATGGGCTGATTATGTAAGCTGATGGTGTTAGATAGTTACTAATACTTCAAAGGAAATTATAATTTTCTGTATTTTCTGTTTCTAATTGTTAGGACGTATTAGAGGGGAATTATGTTGAAAGACTTTTTTTACCATTATATCAAAGTAAAACTTCTTTTCCCTGAGATGTAATGCTTTTGGTTGTTGGTAAATAATAACAAGTTTGATAAATTTATTATTGGATCTTTAAAACAGCATGGTGATCAGATTGTAACACTAAATTTTGTCTTCCTTTGGGAAAAGCTTTATTAATATCTGAAGTATTTTTAAAAAATGTTTAGAAAAAGGCAAGTAAATCTTATGTTCTCATTTTTCATTTAGATTCAGTTGCAAGCCCTGGATATCAGACTGTCCTACAATGATGTTCAACTCTTCTTGGCGATTGCAAAGTCAATTCCCCAACAGACAAGTGCAGCTCTGCCTGACTCAAGTGCTGGGAATGCTGCTGATCCCTCCAGTTCAGCCCCGGGGCATGAGAACTCCTTGGCACATGAAACCAGAGATGTATCCAAACGTGTGCTGGATCCTGTTCTTGGTATGTTTTTCACTGTTGGAGTGAAGCCATTCCTTATATCTAAGGGAGGTTTCTGCTAGGTGAAGCTAATCTATATGCTTAACACAAAAGATGTTGGTATCTTCATGGTGTAAGAGCCTTTGTTGGTTGGAACATAATAATGGCACTGTCCTGATGAGACTATAAAAAACATAAAAGCAGGGCTGAATCATGTGTTTTTGCTATAGTTGCAATCTTAAACAAACAAGCCCCCATTTTTTGTACAGATGTATCTTGATTTTAGAAATGAAAATAAGTAGATAACTGTCAAGGATTTATGCCTGGTTAACTGTTAATTCCAGAAGTCCAGCTGGCTCGCCTCCAGGAGCTGGGATTCAGCATGGAAGATTGTCGTAAAGCTCTTTTGATCTGCCAAGGTAACATCAGATATTCTTAGCAGGGGTTTGCACATTGTTCATATTACCTTAATTGCAATTAAGTAAAGCCTTTAGACTGTCAGGTTATGCACAGGCACTGTTTCCTTCTTTAGAACATCTTTGGCTCTGTGCTGGCCTGTAGTCTTAGACATTCTTTTTCCCTGTTGTGCTACTGTGTAAAATCCACCCCCCAAGGATTCTTTCTGCCCTTTGGGATGTCATGTGTGGGGTGCATTAGAGAATTTTTGTTTGGGAGTTTTGGTTGTGTTCAGGTTGGTAATTTTTATGGTGCGCCAATTTCTTGCTATTCTACATCTCTTCCTCTTGAGAGCACGTGTTTTCATCTCTCCCTTTAAAAATCATATTTCTCTAGTTCTACATGCAGTACATGAAAAGGAAGCAAAGCTTTACACAAGTGATTCTTTTTTCCTTCAGCACTATCATACTTCCCACCTTATATATTGGCATGCATAATGTTACAGATTTTTATTGCATTTGCAAACTTCAAAACACATTTCTTACTCTTAGGCTATACCAATGTCTTTATAATCTCCTCATATTTATGTTACAAAATAGAGCATATTCAAGTATTGTTGAGAATATTTTCTTAAGAGAGAGGGAGTTAGTTTTCTTCTATATGATTTTTACTAAGTACATGTCTTTGAGAAAGTAGATGATGATTGATTGGTTGTTTGCTTTTATCTAAGGTGACTTGAAAAAAGCAGCAAGTTGGTTGTTTAAGAATGCTGAACCTCTGAAATCAGTTTCCCAGACTTCTGGTCGAGATAGCCAAGGGATTGTGCCTTTCCAGTTCATCTCTGGAGTGGAAATAAAGGCAGAAAGTATCTGCATCTGCTTTATAGATGACTGCATGGACTGTGATGTTCCCCTGGCTGAAATAACATTTTCATGTGAGTATCTGGTTCTGCCTTGGCATAAAATGATTGTCAGTTCTGGGTGTGTTCAGCATCATGCTCTTGTTTGTCAGGACCTGTCAAATTTCAACTGACAGTGTCTTGGTGGTGGTTGTGTGGGATATTGGGGGTTCCTTTTTCTTTATTTCTGTTTGGGTTAAGTTTTGGTTTTAAGATTGCAGTCTTTGTAGGGTTAAGATTCTGGTTTCCCCTTTTTACATCACATAACAAATGAAATCTGTCCTGAGCAGAATCATAGGGAGGCTCTGTATTGTAAGGTGTGGCTGTCTGCAAATGTTATTAGAAGAGTATTATGATAAGCTTTTTGTACCATTTCAGTTTAAAAGACAAGACAAAACCTTCCATTGCTTACTTGACCGTTCACAAAATCAGGAAGCTTGATTGTTTTGCATTAGTTTAAATTTCACTTTTTTTTTTCCCACAGGTTTGAATTTTCTCCAGCATTTGAGAACCAGCCCTGAAGGCTACGCTCATTTTACCCTCTCTGGAGATTATTACAACCGTGAGCTTTCAGGTGAAATACCTAGGGGGTTGTTGTTTTCTTATTTAAGTTCAGGAAACAACCTTTCCTACCACAGGAGCCTGAAGTTTACCCACTATGAAATGCCTCTAAGGGAATAGGGAAAGGTTGATTTTTGGGACTGTGTGTGTGAGACAGTGTGATCCTAGACAGGATATTCTGATTTGAGATCATTTGGAGGGATGTGGAAAGTGGAGATTTGGCAGATATCAAAGTGGCACTCAGGTTTTCAAATGGAATTGCATAAAATGGTTATCCAGCAAAATAACAGTTTTATAAAAAGCTGCCTCTGCATTCTCTTCTCTCTTCTCTTTAATTGTTTGGTGGATTCAGTTTATTATGTATTTCAGGAAGGAAAATCATGTGCAGGCAGGTGATTAGGCTGAAGAACAAAGGATTAACATAAGAAGACGATCACAATTTATGTTTTAGATGCAAAAAAGAAAGGCCTCAATACAGGCCAGATACTGACAAAAGAAATAATCTAGTTGTGTGGGCTTTTTTAACTTAGAAACTAAATTTCTAAATTTCACTGGTGACAAGCACTCAGGAATTATCTGTCGATAACAAGGGTATTTTTTGGTTTTAAAAAATTCTTTGTTTTTAAAAATACATAGGGTGATTTTTTTAATAGCTTCTAGACCTTTATCTTTTGAGATACTGAATAATTGCCAACTTAATGTATAATTGTGTGAAAATCATTTGCAAAGCTATTTGAGAGCTTAATTCCAGCTAGCTTAAATATAGAGCAGTAGTTGCCTTCTAGTGCTTCAATTGGAAGTAAGATATTTCTGCAAGACCCTACATACAGTATACATGGTCTAAATGGAGGAGCTGGACCAAACTTGTATTAGGTATTAAATTAAATCCATAGGCTTGCGGCTTCATCTTGAATACAGATTAAAAGTAAGGATCTAATTATGAAAGTTGCATTATTAAATATGTCAAGAGCATTCCAGTGGAGGCCGTGGAAGCCAGTGTGGCCTCCATGAGTGTGGCAAAGATGATGGTTTGTGTTTCCCTCAGGTTGGGAGCCATTTATTGAGCCGTGGCCGTGCTCGGTGTCTTGGCAACAAGAAGCTTCCAGCCGCCTCCAGCCTTCCCGCCTGAAGCTGGAAGTGAAGGCCAAACCACGCCTGGATATAAACATTACCTCTGTTCTCATAGGTATGTGGGAATATTCCCTGAGAGCAGCACTCTGCAGTCTGGTTTTCACTACTGAAAATGACAGACACCTTTAATTAAAGTGCTGCTGGCATCCCGTGGAGGAAGTGGGATTGGCCCAAGTCCCTCCATACTTTCCAGGATACCGTACCAGGTGTGTGTTTAGGCAGCCTATGTTCCATCAGATGTTGTGAAAGTGTAAAGACATGAGCTGCATATGTTAGAGGTTAGTAGGAATTCTTTCTTTGGTCATATGAATTCTATCAGATTTGTATAGTATTTGAAATTTATTTTTAATCAGAAGCAGGCTTTCATCTAAAGCTTTCTGTACTTCATAGGGCTTAAAAATATTTTGATAAGCTCATCATTTTTCAGCACATTGACAGGTGTAGTGGGGAGCTACTCATTTCTCTTCTTCAGTCTCTGAGCACCTGAGCTGTTGATGACCCACATTTGGAAATCAAAATATTTTGTTTGTCAGTAACTCCAATTTCATGTGAGCTTCTGCATTGTGGGGTTCCAATTGTGTGCCTTTCCCAGGAATATTCTTGCTCATTCAGAATTATTTGGTGGGCACAGTAAAAAAAAATGCCATCAGCTGAGCTTGTAGATGTAACAGAAAAGCCCTCCTTGGTCTTTCTCTCCCCAGGAGAACCTGGGGGGTTGTTAGAAAGAGGGGGAACAGGGTGGGAGGAGGAGAAGCAAATCAATGATTCCTAAGATAGTGCTTTTTAAAAGCAGTGATAATATGTTGTGAGGCTGGTTTGTGATTAATGTTGTGCCAGAGGACTCAATTGGTGTCTTGATATTTATGCAAGAATGTGTATATGCCTCTTAAAACAAAGCAAACCCCAAAACCCCTAGGAAGTAGTTCTAGCATGAAAATATTTAAGGTTAATTGCCTCGGCAGGGAGAGCTCTTAGATTGACATAGGAGTATCTTAAGAACATGAAATTCCACTGATGGTTTTTTTAAAAAATAAAAATCTTAGGGATATATATATTTTTTTAAGACACTGCTGTGATTTTATGAGCTGTTGTTTGTCTTTAACTTATGTAACTCGGAGAAAAAGCAGCGAAATGCAACTTCTGCTGTTAAAGTGAAGTAACTTGAGTGTGATGAATTGAACACACTTTCCAATGACTTTGTTTACTGCCACCTTGAAGACACTGGCTGTCTGTGCTTACATTCCTCTAGAGCAATACACATGTACCAAGCAGTCCTGGATGGAAGATTACTGTAAACAGGACAAAGAAGTGAATGTAATCAGCTCAGAAGACTGGATGGGTTCTTCGGTGGATCCCCCATGTTTTGGGCAGAGTATGTTGGTCATTAATCACACTTTATTTGAAACAGACCTGACACACACACGATCATCTGTCTAATGTATTACAAACAAAAGTATTTTGACTTCACAGAATACAGTGATTTGTTAGATATGTTTGGCAAAAAAAAAAAAAAAAAGACAAAAAAGCTGTTTTCTGTTCAATTATGTTCAATTATTTTAAAACAAAAAGCTTTCTGGGTGCTTAGCTTTGATTAAGAGCTTTGCACTGCTAGTTCTGCTTCCTTTCTGTCTGCCACGCTCAGTTAATGAGTGACTCTCATGTCAAGGATTAAATCAGAGTGTTGATTTTTGGCTGTGTGCAGTTCAGAGAGGATCTTTTTCTTTCTGTACCCCAAAGACCTAAATATATGAGTTTCCGGAAAAAAATACTTTTTTCTTTGTAAAATAATCACCTGAGTAATAGCTCTCGATGTGTGGCAGGTCTTTTCAGATTATTTTCTCCCAGAGTTCCTTCTGAAACAAATTTTATCAATTCAAATGCCAGCTTAGTGTAAGCAAACAAATAGAGACTCATAACTGCATGATGTGTATCTTCCCTTATGCATGCAGGGGAAGATCTACTTGTATTTGTGTGGATTTTCTTACCTGCTGACTTTGTCTTTCCTGTCTGCCAGGCCTCCCTCTTGTCTACCTTAGAACTAGGAGTACAGCCAGTTTGACTAACCTAGAGCATCAGATCTATGCTAGAGGTACTGTACAGCACACAGACACCAAAAGGTGGTTTTCTTCTTTGGAAGGCTCTTGCACAATAAATACTGTGCTGTATGTGGGACTTGCTGGTAGATTGGCCTCTATATTTAAAAATAATCAAAACTGAAAAACCCTCAAGCCAAACAATACAACAGCTACTTTTCTTTAATCTGATAAATTTAGTATTTCATCGTGTCATTCTCTGGGTTCTTCAGGAAAGAGTGGAGAAATATAACCCAATGTAGGAAAACTGTGAGGAAGGCTGTGTGAATTATTGACTATTCAGTGTCCCTCTTCTAGAGGGAGAATACAGTGGGATTACCAATAGCATAATAATATCTCAATATTTAATTTGTAGTCTAAAAATATCCACCATTATGTTCAATATACATATTTATGCCTAATTTAGCATATGTAGGTACTTAAATCTTTCAGATACTTTAGAAGCACAGGCTGTTTTCAGTAAGCATTAGGAAGTAAAGCATTCCTAATAAATAATTCGTTAATTTGTTTGAGTTCTATTTGACAGGACAGGTTTTGGGCAAAACCATGCAGTATAAAGTAAGATTTTTCATTTTTTGACATTATGGAAGACAAATAGCATACTTCATAAATATATAGCCCTATAGAAAAGTTAATGGATGGGAGGACAGAAAACTTTCTAGAAATCTACATCTGTTTCCTGTTCAAGTCCCATTAGAAATATTTTCTCTGAGTTTAAAGAAAAAACAAAATGGAAAATTTTGGATTTATTTTTCGGAAATATTTTCTGTGGTTTCTTTTCCCCCAAAATCAAACAAGTGGCAAAACATCTAATATTCATTGCTTGGCTTTTAGTAGAGTTTGCAGCTAAATTACTAAATTAATTATTAAAAAGTTCTCCTGGTAATGATAGTCTTTTTTTTCAGGCAGTAGTCTCAAAATACAACTTTTACATTTCTTTTGAAAATCAGGCCATAGTCCCAAAAATCCTTTTATAGAAGTCCTCAAAGATAAACTGGCAATAGATTAAACACCAGAGTAAAAGTTCATTTGGCTTCTTGTCTGAATTTGCAGAACCTGGGCTAGCCAAAACATTATATAAACTGAAACTCAACACTAAAAACATGTATTTGCTTTTGGCAAAAATCAGAGTTTTGATTTTCAAGGATTTCATCTTCTTGCTATTTAATTGGAAATAACTTTCTCTGTAAGCTTTAGATCAGATTTAAGTCTCCATGGACAATGTGAGGGTACATAGGGATTTGTTGATCTGACAGAAAGTTGTCTGTCATGATCCGTAACTCCTTCAAAAACTTTCCTGCCCTCCCCAAATCACCCCTGGAAACCTTGGAATGAAACCTTGCCTCTGGAAACCTTTTGGAGTGACTTCAAATCAGGCCTGGGGAAGAGATTTCTGTCTTACCTTTTCCTTAAGCAGCTGATTTATTGTGTGTGCCTTCTTTCCACTTCTCTCATACCAAAGATGTTGTGCATTGAGGTAGCAGCCATTTATTTTCCTTTTAAAGTAAGTTACTGGACTTTGACAGGGTTTTTTTCTGTGTCCAAACTCAGTAAGTATTTTCACAGATTTCATGCACTGCAGTGTGGAACATGAGGGTAGCATTTGTGTGCCTGTTAGAAATTTGTGCTTAGAAAAAGTTGAACATGGGAGAAGTATCTTCTGGTGTTTTGCTGTCCCAGCAGTTTAACAAAACCAGATTGCCTTTGGTTGCTCTCAAATTATTTTCCATATTTCAGTAGGCTTTATCCTGTATAGGGAAAATACTTCCACTTATTCAGGCTTTGACAATAAAAGTCCCTTTAAAGGGAATACTGGCTAACCCTGTATTTGTCACATTAAATACAGCATAAATCTTAATTATAAGTGAATGTGTGTTTAGTATTTCATGAGCATTTGCATGCACATAAAAGGTTTCTGATTATGCTTGAGTTTTTAGTTAGATTTTCTACATGTTGGGTGTAACTGAAGGCATAGTATTTTATAAGACTTGATATAAAGAAACAGAATAACATGTAGATTAAGCTCAGTTCCAAGGGGGATTGATGTAGGGGAAGAATGTCTGTTAGTTTTGTTCCGTTTCTGTAGCAGTTGCTAATTGTAAAAAATTTTGTAGATAATCTGATGTCCTGTTTCTTTGTTTTTAGTTAGTGCAGGTTGTGGTTCTCCAGCCATGTATCTCATCCCACATAAACATCTGATGAATGTTTCTCATGGGCATTCAGACAAGTCTGTGTTCTGTTTTGTAGCTGAAATGAAGACCCCAAAGCGCAGGCAGCCGTTTGTCCCCTTTGCTCTGAGGAATCACACTGGGTGCACTCTCTGGTTTGCCACCCTGACTACAACCCCAACCCGGTAAGGAGCTCTTTGGGGATCACTTCAGACACATTTGTGTGGCTCCTCTTCCACGTCAGCCAATCTCTGCTGGTTCAGTGCTTTTGTTTCGCAGACACATGTAGGCAGCTCCCAGTTTTACTCAGTTAAGAGCCTCTTCTTTGACACAGAGATAGTTTTATTGTTAAACAAAAAAGGTTTTTTTTTTTCAAGAGACCTAGCAGAATGTGGAAACCAGTCAAGTACATTCATGGCATGCATATGTTCACTGCAGGACTGAGGAAGACTAAAAAGCACTTGCAACTTGAAGTAATCATTTTGTAAAATGCTGTGATTCTCTTCACAGGGCTGCGCTGTCTCATAGTGGGAGTCCAGGTGTTGTTCCTGAGGAAAACGGGACGTTGCTGGGTGATGCCCATAATGTCAGTGAATGGCAAGAGGTTATCACTGGGGAAGAGGTTCCGTTTGAGTTTGAAACCAGAGGGAAACTCAGACACAGGTGAAGGGACCAGGCCATGAGGTGTTCTGACAGTCTCCTATGTGGAACACACAGGTTCACAGTTGTGAGGGCACTGGCAGGTGTCACATTAAAAGTGGATTTCTGTAAAATCTACTGTTAATGTTTAGTTTCTATTTTTAATATCCTATATGGAGTGAAATTATAATTTCTCTGGTAAAGCAGCAACTAGTGCTGTTGTGGCAGCTATTCCTATATGTGAGTTGGATCATTGTAAGCTTTTAGAAGGACTTGGGGGCTTCAGTTACAAATCAATGTCCTTTATTTTAAAGGACTTATTGGGGCAGTGTTGGTTGTTATCAGAGGTAAGGACTAGAGTTTGTTAACAAATATGTAGCACGCTTTTATATTTGCAACATAGTTATGTGTCTGTGTGTTCCTTGGGAAAGGTGGAGTAATTAAACATAAAATCAGGTCCATCTATCTGTGAAATGGGAAAACTCTTGAGATTTTTTTAATGCTTCAGTAGGATTCTTTAAATAGAATCCAGGGGATGTTTTTGGTTTTAACTGTTTGGTATTTAGTCTGTATAATAATGCTTAATAGTAATTTAACTTGATCTAACCTGGTAGGCACACACATGATCTAAGGATTCATCAGTTGCAAGTGAGAGTAAATGGCTGGGAAGAAGTGAGTCCGGTGTCCGTAGACAAAGTTGGAACATATTTCCGATATGCTGCACCAGATAAGAATTCCTCCTCTTCTACTGTAAGTTCTGATTTTGAGTGTTTTAAAAGAAAATTAGGAGTAATGATGTCTGCAAGATTTTGATCTAAAAGCATCTGCTGTATGAGATTGTCCTCTTTCCAGTTAGCCTGGACTGGGAGAGCTTGGAGATGCTGGGTTCCTAACTGTGTAACCAAGCCAGAGCCAGAGCAGTCAGCATTCAATCTGTGCTTGGCAGGCAGAGCTTCCAGGGCCAGAATGAATGTATTAGTGACAGGCCATGCACTTGTGGAGACTGAGCTTTAAATCAGCCCAGCATTTCAGCAGCTACTTTTATTTCTTTTATTGCAGGAATGCTTTTCATGTATTTAATTTGCTTAAAATAAACAACACTGGCAATTTCCTGTAAGCCTAGAGATTGGTTTTTAAGTATGTTGCTCTGCAGACAAAATGTACTTGTCATGAAGGGAAAATGCAGTTGTAATAATCAGCAGGCTGGCATTTGGTGGAGGCTCACTAATAAAAATGGTCTTGTGGATTTCAAGACTATATTTTGAGACTAGCTACTGGAAGTTGTTGAGCACTGGGCAATAGGAGGTTGAGATCTTTTTGATATGAAGCACAATTTAATTTAATGCTGGTGACAAGAGCCAGTGGTCTCTTACTTGAATTTTCTGATACTTTTATATTGAAGCATAAAAATTATAATCTCTCTGTAATTTGAATATTGAAGGAAAATGATGCAAATTATGAGATTATCATAAATTAATGAGAACTCGCAACATCTCCTGCAGACATTTTCTTTACAACAAGCCCTCTTTAAGCTTCATTTTTTTGCAAAGCAGTATTACAAACAGGCTTTGCTAATCCAGTTCTGACATGATTCCAAGCTGTACTGAAGATCAGAAACACAAAGTGATGAAAGTTTATTCTTCTGTGGTAAAGTTCTGTTTTAAAGCTGAGAGCAGTGTCTTAAAAGTTGAACTACTTTAACCTTCTTGTTTACTTTCCTCTCAGCTTGGAAGCCCAATAAGTAGAACAAATATAATACATCCACAAGTCTATGTGAGTATATATTTTCTTTTTTTTTTTTGAGAGCTACTTAAGTAAGAGTAGGGAAACTCTACAAGTGAACTGGCTTTCCCATCCTTCTAGAACCTTTTCAATAGAAAGGAAAGAAAATTTAAGCAAACAAAATGCACTTTCAAATCAGAACAAATATTTATGATTTACCATTCCTCACCAGTATAAATGTTTGAAAAATGGGTTTTAAATTCCAGTATATAAATTCTAGTATGTAAACATATACTAAATGTTGTTTTCAGGATCAAAGTGGCAATGACTTTGTGCAGTGTAGAAGGTAAAACACCACAGCAGAAGGGCAGCTATGAATGAACAAAGTATGAATATGCTAAGAAAGCTCCAACTTATTTTTCAGTTTTGACAGATAGGAATGATGAGTGACTGGTAATTATATGAGGCTTAGACTGCAAACTCCATGGATTCATTAAATAATGTAATAGTGAGATGGTGTATAAAGTTCTTCTCTTAGGATCCATATTGCTCTTATTTGAACTTGGATTATTTTGAGAAAGATAATAGAGTTACTGGTATGTGGAATTGCTTTTTCATAATTTTACTGTGCTTTGAGGAAGAGGTACAGGATTATAAACCACCATCATTAAACTATTTATACACCTTATGAGTCGCACATAGTTGGACTCAATTGGCAAATTTTTCTCCAGCAGTTAGTGCTTCATAATGGAGGTGTCCCTCTGCTAGATATATTCATTACCTGAGCTTTTTAATGCTTTTAAATATCTTCCAGTTTTCTTCATTGCCTCCAGTTCGTGTGGTGTTTGAAGTCACCATGGAGGGGAGTGCCCGGAAGGTGATAACAGTGCGCTCAGCCTTGATGCTGAAGAACAAGCTGGAAATTCCAATGGAACTGCGCCTGGACAGTCCTTCTGCCCCTGACAGTAAGTGCTGTGCACTCCTGTGACCCATATTCCTATAGCATTCCCTATACACTGTGGGGAGTTCAGCTGTCTCCCCAAGAAGATTCACCACTGTCTGTAATGCTTCACACCAGAATAGACCTCCCTGGACAGGATATGGGTCATGTTAAGACAAAGACAGTCAACAAGAGATAGAGAGCCCAGCAGGATATTCAGTTACTGTTCAGATAAACAAGGAAAACTGAGACTCTGTAAAGACTTAATCTTATTTCTGTATGTAGCAAAGTTGTCTCTTTAGCAGCAATCTAGAGGGTTTTGGTGTTACCATGCAAAGGTTTAGTGTAGAAATCTAATGATACATTGATAATGTACCCAAAAGGTTTGAAGAATTAAGTTTTTTGAAACAAGCATTTTCACTAAAGAATTTGAGTTACCAGCAAGTTTTTAGGCTGTTTCAGATTTACACACTGAAATTAGTCTGCTGCCAGATTGTTAATAGAGCTAAAAATAACAGATTGGGTTTTGAAACATGCATAAAGCAGGAAGTGATTTACATTAAAATTAAACATATTGTGTTAAAAATTTGAGACTTACTACTTCAAAATTTTATGGTTTTCAATAAAGGAGCCTCTTTTGATATGTGTGTTTTCTTCTCTGGTTGCAGAGCCTGTAGTCCTTCCAGCAGTTATGCCAGGAGATTCCTTTGCTATTCCATTGCATCTCACATCCTGGCGTTTGCAAGCCAGGCCCAAAGGAATGGGAGCCTTCTTCTGTAAGGCTCCTATTCACTGGACTAATGTCCAGAAGGCAGCAGAGGTGTGCAGCAGCAAGAGGGAGTGTCATTCCATGGAGTCCGAAAACAGCCGATTCTTCAGGTAATTAAAGCCTAGCTCTTTTTCTGTAAGCTCTGAGAGATGAAATCCTGTGAAAGTAAATAACAGGAAAGAAAATGCTTAGAGATGAAATCTGCTGCAGTTTAGTGGGATGTTTTATTGGGTCTGTTGAATAGTGAGAAAGCAGTGAAATGTAGCTGCTCTGTTTCTGCAGGGCTCCTTGAAGCTCCTCTGACAGTCCCTGTTAAACCTCTGACAATACAAAGCACACTATGAATATTTACTGTAAAAAAAACAAAATTCATAAAATAGAATGTGAACTTGCATTAAACTAACTGCTCAGTCTCACTTAGGATAATGAGTGGTTTTCCAAAAGAGTGTTCACAAATATTCATTCTTTGTCCTCAATGTCCTCTGCTTGGTTTTGAGGCCAAAAATGTCTCTGCATAGTGAGGACTCAATGGAATTTTATAGTTTGCTGATATGATTGATTTAGGGCTGCTCTGAATTTAGGAAATACTAGGATAGAGATTATGGAAATTGTGTCAGGAAATGACCTTTGCACACTATATAGTTATTGCTGTATGTCAGTTTCATAGTTCATTTCCTAATATGCTGTTTTTTAATGTATCACAGGGAGCAAAATAAACAAATTATTTAAAATGAAGGTTTACCAATTCAATTTTTCAACTTAACTATTGAACAACTGAAATGTCAAGTGGTTAGAGCAAGGATATATCTGCTGGGATTCAGCATTTATGTTTAAGAACATGATTATAATTTAATGGTTAAAAATCTCTTTTTAGTAGCAGTTAAGAACATGCTTTTGCAAGTTTATGGAAGTTGATTTTAAAGGTGGTAATCTCTAATAGCCATTTTCTGTTAGGTTTCTGAATAGACCAATTTTTGGGAAACTAACTTTAGTCTTTGATTAACATCAGAAAACTCAAGTTCTCTTAATGTCAGACATAAATACTAAATACCTTATAATAACTTACAAAGTGAATTTGTGGAGAACAACTCTAAATGCTGTTTTGCTTTTAAATCCTGAAGTTAGAGTATCTTTGAGGACTTAGTGCAATACAGAAAGATGGGGTATAATTGTTCTGTCCAATTCATTGATTTCTCACATGTGTCATCATTCCCAGGTTTTGTGTGGCTATAAAGAAAGAAAATTACCCAGATTACATGCCTTCCAGCATATTCTCTGACAGTGCTAAGCAGATTTTCAGGCAGCCTGGGCATACCATTTATCTCCTGCCAACGGTGGTAATCTGCAATCTGCTGCCCTGTGAGCTGGAGTTCTACGTGAAGGGTTTGCCCATCAGTGGGACACTGAAGCCTGGCAAAGAGGCCGCCTTGCACACGGCTGACACAGCCCAGAACATTGAGCTGGGTAAGGCTCCTGCTCAGGGACCATTTGCTGCTCCTCTCTGTACCACCAGGAAACCTGTTCTGCAAGGAACAGAATGGAAAAACAGAAAAATAGAAAGCATTTAAATGATGATTTCATTGAGTTGCCGAGCTTCTTATTTTTAATGAAGTGAACACATTAAAAAAAAAAAAAGCAACCCAGTATTGCCATCATTCCTCCTGGTTTGTCAGCTGTCACTTAGAATGTTCCTTGTTCAGTTCTTGTTTTCCTGAGAGCGGAAACTGGAGAGAACAGTGGTAAAGAGGGGAATAAATCAAATAAGCTCCTAATATTTTGGGTGGTTTTGCTCTTTTCTTTTTGACGGAAATAATTGGTGTTGAGAGTGTATGTGAGTTACACAACACAGGCTAGACCTGTAATGCCTAAAGCAATAATTAGCCCTAAGCAGGGTCCTTTGCAGAACTTGTTTTGCTGTTTGTGACTTAAATTGAGGCATTTCTTCATGAGGTCCGAGTTTACTATACTGGGCAGATATAAAATTTGATTAGAGTGAGCTCTATGTAATATTAAGGGAGATCAAGTTATGTGAAACACCAGCTTAAGTGTTTATCAAAAACTCGTGTTTGTGTGGATGATGTTTTATTTTGCTCTTCTTTTCTTTTGTTTCATAGGGGTATTGCTAGAAAACTTCCCAATCTGCAAAGAGCTGTTGATTCCTCCAGGAACACAAAACTACATGGTGCGGATGCGATTGTACGATGCCAATAAACGGCTGCTAAATCTGACCATACGGATTGTGTGTCGTGCTGAAGGCTCTCTAAAAATACTAATTTCAGCTCCATATTGGTTAATCAACAAAACAGGCAAGTTCTGTTGTAACCATGAAGTGGGAAATAAGGATTTCCTGTAGTATTTTGATTTGCTTTCTAGCCAAATAAAGCGTTCAAATGCTACTTAAGAGGAATAAAGGTTGTAAGAATTTATATTTTTAGTAGTGCCAGCAGCTACTGTTTGGTGCATGTTACAGCAGATAACTTAGACATTGGGTTGCTGTATTAAAGATTTTCAAACATAAGCTGTTGTACCTCTCAATAAATCAATATAGATTAGATCACTGTTAAAATTTGTGGTTTTCAAAGACTGAAATGCCTTGAGAAGGCAGCAGTCTGAATTGCAGTGAGTCTGTGTGAACTTCCACTGGCACTTTCAGGTCTGCACGGACCAGTCTCATGACCTGCAGCTGTGAACAGCTGTTTTAAGAAGAATAAGGAGAACTTGAGGGAGAATACATGCACAGTAATGGCTAAAATACTACAACAAAAATATCTTGGGTTCCTTAATTTGAAATTTTTGCAGTTCTCATTTTAATTTGTACAAAGGTGATGTGTAGTTTAATACTCTTTTTTTCTGTGTTCACTTAAAGGATTGCCACTTATCTTCAGACAAGATAATGCAAAAACAGATGCAGCTGGTCAGTTTGAGGAGCATGAGCTTGCTAGAAGCCTCAGCCCACTGCTGTTCTGCTATGCTGATAAAGAGCAGCCAAACTTGTAAGTAAGAAGGGCAATCAGGAGGAAATTTACAAAGGTGAAAGTATTAAGATGACCTGTGAAGTGATTAAGTTTTTTAATACTGTGTTGAGCATACTGGATTCTTAAACATTTCCTACTGAAAGCTCCTTGGTTGGCCAATTCTGTTGTATCTCTATTTATTCCAAATTTTAATTTTTTTTTTATTTCAAAGATAAAAAACACACAAATGTTATCGTGATTAATCAATCTGGAAATTGCCAAGCTTTTTACAGGACATGGCCATTGACTCTTTACCAGTGTGTTGAAAGGGCTTATGGCAGAAATGCAGAATGAGTCACTCAGTAAGAGATCTATGATGGCTTCAAATGCTTCTACATCCAGACACAGATGTTCTTTTTCTGTCTGGGCATGTGTTTGATCATCCTGTTGCTACCTGATCCTTCATTTAAATTACTAAACCTCTGTGTTTTCTTCTTACCCGTAGTTGTACAATGCGGGTTGGAAAAGGAATCCATCCTGAAGGTATGCCTGGCTGGTGCCAGGGTTTCTCCCTGGATGGTGGTAGTGGTGTCAGAGCCCTCAAGGTGATCCAGCATGGAAACCGGCCAGGCCTCATCTACAACATTGGTAGGTGCTGATGGGAACACTGGAAAACCCTGTGGAACTCTTGGTGAGATACAATGTCAGTGACACAAGAAACAGAGCAATTGCAGCAGGGAAATGTAACTTCTTAAAGGCTTTTGAGGGTCCAGAGAAAACCATTAAACAAAATATAGTGTTCTAAGTATTTCTATATCTTTGTTTTGAACTTTATTAGCTTAAAAATTAGCTTTCAGTTATTTTTAATTTTACATGTCATCATTGAGTGTAAATAACTACATTGTCAAACTATTCTGTCTGCTTCTGTGCTTTTATTCCCCCTGTATTCTAATTCCAAGTACATTCTAAATCCCATGACATTACTCTGATTATTTTGAGTGTCTGTGTACTGTAACTGTTCAGCCATGTGCTGCTTCTCTGGGTTTTGCTTGGTGGTGCCTGCATAGGCTGATGTGCAGGAGTGCAGCTTCTGGATTCCTTGTGCTCCTGGTGTACATAAAATACAAGCAGGTTTTAGTTTTGAATTAAATGAGAGTCTGGAAGTTACTCCTCAGTGATTATCAAGGTATTTTTCATATGTTTAAAAATGAAATAATTACTTGCATTGATAAACTTGTGACTGGGAATTGTTTTTGGGTTTTTATCTTCAGTTGTCTTCAGTATCAAAGTTGTACTTGAGAAACAGAGGGTAACAGATGGCATAAGGTTACATTTACTGTTTAAAATAATGTTCCAGTGCAAGGCAGTTCTATGGCACAAAGGCTTCATCTCGGGAACCCAAGAAAGAACTTAGGTTCTCTGAAATATACTGTGGGAGCTGTCTTTTCCTTTTGTAAATAATAGCTATATTTTCACTTTGTTTTTATTACTAGGTATTGATGTTAAAAAAGGCAGAGGCCGTTACATTGACACCTGCATGGTCACCTTTGCTCCCCGGTATCTGTTAGACAATAAATCAAGCTACAGACTGGCCTTTGTTCAGCGGGAATTTGCCCGAGGTCAGGTAAGAAGCTTCCTGCTTGTGACTTTTTAGTACAGCATTGTCCTGGTTGAGGGCAAATTTGGGTGAAAACCTCTGAAGGGGTTCCTCTAGAAAGCAGATTCAAGTGGCTCTCCCTCAACTGGTTAGGGAAAATATTTCCTTGGAGAAAAGTGGAAAAAAACTGTTTAATAGGCAAAGCATTCACCAGCACAAAAAATTAACAATACTGAACAATAAAACCTCTTGCTGCTCCAAAAGAGATGGCAAACTCAGAAAGTCCCCTCCATGGGCTGTAGCTTGAGTCACTCAGTCTCTTATCAGTCCCTCTGGCACTGGAAATGCTGGTGAGAGCTGCCAGTACTCTTCTGGGTGTTCAGTCCAGAGCAGGTTTAAACAGGTCTGAAGTAAAAGAAAAATCACAGTCCAGGGAACTTCTCTGCCTCAGCTAGATAAAAACTAACTAAAAGCAAAGGAGAGCTCTGTCCTGCTGTCTGTCCATCCGCAGGCAACACAGTCCAGGAGGAGGAATGTGGAGGAGTGAGTGCACTTACTGATAACAAACTCCACTCTTCTTCTTCCCCCCCCACTTTGCTCTCAGAGCCAGTCTTTAAGGGTGCAAAACTTGGTTCTGGGCTAAGCAGATGAATGGGGAGACGAGCATCAAAAAGTCACCCCAGGACTGTACTTAGTCACAGCATCTGCTCACCAAGCAGAACAGACATTGTTCTTGAAAGTATTGTTGGCTGGTTATGAGGATCTTTCTTATTCTTCCAATAGCAGCATCCACCTGACAGAAGAATGCCTGTGTTTGTATTTTAGAGGTGTATAGGCTAACAGTGAATTTTTCAGTGCTGGGATGATTTACCAATTATTTACCAATTTCTGTTCCTAGGGAACATCCAATCCTGATGGCTACATCTCCACCCTGCCTGGTTCCAGTGTTGTGTTCCACTGGCCACGGAATGATTATGATCAGCTGTTGTGTGTGAGGCTGATGGATGTCCCAAACTGCATTTGGTCCGGGGGCTTTGAAGTCAACAAGAACAATTCGTTCCACATTAATATGAGGTAGCTGTGACCTGTAAATCTTCTGCAGCTTCTGTGTTTTGATAGAAGCAGCTGTTTAACACTGCAGATAATGCAGATTAGAAGTTTACATGTCTTGTACTATGATCTTCTTCAGGGACACCCTGGGAAAATGTTATTTCTTAAGAGTAGAAATTACCCTTCAAGGAGCCACGTATCGCATTGCGTTCAGCGACACCGACCAGTTACCGCCACCTTTCCGCATTGACAATTTCTCCAAGGTAAAAGAACCAAGCCCTGTATTTTTTCCTTTTTTAGTAAAAAAAGTAATTCTTCTGTATTTGTTAGAAGTGGAAGATGACTAACTTGTGTAATGAAATAAAATGGGAGTCTGTGTATTTGTCTGCAATAATTGTAATTTTCTGAAGTTCTAGTTAAAATTGGTAGTACACAGCTATGTCATCTTTTTCAAATAATAGTGGTAGCATTGTGGCTTTCATGAGTGCTTTACAAGTCTTACAAGGAAGAGAAGTATTACCAATAAGAGGGATGGTATTTAATCTGTTCTAGTCTTGTAATTTAGATTACCAGGGTTTGAGATGCTCCATGCACCTGCAGACATTTTGAACCACAGATTATAGATAAAAGCAAAGATGATGTTTATCATCCCTTTAAGAGTCTCTTTACTTAAGACCTGAATGGAAGAATATACATATGGAAATGATTGTGGGGGGAAATAAAGAAATGATCTGAGCATGTTCCAGTCATCAGCTCCTGGTAAATGAGCAAATGATAGCAAAAAGTCTGTCTGATGAACAATTCCTGTATGACCAAACTCCTCTTTCCTGACTGTTGCAGGTCCCAGTTGTGTTTAAGCAGCACGGGGTGGTGGAGCCCAGGCTGTCCACTGATGTGAAGCCCATGACCTCTCTGGATTACGCATGGGATGAGCCAGTCCTGCCTCCCTTCATCACACTGACAGTGAAAGGAGCAGGCTCCTCAGAAGTTGTCTGCTGCATGAATGACTTCCAAGACAGCAAACAACTTTACTATGAAAACTTCATCTATATTGCTGCTACATATACTTTCTCAGGGTAATTCTTGATATCTTTGATGGAAATACTTCTAACGTTCACATTAAGGTTTCATTAATTAATATTAAATTATTTTTCTCTTTATGGTTAAAGAGAAGTTTTTCACATGGAGTTAAACTTTTGTCTACCTTGTAGCTAGCAGAAGAAATGCCAAATTCAGAAGGTGTCTGGCTGTTAGTAATTATGTATTTTACCTCATTTGGACATAGTACCTTGCTTTAGAGGCAAAGCTTGACAGTTTATTCTGTCACACATTGAGAAGGATTTGGCATCTGCTGTGACCCCACTATGTGGTCTCAGAAGAGTTGGGATGTTTGGGGACTTAATGTCTTTTGGTGTATAAAGGACACTTTACCACAAGTCACACCTATTTACAACATACCTGTGAGGTTTAAGCTTGCACTAGTTTATATGCTGCTGAAAACAGCTCTGGGAGATTGATACAGGGCTTTGTTACTTTCCTCAGAATGAGGTAGGAAACTGTCTTTTAATTCATCTGTTTTGCCTGTGAGGTTCCTAGTTCCCATGAGAAATCAAAGCCCCTTTTATGAATGTACTCAAGTTACCAGCTTGCCCTGGTAATTCCTAACAAGAGGGGAAAAACCCCTAATATAAATCTTAGTCTGATGGGCTGTATTGGGAGTGTAAACTTCCAATTGAATTTTGATGCAGATCGAATTCATGCTACAGAAGAAGCTGCTACTCTGAACAAACATGATGCTGTTTTCTTGGTTCCAGGTTACAGGAGCCAAGTGTAAGACCAGTTACTTCAAATAAGGATGCTGCAAATGCAGAGCTTGTCCTCGATGTTTCTTCAAAGACTCAACGAGTTTTGCTGAAAAAGAAGGTACCAGGACACATTTGACTTTTTTTAAAATAATACTGTTGCTATGTGCTGAAATAAAATCAAATGTTGAGAGTAGGACAACATTAAAAAAAAAAAAGTTCTAACTTTTAAAGGGTAGAGAAAGACTTCAAACTGATAGGTTATTTTGAATTGTGGTGGTGCTTCTGTATAAGACTTTTATAGGGGTAAAGGTAACAGAAAAGAGAACTGGAATAAAGTAGCAAGGAGGGTTGTAAATGCCTCCTAGACAACAGAATATGGTAGTTGTGTGTTGGATAGTCTCATGAAGTTACAAGGTAGGACATGCTTGCTTTTCAGGAGCATTGTAAGCCAAGTCATCTATTTCTGGAGCTCTTAAGAAATAGAAACTGTGTTTAAATATTGCTGAGATTAACAAACAGCTTTTAAATGCAGCTCTTCATCTAGCTGCTGTTGTGTATTCATTGAATATCAGAGTTCAGTCAGAAGCCTTTATCCAATCCAGTTCCTAATTCTAATTCAGGGCTCTGAAGTTAAATATATACAAGTCATTCCAGGAGTTACTCAAATTCAAAGCCTCTGATAGCAAAACAGAACAAAACTGTTTGCTCTGTACTGTATTTAAATGTTGAATTTTTCTGTAACAGGAGCCGGGAAAGCGATCCCAGCTCTGGAGGATGACGGACTCAGGAATGCTTTGCCATGAAGGTTCTTCAGTTCCTCATAACCCCCACAAACCTTCTCCTCGCTCCGAGGACTCCAGTATGATTTTAGATATTGCAGGCCTAGCAGCTGTCACAAATAACAGGTATGGAAACACAGTTCCTCAGGAAACTGATGGGGGTTTGTAACAATGTCTTTGAAAACATACTTAATCTGATATTCTCTGAATATGGAAAGACATTGTTCTGAAGGAATGTGAAAGAGCTGGATTTTGTCTAGTTTTATTAGAAAATCTCACGATCGCCTGTGTGACTTGGAAATACTTGTAAAAGCATGGCTGATGTCTTTTCAGCAGGTGACTGTTGACAGAGTACTTCAGGAGAGAGATTAGGAATATAAGCTGGGGCAAAATAAATGTTCAGCATTAACACAAGTGCAGAGTAAAAGTTCCGAGGAGCATCCTCTGAGCACTGTGGCTTCCCCCGCAGGTACGAGCCCCTGATGCTGAGAAGGCCGGATCGGCGGCGCAGCACGACCCAGACGTGGAGCTTTCAGGATGGGAAGCTGACCTGTGGTATCCATGGGCTTGTTGTCCAAGTCAGTACTGATTATATGTGGAACCTGTTTTGTTTGTTGCTGATGTAGATGACAGAGTCATTTGGGCTTAGTATTGAAGTGAACTAAAAGCTTTGAGACAAGTTCAGAATACGGAGCAGAACAAACTTGTGCAAGCACCTTATGTTTGAAGTTTATATTTGAATGTTCTTAATAATTTCAAATAATTAAAGATCCTGCACTATTAATTAGAAACCAGTAAAGTATTTTAGTTAGTACCATGATACTGCATTGATTGTTTTAGTACAGTGTAGTAAGTTACTATTTGAAGCAACCAAAAAAGCTCTGTATTGCTGTCTTTAGACAGCAATAAGTAAGGATTGACTTAGTAAGGATTTACATTCTCATGTACAGGTCCACATTTCATCTTTTAAAAAGCTTCCTATCATTTTGGAAGACTTTTCAGGAAGGACTTTCCAATGTCCCTTGATGATGTGATAGCTTCAGTTTTAAACATGCAGTGGGAATACTTAATTTCCACTTAATTATCAGTTACCCACCTAATTATCAATTACTTAATTATCGATCTTGGCTGCTCCTTTTATCTGCCAACTAATTAAATATGAGTTAGTAGAAACTTTAGTAACATCAAGTAAAATACTGCTGGACTGCTCTTCTTTTAGTTCTGAAGCATAAGGAGAGGAAAGTAAAATACCGTTTTAAATTAATATATAAAATCAAATGTTGAGAGTAGGACAACATTAAAAAAAAAAAAGTTCTAACTTTTAAAGGGTAGAGAAAGACTTCAAACTGATAGGTTATTTTGAATTGTGGTGGTGCTTCTGTATAAGACTTTTATAGGGGTAAAGGTAAATAGTTATCTGTTTACCTATTGCTTAATTACTTAATTTTCTTTCCTTACTTTTTTTTTCTTTCTCCAGGCAAAGGGAGGAATACAGGGTCTTCATGATGGAGCTGAAGTTGTTCTAGGTCCTGATAACTCACTTGAACTTTTGGGGCCAGTTCCACCTGAACAGCAGTTCACAAACCAAAAGATGAGGCCTGGCTCAGGAGTACTGGCTGTGAGAGTCATGCCAGATGGGCCAACTAGAGTTCTGCAGGTGACAGAATTCATTAACTAGAATCTAGTTAAATTCTTTGCTTATACTGGAAATACTCTTTTTCTGTATTGCATCATTAAATCCTTATGAAAACTGCCTTTACAATGACATGAAGGGGATGGGAATATCATAAACCAGAAGTAGTTAGTACTAAACTTTTCTTGTCCTTCAGTTTTTAAAAAGATAATTTGCTAAGGTAGGACAATGTAGCTGTTATTTATATGTATGAAAGGGATCATTGTAGTAATTTATTTGTTTTCAGATAACTGATTGTAACCAACGTAGAAATGATCGTTCATTCAGTGAAGGAGAACAACTTCCAGTTACGGAACAAGACCTGCGCAAGTTCAAAAATCCAGACACAGAGCAGGAATTAGAAGTAAGATATGACAACTAGTACTTGTCTTTTTTATTTTAATTTTCCTTTCTAGATTTCAGGAGGGGGATGACGGTCAGTAACCTCTCCTAATGATGACCTTGTGTTATGAACTTTAGATTTTCCTGCTGCAGCTTCTTGTTCTTAGAATTTGGGTTAATATGTCTTAACCCTCTTGAGTCTAAAACTAATTGTAAAAGAGCCGCTCTGTCTCTCTGGAGATGAACCTAAAAAAGTAATTTGTTTGCAGAAATGTGTATTTGATATCACAAGTTTTTTCAGTGCTGGTTTGCTACTGGTGTTTTTTTTTCCCCCTTCTTTTCTCAGGTGCTTGTGAAACTGGAAGGTGGAATAGGATTGTCTTTGGTCAACAAAGTCCCTGAAGAGCTTGTTTTTGCAAGCCTCACCAGCATTAATGTCCACTACACTCAGCTCTCGACTGGTCAGGTGCTAGAGCTCAGTGTGCATGATATACAGGTATTTGCTGTTTTGAAAGAAATTCATTTATTCATGGGTCTTCTTCGGTTTTTTTTGAGTCATAATAGGTTTGAAAAATGTTTAGAGCAATGACTGAGATTTTAATTCCTAAATATCACTGGAGTTTCAGTTCCATTTTCTGTCCATTGTGTAGGTGGACAACCAACTTATTGGCACCACACAGCCTTTTATGCTCTTTCTGACACCCAGTATGAGTGAGAATGGGCCCCTGGACCCTGCACCTGCTGTACAAGTCAATGCCATGAAATTTCCCAGCAAAAATGCCCTGACTGATATATACAAGGTAAACCACAGTGTTTTGTTTGTGTAACATAGGTATTACTGTGCTTAAATGACCTTTCCTGTTTACTTGTAATCTGAATTCAGTGGTTGGTGAAATACACTTTGTTGAATCAATTCTGAAGCTTAAAGGACACAATGTCCACCTTCTCATGTTCACAGTGTTTAAAGTACAGTGATGAACAGGGTAATAAGTATGTTTAAAAATGTGACAAATCAGTCCAGACCCCTGTCTGTCCATGTCTGTGACCTTTTTGAGGCAGTTACTCTCTCCTGAGAACTGTAGCACAGTGAACCAGAATATGTATGTTTTGCTCTTCAGGAGTTGAATAGAAGGTTATAAATTCTCTGTGATAAGCTGTTCTCTTGCTTCATAAACTCGATTCTGTGCACTGCAGTCATTTGGGAATGTTGGTTGTAAATTGTTGTAAATTTATGCACCAACTGTGGTATGTACTGTGATGGCAAAACTGAGTTGGTTGTCAAGACTTACTTTCTCACTTGGAATCTTCACGTATGTATTTTGACTCTGTTCTGAAAAGCAGCTGATTTTAGTGTTGGAAATGCAGCTAAGATTTTGAAGTGTTGGGATTAGGTAATTAAGCACAACGCCTTCCAGAAAATTGAAATAATCGTCACTAGCTGTAGATAACTTGAAGAAAGCTACCAAAGACATTTTGATGTTGGGAGTCTTGCTACAAATCCATGAAAGTGAAAATATTCCATTGAAATAGAGCACGTTGTCCTTTTTAATAGCTTACATGGATTATATATCTGGTGTTAATGCTGTAAACTGAGACTTGTTTATCTCTGTAGCATCTGATGATCACTGCCCGAAAGTTCACAGTTCAAATTGAGGAGAAACTACTTCTGAAGCTATTGAGTTTCTTTGGCTACGGCCAGTCGGAATCAGGTGTGGTATAAAATTGCACAGCCCAGTTTCACAATGTACAGAAGTACTATGATCTTTGTGTATGAAGTAAGTAGAAAACACCAGCACACTCTTGGCTGTGTGGAACCTCCCACTCTTGAACAGAGCTGGAAATGCCTCAGTGGCCCCTGTGAAGCTCTTCATGAGTGTTGTGCCTGTTGCAGACCTCAGGTGATGGCCCAAGTACAGCCTGTCTCTGGAAGGAGTTCAGTATTCATTTTCAGTTCCTGTATCTGGATTCATCTGAGCTGGGATAAAAGAAATTGTGTTATTAATTTAGCAAGCCACTTTGTTTAGTGATTTGTTTAGTTTGTTTATTTAACCCAGGGATAGAAGTGGGATCTGTGTTAATTTGTTCCTTGGGCAGTTCCTCTTGCTTCACTGCAAGAAAATTTTGTCTGACCTTTGTTGTGGCATCCATACCTCTGGTTTTAATTGTAATGTAAGTTTTCTTTCATTCACTGAAGCAAGACAGACCTTTTCAATCTTCTGATCTCATAGGTGCTATTCTAATCCTTCTGTTTTAGTGTTTATCTGTGCTTTGGAAACTTTCTGAAATGTTTGTTTTGGAGTGTCAGTTGAAAAAGTCACTTCTATTATGCAGTAGCCTGTGTACTGTTACATAATAACTGTCACAGGAAAAGAACTATGTTTGGCATGATTTCAAATGGGGCCAAGCCTATAAATGATGCTCCAGAGTTCTGTCTTGCTAATCCACAGTATCCTCTGAATTGTCTCTGGAAAAATAACAGTGTTGCATTTCACAGAGGACTTTCAAACTTAAATCTCTAGTGATGAGGAAGAAGTACAAATTTTGAGTTTGCTCTTAGCCTTTTAACTAATCTCCCCTTTGTTCTGGTTTACCCTGTTCCTTTTGTTCCTTTTTTTTTCCTTACTTACTGTACATTATTTGTAGTTTATTTGCTGATGCCGTCCTAGATTCAGACAAAAATAATTTTCTCATTTTTAGTTAGCATGTTTTATTGTTCATAAGTCAGAGTTCATAAGACTTGGTCATCTTTCATCTTTGCCCTGCTTCCTCACACCACCCAGGTGCTCTTACAAATAACATGAGCCTGTTAATGTCAACTGAATTTGAGTCACTCTCCATGTAAATTGATTTATTGGATGTCTTCTGTGTAGGCATGTTGGCCATTGTGTAGTGAATATTTGAAAGCTTGCTTTGTAGATTATATTCCTAGTTAAATGTGTAAGGAATTACAGAGAGTAGAGAGAGGAAAACAGACTGTAAGAGCACGACTGCACAGTAGGAACATTGCATAATCATGCGTTATTTCCTTGTTTCTGTGTGCTGATAAAGAGAAATTAGAAGTGAGATTAAAAGCTCAAATAACAGGTTTTAGAGATACAGAGAGATCTGACAAAAATTCTTGAGCCTCAGAGGTCAACTTCATGTCACAAGGCATGAGTAATTTTGCTGGCTCCACCAGCAGTCACACATACTTTTTATTCGTGCAGAGGATTGTTAACTCTTAACAGAGTGTGCATTCCTAACCCCATATTTATTTATCTTTAATTGGTTCTGATTCCTGTGTTTTGTCTGGATGCAGAGGTTGAAAAGTATGATGAAAACCTCCATGAGAAGGTTGTTGAACAAGGCGGAGCACAAAAACGATACTACTTTGAAAATCTGAAAATCAGTGTGCCTCAAATCAAGTTGAGTGTCTTCACTTCCAACAAGCTCCCTTTGGATCTCAAGGTACACCAATGCATTCCCAGAGTGGGCTTCCAGTAAGGAAGAGGAAAAAGGAACAGATGCTTTAACTTAACACTCTCAGTTTCCATTTTCTCTTGCATTATCCAAGTTAAAAATAATAGAAGTTCCAGCAGCTTCTGACATTTAATTTTCGTAATTTCCAGTCTCTTCTGTAATAGTCCTTCATTTTTGTAATTTCAGTTGAAGCAAAGCCAACTGGACCTAATGACTCACTGCTTTACAAAGGACCTTAGTTACAATAAGGGAAGTGTAAAGAGCTTAAAGGGAATTACTGTCTTAAAATAAGAAGTTATTCAACTTCTTATACAAATACAGGACAACTCTGAGTGTTTTCATCCAAAAAATGTTGTTTCATTGGAATTGAAGAATTTGCATGAGGACTGTGCAATATAGTTGAAAATTAAAGTGAACTGAGATTGAGTATGAACTTAAAATAGGTAGGAAGTCTGGTCTTTTTCATATGGTCATAAATCTGGCACAGTTGGGAAGTGAACCAGAGATTCCAGATTATGGGCAGAACATAATCTCATCCAGTGTTCCCAAA
Source organism: Vidua chalybeata (assembly GCF_026979565.1). Taxonomy (NCBI): domain Eukaryota; kingdom Metazoa; phylum Chordata; class Aves; order Passeriformes; family Viduidae; genus Vidua; species Vidua chalybeata. The sequence goes on from NC_071551.1 coordinate 3,263,147, forward strand.
TGTGTGTTAGGACCTTCCTGGACACAATCAAGTGGCAGCAGTCAGTTGCCACTTCAAAAATGATTAATTTAACATTTCAGTCCGAAATGCTTCAGTTCTGTCTGAGTTAATACAGCTACTTCCAAGGTGGGAGAGTTGAAACAAAACCAACCAACCAAACCATAAAAAACCCTCCCCACTGTGGAGGAACTGAGCAGCTGCCTTTTCAAAAAACCAAAACGGAGACACCAATTTTGGTGGTGGGCTTTTTTGTCCTTGATGTTAAGGACATCATGATGAACAAGCTTCTAAAGAAGTTCAGTGTTGTGTAATGAATGTCTGTCATGGAGTCTTACCAAGATGATCCAGAAGATCACCAGTCCTAGGTTGTTGTATTCTTTTTACTGAATCCTTGTGCCAAGGACAGTTCAACAGCTAGTTGGGGTATTGGCTGTGATATTCCTAGCTATAATATTCCTTAGCTGTGATATTCCTTACTACTAAATAATAGCAGCTGTGTCCTGAATATGTAGTTGCACTTCAGCTTCAACATGAATACCCTTGTAATTCCATTAGTTGAAATGCAGACTGAGGAAGCAGAACTCGAGGTGAATGCCTTTAAGAACCCTGCACTGTTCTGTTTGGATTTCCTACCACCCTTGGTATAGGATTGCACATAGATCCATCTTGGCAGTGTCCCAAGAGAAAACTTGGCATATAGATTTCCCCCCATAATGTTAACAGTCCCTGCATATTCTGTATATTGACTTTCACAGAAAGAGTTCAATTCAGTTCTGTAGCCCAGGAGAGTTCAGGGTAGGAGGGAGAGAATAATCACAGTAGAGCCTTTGTGGAAGTTTTTCTAACTACCTCTAATGTTTCTGGCTTGGACATGGCTGTCTGGTAATTTGGTGTAGACAGATTATTTTTATTAGATACCAGTATTAACAAAGTTGTCTTATATAATATCTGATAGTTAAACAGGAAATTACTTCCTACCCAAGTGAATAATGAGGACTACTCTGGTTGGTCATCCATTTACTGAAAAAATAAATAGCTCTTTTCTTACTCCCAAACTTAACTCAGACCTGTAACTTGCCTTAATTGCCTGCAGATGGCACAAAAACTCGTGTTCTTTATGCCAGGCAGCTTTGGTGATTAATGTGTAAAGATAAAATATCAGCTTGAACATCTTGACTTCTTCAGAGTGTCTGATGTTGGTGAGTGTGCAGATGCCATTATCAAGACCTGAAGAAGAAGGGTCCTCTTTCTGTCTTAAAAAATTAGTTTTCTTATATTTTTTTCCAATTTATTTTATTTACGTGTGTCTCAATTTAGATGTATAGCTTGTCCACCTTAACTGTGGATTTTTATCTATAAATTGTACAAAGTACATATAGCCTATGAGCTAATTACAATCTTAATTTTCTTCCTTGAAAAATAATGGGATATGCTAGTTTAAAGAATTTCTTTAGACCACATAATGTTAAGAAATGAGCCTGAGGCTTACAGGAAATTATGTATGTTATTCCAGCTCATCCTGACACTTAATCCCTTCACAGAAGGTCAGCAGGGTGGAAAATAGCCAGTTTTGTCAAGGAAATTCATTTAGGATTGGAGTTTAATTGAACATTAGAACAATATAGCTTAAAGAGACTGTATATAGAAATCATATATAGAAAAATTAGAAAAAAGAAATATTGTATGTAGAAATCGTGTATAGAAAATTGTACATAGAATCTTAGACACATTTTGGTTTGAAGTATTCCTATCAAGTGTGGGAAACATTGCATTGGGGACTTAGTGACTCTTGAGTTACTGAAGAAATGCAGTGCTAAGAAGCTATCAATGCTTAGAATTAAAAGGTTTGTGGGGTGACTGCTCTCTATATCAGTGTCCACACTGCAGTGGTAGAGAACTCCAGCAGCTTCAGAGAATTTTGGTTTGTTACCCATTTAAAGGATACTGTGAATGAGAAGCAGAGAGAAGAATTACAATGGCAATATCTTTTATTTACTCAGGCATTGAAAAGCACACTGGGGTTCCCTCTGATCCGATTTGAAGATGCTGTGATTAATCTGGATCCTTTCACTCGGGTCCATCCATATGAAACTCAGGAGTTCATCATTAATGACATTCTGAAACACTTCCAGGAGGTCAGTGTAATTGAGATGATGTTGTGGCAAAGGTTGAACTTCTCTTGGTTGAGGAGTTCTCCACTGAGGAATGTGGGAACTCTTTCCTGGCTATTATGTGTTAATGCTGTGTTTCTTCTTTGGTATATGGAGAAGTAGTATCCCAGAAGAAATCTAAGAATACACTGCATTTTAAGATGAAATTGTTGTTAATTTTACTGATATTTGGGTGTTGATTTCTCTTGTAAAACTACCTGGGTTGGCATAAGCTTCTGTTGTGGGTGGGACGGGTTTTTTTTCCCCTCAACCTTGCTGGTGTAAATGTGATCCATAAGAAATACTTCATTCTTCCTCTTGATTTTACAGGAGCTGCTGAGTCAGGCAGCCAGTATTCTAGGTTCTGTGGATTTCCTTGGCAACCCTATGGGTCTACTGAATGATGTTTCAGAAGGCTTTACTGGACTTATAAAGTACGGCAATGTGGGTGGTCTCATCAGAAATGTCACTCATGGAGTATCAAACTCTGCTGCAAAGGTAAAAATTGTGATAGTAAAATCTGTATAACAATAAGCAAAAAATAAGCAAGAAGTCAAATAGAACTATTGACCGTGCTTAAATTGCTTTATCTTTGTTTTGTAAAAATGGCATTTGAAGTGTAGATATTATTTTTCTTAAATGCTTTCTATACATCCAAAGATGCCAGAAACAGGAGTCAGTGAACCACTCAAAGCCCTATTATTGCTGTACAGATACTTGCAGGTTAAATCAACAGCTAAGCAAAGTGAGAAATAATTTGCTCCTACGTGCAAATTAACAAAGCTGTGTTAAATTATATATAATCTAGATAGAGAGGGAGAGAGACCACTAGAGAAAGGTGGAGTATTTAAGGGATTATTTAGTATAACAGGAGTTGTTAGCTGTTATTTTTGAGAAGTGATTAAACTGATGTGAATAGCAATTATTATGCTGACAGCTGAGGTTTGGGGGGTTTTGTGCCACATACCAACAAACTAAAGAATTTCCAGATTGCTTTGTATTTATCTGTAGTTTAATTCCAAAGTCTCTGCATGGTGAATATTCTTTTGTCCTTCCTGATAACAGCTGAGAGAATTCAATTATACCAGTGAAAATGACTGTATTTAGTGCCTAAGAGAGGGATGATCTGAGGCAGGAGTCAGAAATAGGAAGTAGTTTGGATCATGGTTGATGCTATACTTAATACTTAGCAATCACATGTTCTTGAAATGTTTTGTTAAATACATGGTGTGTCTGCATGAGTCCCTTCATGGGTACAACTGCAGTAATGCTTTTTTGACACAAGGACGTGTTGGGAAGTTTGGTTTTGTGAAAATTCTTTACTTTCTATTTTTATCATTTTCCTAACAGGTAACTTTGTGTGTTTTGTCATACTTCACCTTTTAACAACCTTTCCTATTTTTCTGTGTACAAGGAAATCTGCTTTTTCCCTTCCTTAGTGAAAAAAAGGTAATTCAGAAGATGTGAAATGCAGAGTCTGTATAATTACAGAGAGGTCAAGACTAGCATTATCAAACCTAGTCCATCACCAAGTGCAGAGCTGGATCTGACTCAGAGAGCTGAGCCATGAGGAAAGATGACATGCACATTCTCTGTCATAATTATCTTGTTTGCAGCATTAGCCTATTTTGCACAATTTCAAGAAACTCAAACAAAATACTACGTTGATATTCCTGCCTTAATCTCCTAGTAGGTGGTGCTGTAATTCTCAGCACTGCAAATACAAGCAGTCTGGTAGAAGACTTGCTGAGCTTCTGGAAGGCAGCTGTATCTGTCTGCAAATGAGTACTTCTGTCCATGCTTTGTCCTCATGGCTGCAGTCTCTGGTGACCCATCCACTCCACCCAATAGAGTATGTTTCTTTAGAGTTTCCTTTCTATAAAGTGGTGTTTCCTCATTGCAGTCACATCTGCAGCAACAGTCTCATAAATCTTCCTTTAAAAGGCACGAGCCTTCCTCTGTTTCCCACAAGGGCAAGGTCATTCTTTGAACTTTGGAGTCATTTGTAACCAAGGGGTTTGTGAAGGAAGATTTTCAAAGGCAGAAGGGCAGTTGGATGCTGAACTCCTTTCAGAATTTAACAGGAGCTGAGTGCCTGCTTCCCATTTATACCTTTGAAAATCACCCCATGTACTATTTATTTGTCTTCCCAGGTATTTTTTCTTTCTCCTTGATATATCAGAAATGTCTCTGTAATGCAAGTCTCACACAGTTCCCTTTTCAAAGCTTTTTATATGGTTTATGTATTTGTCCTTTTGGAACAAAGAGAGAAATCCATAATTTAAGAATGCTTAGTAGTACCTTGTGGAGCTCCTTGATGAATCCTCTTTCCAAAGGTTGAATCTTAATTCTGCTGCACAGAAGACAATGGTAAAAAAGGCTCAAATAGTTACATTGAATTCTTGTTGCACTGTTTCAGGCATTTAAATCTGCTTGAAAACGAAGCCAGGAATGTCCATAAGATAAAAACACTGGCATTTGAAGTTCAGTTTGGGATATGTTGTGTTCACGGTATAACACAGAAACGTGCCTTTTACTTTCTGTTCTACCTTCCTTGTGCCTTATGAGTGTGTCTAGGATATGTGAAGTATTGGTAAAGAAAATTATGTGGAGACAAAAACCAATTTGAGTTAGTCAAGAGAAAAAAAACCTGAAACAACAGGTCATTTTCATCTTGCTGTTGGTGCTCCAGAAAGGTATTTTTAAGTATATTTTCACTGCATAAATTTTCACTTGATTCAGCTGTGCCACAGAGGGCTCCTGTCTTTGCAGCTAATTCTGTGGATCTGGTAACTAAAGCAGCCAAAACTAGAGGAGCCTGTGTCCTGCACAGGCACTGAGGGCTGGGAAAAATCTCCATTTTGGTTGTTTGACTACCTGACTTATGAAGTGTCTAAAATAAAAATCTATCCTAGATTTTAAGATGAGTTAGCTATTAAGGTGTAAGTAGATAGTTAAACAAAGAATAATACTATAATCATGGATTTTAAAGTAACACTGCTCAACTGAATCGAGAAGTAAGCTATTGGAGTTGTATCTGGTTTTGTCATTTTATTGCTTTTCTATTTTATAGTTGTGCTGATTATCCCTGTAATGGCTTTTCCATGCATTTCAGAGCATGCAGTGGGTAATGCCTTCTTTCAAGTGGAGAGCTGCAGTGTATTTAAATTGGCACAAAACCTTAGGTTAAATAAAGTTCACTACAGACAGTTTTGTAGTTTTTATCCCTTGGAGATTCCAAGTTCTGTATTTTAAAAAGTTCTTTGATCCTAAATATAGACACCAGAGGGAATTACATTCCCTCTGAATGGAGCCTTCTATAGTTGCCATATGCGTAGAAATGTCTCACATTCTTGGCATCCACACTTTTTTTATTTCCCCCGTCAGGCATGATAGAACTAAATCCTAAATTTCCCCTGTTTCAGCTGTGTTTCAATTAGAAATGAATATTGAACACTGAATTAGCAGCTGAACTGAACTGTTCTGTAGCTTGTGTTCCCCAAATGGAAAAGTAAGTGTGGTTGTATCTATTACTGGAAAATAGGTGTTATGCTGACATGGTGGTAAAGGATTGAAAAGATTCACAACTTGTCAATACTGTATTTAATGTGTCTGATTTCTTTCTACCTCTACCATAAATTCTCTTTTCTTTTAGGAATTATGAGCACATAGTAGTGTAGCTGTTCTGACTCTGTTAGGTCGTAGGATATAGGATGGAAATAATTGGTGTGTACCTCCCTTCCTCTTGAGAAAAAGAATTTAATGAACTTCATGAAAGAGCTTAATTTTCATGTTGAACTTTGAAGTTTCCATTTTAATTGGGCTTCTTAAGGAGAGGTAAGCCATCAGTCACGGCTTCATTTCCCCGTTAGGTTTTTGCAAAGCACACAGGGTTCTGGGAGACAGGCTTCCTTCCAGAAGCAGCCACCTGAGATGCCAAAACTTCCCCAGATTGGAGTTGCAGCAAATTGCATTTGAGTGTCTGTTTTCTTTTATGGCTGATGAACCTTTCTGCCCTGGATTTTCATTACATCTATTTATTTTATTTTGACTAAGTTCAGACTGATGGCAGAGGTGCTTAGGTGCTTAACAGAGATAGGAAAAGAGGTGAAGTGTTAGAACCAGATAAGAAAACTTTAGGACTAGTAAGGATGCTCCAGGTGAGTGTTTGGCCTGGAGGCATTTGTGGAACAGGAGCGTGAAAGCAGCACAAAGGGAAATGAAAGTTTTAACCCTCTTTGTAAGATAAATCAAAGCAGAATCTCCAGTAGTTGGCAGTGACAGGAAGATAAAGATAACTGAATGGAAAATGAAGAGGAAGTAATAAAGGGATTATTTAAAAACAAATCTTGAACAAGTGTTTGACTTGCATGAATGTTAACTTTAACAAAGTTGGCAATAAATACAATGAGAAGTGGCTGTAGCAGAGCACAGAAGGAAGGTACAATTTGAGCAGGCTCTACCCAGAACCAGAAAGGTTTCTAAAACAATCAAAGCTGATGATTCCCTTTTGTTTAAAGTTTCTTAGTTCACTTAACCAGTCACTCCTCTTTGATACCGTTCAGAAGCAAGAACAACTACCATTCTCCCATCTTGGGACTAACTGCAGTTAAGCTCTAGCAACATCAAATTGCCAAGGAAGTAGCTGAAAATAAAATCATACCTTGGTGTCAGGGAACTTCTAACCAAAGCCTTTGTATATGAAACCTGAGAAAGAAATACATGCTGGTGATTTCCTCAGAAGAGTCTTAAACAGAATCATCAAGTGATGCTGTGGAAAGGTCATGGTGGTGTTTGGGTTCTCAGTTTGCTGAGTGTCCTACCACTCTGTATTTTCATGGTGTTTGTTTGACTCCTCGCTCTTTTCCTTAACTCCAAGAGCAGAATGTGTGTGGTTAGTGTCAGTCTCCCTGGATAAAGGTGAGGAAGGCCAGAATACATGTCATCTTCATGGGCAACCTTATAGATTAGAATTGGTGTTTTCCTTCAGGAGAGCTGGCAGTCATCCCTTACAAAGGGTAGTTGAGGTATTGAAATAGTGGGATTTAGCAGCATTTACTGTAATTTTTTCTATTCCAGCTGTGATTTATACAGTTTGGGTCAAATGTAGGGGGTTTTTTTTTGCATTTTGTTCAGTGTAATCTTTATCTTTCCCAGTGTAGCATAGAGGCTCCTGCAGCCTGTCCAGGTGGCACTGCAGATCATCTTCAGTTTAACTTGCATTTCATCCACAGATTAGCAGCTCATGCAGGTTCACATGAGCAGTGAGAATCTGTATCAAAATGTGTAGATTATGAGGTGGAAAGCAATTGAAATTCCCAGGCAGAACTGCTGAGTACATGAGGGATATTACAGATGAGGCCATTTCCCCATTTCCTGCCAGTTTGAAAAGACAGCAAGTTTTATGACCAATTAGTGGCAATCAAAAGCCATGGAAAGTGTCAGTTTTAATGTGCAGAACATCTGGTATCTGTAACTAGTATCTTTGAAAGAGGTTTTGGGATAAAGGATGATCTTTGAGAAGTTTGAAGTATTTCTTCCTGGTTTTCATTTGTACCATGGGATAAAATGTGTGTGGCCAGTATCTAGGTTAAAAGTTTTCTCAATTTGGTTTAAATTCAGCCTTTCTTTTACAAAGCTTCTTGCACAAAGTGAACACACTTTACTCTGTGTATTTTTATGTGGAGAAGTGGGTATGGGTAAATTCAACAGAAATGGTGATTTATTCTGTGGGAAGAACTGGTTTAATGTGGACTTAATGTCCTAAATGTACCCCATTCAAAAGCAAACTGCACACTGGTGGCAGCTTTGGATGAGCCCTACCCAGGAGAGATTGCTCAGTTGATAATGAAAGTCCTGTAACAATGCAACTGCATACATGGAGATGCACAGCTGGATAGAGGAATCTACAGGTGACCATTTGACAATTGAAAAAAAGAGAGATTAGAGAGCTTTAGGTTTTACACCAGCACTAGAGTTTCATTTCAAAGGGGTTTACCAGCTGATTTTCCTGTAAAATAAAATGTACTGTTCCTGTTTTGCTGACTCATTGGAGAATTCAGTGAGCAAAGGAGAATTTAAAATGAGTTGCCAAGTCATAAACTGTGACACTGAAAATAAGCATTTATCATAGATGAAATGAAATTTAGTTTTAACCTCCAGTTTTTGAGTGGTTACATGTCAGGCAGACAGGCACATCTATCCCATATATCACTATTAGCATCTGAAGGAGAAAAAATTTGGTGTGGGTTTGAAATTCAACATTTCAGTCTTGATAAACGGCTGACTGCACCTCCCTACTGTTTATTTAAAGTTATAGAGTTGAGTAGAATATTAAAAATTACAGACTTAAACTTGAAGTTCCTTAGCTGTGTATCTGTAAGGAGTGAAAATAGTATTTCTATGTCCAGGGGAGAAGGCCAAGCTATACCAGGAGATCCAAACAGCTCAGAGTTGTTCACTATTAACACACACACACGATGGCAGGTCCAATTTATGTGCTTGCAGGAGCTTTCCTTCAAAATACCTAGTAGAACATGGAAAGCATGTTAGATTTAAAGAGGAGGTTCTTTCAGATCCCAGGTGTGGTCACAGGTGGTCATGGCAGAAAAAGAAGTTGTCTGGAAAGAGCCTAAGTGCTGCAGTTAGTGCAGATGGAAATGCTTTTGGAAATGAAAATCAAGAGAGCTGGTAAAAGATGATGTTAAAACTAAGCCTAATGTGGTCTCTCTTAGTTGTTACCTGTTAACTCAAGGTACTGGATCTCTTGAGGCTTTTTCTCTGTTTTTCAGTATATTGAGGGGTTTAAGGAAGGGGGGTGAAGGAGGGCAAATAATTCCATTCCCAAAAAATAAACAAACATGAAGACCTTCAGGTTTGGTAAGAGTTAAGGCCGGGGGGAGCGGAATTATCTGTTAAGAGTATTAGTTGTTTAATAAAGCACAGTTGTCCTCCAGATGAACCCGCCAGTGACTCCGCAATTGGGGTCATTCCAAGTTCATGCTGTGGACTTTTGACTGCCTTCTGTGTCTGTGAAAACAGCCGGCGGTTCCTGCAGGGATCACTCATTCAGCCCTGTAACACAAAACTATTGCCAGCGGGCACCTGCTGGTGCGGCTTCCCAGGAGGTCCCGCAGGGAAGCGACCCAGCTCCCGGGGCACGGCGGGCTGGGAGCAGCGGGCTCCCCTGGGATACCCGGCTAATCAGGCTCCTCACAGCCGGCCCATCAGGGGTCCCCGCGGCCGCCAACAGCCCTTGTCAGGATGCATTAGGAAGCTCAGTTAACGATGGGATGTGAGCTAATTAAAGCTCCTTCACTTTGGGCATATGACATAAATAGGGGTGGGGAATGCTGCAGGGAATCTCAAGGAACATGTTTGTTCAGTAGGAAAAGCCGTCAGCTCCTCATGGTTGTCAGTAATTTGGAGGGGGTCAAAGTTTATGTTGCTCTGAAAATGAGAAGCTGATTATCGCTTTTTGCTGATTTAGTGTTTTCTAAATTAAGAGTGTGTTGGTGCTGTTCAGAGTGCCAGGGCTCGTTTCTCTGTGCACAGCTTGGCTGGGTTATAAATGCCTTGGAGGCTCAGCCTGAACTGTCCTTTCTGGTTAGGACTGGATCAAAGAGTTGACTTTGTTTGTTGTGATGTGTAAAGGAAAGTGTAAAAGTCTAGAGCATATAAATTTAACTGAATTCACAATCTTGTTTGCTAAAATGCCCCAAGTAATTCTTAAGAGACTGACTAAAGACATGGCAAAAGTACTTTGGGGAACAGCTTCAGACCAGTAGGCCTTTGAAACCTGCCAAACACCTGTTATGTTTTCAAATAAAGGCATTTAACTTTTTAATCCCAGTATAACACACTATTGACCACAGTGAGAGGAAGGGAAGAAGCTGTTTGTTGTCTGTGCCATCAGTAGGATGGCCAGCTTGTAAAATTAAATATATACTGCTTCCACTCTATAACAATGTGTGCACGGATGAGCAAAGAAGCTGCTCTAAAAGTTATTTTTATGGTAAGTCACAGAAATATATTACATATCAATCCTGAGACATTGCAGTAAAAGCAGGGAAACTTAGGCTGCAGAATTTACTGGACAACTTTATCTCTCCCGCTGCACCCAGTCCTTGTGTATATCCAAGAATCTGGCAGGGCTTTTTGATTTTTGCGCTTTCCAAAGAATAGCAGCAAGATTTGAGGATGACCTTTTTTAACCACAAATCCTAACAGCATATATATATATGTGTGTGTCTCCTTAGCCCAGAACATGTACATTGTGAGGATTTTTTTGCCTCCATAGGCAAATGCTTGATTTGTAACTGTTGTAATATATCAGATATCAGCATAAAAACAGACATCTGCATAAAAATTGGTTTCCTCTAAAATACCTTTAACAGGTTGTAGAGTTGTAGGAATAAAGGTGATCTTTAATGATGTTGCTACAATGCAAGTGACTGCGAAGGATTGAACTCCTTTCTAAATGAGTTCTGCAAAGCAAAGATGAGAACCAAATAAACCCTTTGATTTCTGATTTAAACACAGTTCATTGTGAGGTTTGCACAGAAACTTTAAGTGATATGTATTTAATTTCATCACTTTCTCCCTTAGCATTCTGTCTTGGAATGTTCTGCTTTGCTCAGTCAATAATATTTGTAAATGTACCATTCTCTGATGCTAGAATTACAATGGAATGTTTGGACTCAGGTCATAATTGTGTATTTATCCTTCTGGGATGTCCTTAGAGAACCAGGCAGTGCCAAGAGCTTAAAAAGACTTTAAAAGATTACTTAAAACTTATTTCCATGCTGTGTGCTTCATGCATCTGGCTTAGAGGGAACAAGCAGTCCAAAGTCGAGTTTTCATTTGCTTTGAATTTTTTTTGTGCCCCATAAGCCTTAATTGTTTGGCACCAGCTTTGGTTCACAAACACTGTATATGGGTGGTTTGTTTTTCTTCTATTGCTTGAAACAGCAAGGGATATGTAGTCAGTGGTAAAAGGTTTTTGTGGTAAAACTTCCTTAATTATTGTGCATTTAAAAAGAAAAACAAAAGACCAAGTAACCCCAAACATGAATAAAACAGTTTCTTGTACAGATGGTATTTCATCTGCTTTTGCAGATCTTGGTGAATAGTTAGTATTGATTGTTGACACTGTGTAAATGTAAAACAAGAAATTATGAATCACTGCTTTACTTGAGTCTGCAGAGGATGAGGCTGAGCCCAGCATGCCCCAGGCTTGCAGAAGTGCAATAACATCTTCAATGATTGTGAAGGGCTGAGAGTGAGGCATGAGGCATGCTCATCCAAAGATAAGTGTGAACAGTAGCATAATGTCCTGGGATTTGGAGGAAAATGTCATATTTCACCCTCCTCGGGAGGATGAGTTTATGTTACAGCAGGTAGGCTGAAGTGCAGTGGGGGTTGTTTTCTGCTTGCTGTACATTACCAGTCAATAGCTTCATATCATACCTGAACTGGTGTGGGATGAAAACCAGGGATCCAAGTGTCATTAGACTGTAGATCTGGAAGAAAAGATCAGTGTCTCTCTGTAGAAGGAAAGTGCAGGAAGAACCATCTGCTCTGGGGACAAAAAGGGTGAGAGGAGGCAGAGGGTATCTTGTGAATGAAGGTGGACAAATGCTCAGCTGCCTGGGGCTTTTAGGAGGGGTTCTCCTTCTGTCCAGGCAAAGTGGATAAGGCAAAGCATTAAACAATACCTACTGATGATAAGTTAAAATATTTTAAGTACATGAAATGACAGAGCTTTTAAGCAGTAGTCTGGAAGGCTCCTATTCTCCTCTGTTTGGAGAGGCCAAGTTGACAAGTAAAATACCCACTTCTACATGTGCCTTGTGCAGACTGGCTTCATCCAGGAACATCAGGAGCCGTTTGGTCTGGAAACAGGTAACTTCCCATAGCTGAAACTAATGTATTGTGTGGCAGTTCTGTTTCAAGGCAAAGGATGTCTGAAATGGGAAGAATGCAGAGATAAAAGACCAAGTGACTAATTTAGTTTTTTTTTCATCAGCAAATATATGAAGAACTCATGAAAATTAGGGTAGAGAAGAGGGAGCTGGTTTTTACAAGTCCCTTGATTAGTTTCATGTTTGTTCCACAGACTGTTGTATTTAGTTATGTTGACATTTACATGGTCTTGAGTAGGCTTTGAAGTTACCAGGTCACACCTTATTAACAAAAGCTAAGGAAGACAAGGGTGGGTTGCACTTTTGGTGTCACCTTAGTTTATCTGGAGCCTATTTGCTGTGTGACCGGGTTAACAGCTCAGTAAGGCACCAACTCTCCTCTTTCACAAGTCTTAAAACCTCAACCTCAGCAGCTGATACTGCACTTCCCAAAGGAGGCATCTAAAAGCAAGACACATGGGGGGCAAAGGTAAGTCTGCTTTTGTGCTTCAGCTTGTTCAAATCTCCCTTCAAATTTTAAGCTGGACTTAAACTCCTTAAATTTCTAATGCTTGCTTAGGTTTCTGAGGTAATGGCTGAGGAACTTGTTCTCAATACAGTGATTATAACCTAGATAGACTGGGCAGGAGGTGTTGTGCAGGTGTTTCGTTTGTTGTGGGCTTTTAATGTTAGAAATCTTTAATTTCCTTATTGTATAGGTAGATACAATCCTATTAACTGCAACAGACTTCAGAAACCATTTCAGGCTAAGGATTTCTGAAGTGCACAGAAAACTTAAAAAGAAGTGTCAAATTGTGATCCCCAGCAGGTATTTCACCCTGACTCCACAGTCTGAATCTTTATTCAAGTAGGAGTCTAAACCTCACACAGAAAGGCTGAGTTGCCCCATTGCCTAGCAGCCCTTCCTACTGCCTGTGGAACATCCCCTTGTTTTATCTTCCCTGGCACTTCACCTCTAATTGTCAGACCCTGCACTGCAGAGCAGGAAGGGGCTGGTCCCAGCTGGGAGTGACTCAGGAGAGACCCACTCACTGTGCTCACTGAGGGAACCCCTTGGTTTGCAAATGGTGCAGATGGTGACAAAGGTTTGGCTGCAGTCTGTATTAGATGAGGCCAGGAAACAAACAGTCCCAGGGGAGGGGGGAGAAGGAGCTGCTTCAAAAAGTAATTCAACATGAAGTTCATGTTTTGTAACTAGCGTGTGCTGAGTTCAGATTTTGTCACCTGAATCAGGGCAGAATGGAAACATTTCATGGTATGTTTGGTACATTAAAATGCTTAATTTGTTTTGCTTACATCTATAATTCAGTGCTATTTTCTAAATAACACAAACAAAAATGTCCCTGTTTAACTTTGGGTTTACAGCTAATGGAGTTTGACTTCTAAACTATGTGCGTGGGATTTTTTTCTTTTTCCACCTTACTAAGAAAAATACACTATTACATTAAAATCCTTTCTACACACAAACAAGATTGCTATTGACAACTAGGTGTCAGATTCTGTGTAATGGAGGAAGGGATATTTGAGGAAAGAGTGTATTCGCAGGAGGTGCTGGAAAGTGTGGGTGCAGGTGGGAGGAAAGCTGTAGAGAGAGATTATCAATTCTCATCAATAAGTTGGTTTATTCCTTCTGGCTGATTGTCCAATCATGCACTACTGTAACTTCGAAAATATATTCTTGAAAAAGCATTTTCAGGTCTTGAGAGATTCTGTAATGAGCTTTTAATTTTGAAGACCTGTCGAGCCTTTCAGTCTTTATGGTAACTACTCTAATCCACATAAGCAAAGTATTTTTCCAGAAAAAACCCTATGCTAAAATGTGATTCATAGATAGCTTCAGGTCAGTTTGCATTTCTAGGCTATTTTTTTTAAATAACATCTACATTAAGTTCATAACAAGGTCAGAAGTAACTCAGTCCATGATCACTGTTTAGTCTCCATATGATCAAGTCACAAGAAGGGTCATGGGATTTCATTTTCATCCCTGTTGTTAAAATCTATTTGTTTGGATAATTGGAGCCACTGGACTGGTTTGTCTTTAAGCTGAAAAGGAGTGTTTCAAACTGGGACATTGTGTCATTAGTGAAAAAGAAACACAGCCTTAGAAGAAATGGCAGAAAAAGGAGGGGAACTTCATTGTGGCACTGGGCCCATAAATGAACTGTTTGTCTGGTTCTTTTTTAATATTCAGTGTATCAGGGTTTCCCACCAGGTCGTAGTTGTCCTCTGGTGCACACCTGAGCCACGGAGGGGTTTTACTGCAGCTGCTGTGGGTGCAGAGGAGATGGTCCATGAGACATGGTCCTTACACAGCGAAGTCCTTGTCCTGGAAGAGCTGTTGCCATGCAGGACACTGGGGACCTCAGCACCCTGAGTGCCTCTGGCATTCCTGTGGCACCTGCTCCATTCCCCCAGCCCCAGTTAAAGACACAACAAAGCTTTAAGTGATCTTTCCTTCCACAGGGGCAGAGAGGATGAAGTTTGTTATTTCTTGAAAGGAGGTACAAATGCTGATAGTAGTTGATAGTGGTACAGGAGGTGTCCAACTACACATAAACAAAAACCAGGTAGTTTTTGGAGAATATTCCAGGAAAATTCTGTCTAGGAGCCCTTTTCTATAATAATATCCTGAATACAAGGCAAGGTTTCAGCTTTTCTGTCTCCTTTTCTTGCTTCCCTCGTTCCACCAAGCTTCTGGTTTCTATCTGATTACATTAGACTAAAGGTCAGCAGATCACAATAGATATTTTTATTTGGTGCTTTTTCATTGACGTGCACACAGCAATGGTCACAGTTCTCAGAACAAATCCTGTTTGGACATAATGTTCCCTTTCATCCATGAGAATGGATGAATCCCCCACACTTTTCAAGGTAAGTGTAAGGAGTCAAAATGTTCCACACACACACTCAGGGTTCCCCCTGAGCTTTTGGTTTGGTATCTGTGGACACTTGCTGGAGGTTAGGATTTTTTCTTCTTTCTCTCAGGGAATTTTCTCCCATTTGTTGCCTAAGAGATTATAATGGCAATTCTTAAGAGAGATACAAAATGTGCTGGGATGAGGAGGAGGGAGAAGGGTGCAGTTGGTTACCCTCTGAGCTGAGGGGGCTTTCTCTTGGGAAGGGCAGAGGTACCGTGAGATTCCAGCCAGGGGTGAGGTGCTGGGCTCAGCTCCTCACTCACTCTCCTCTCAGAACGGAGGGGAGACAGCCGGGCTGCGGTTGCTGAGGGGAGAATTCACCAGGAGTACAGAGTTCTGTCTTTTGCTGCTTCTCCTACCGTGAGCGAGGCTTTGCTCGTGAGAGTGGCCATTGAACTGGGACTTCATCAACACCCGAGCTCACCAGAAAGGGCCCTCACCGTCTGCTCAGCTGCCTCAGGGGAAAAACTTGGCACCCCGAGCCTCTCTGCGGGCGGGTCTCCCAGCTGTTTGTGGGTGTCCAGCTGCTGCTGCTTTGGGTTTGACACTACACTTTAACTCGACATCCTGTGTCCACCTGACCGCCGCCCTCCGCAGCGCCTGCTATGGAGTTTCTGCTACACTGTGTTTGCCACCCCCAGTGTGCCCACCCCTGCCGTTCCGTCCTGCGGCTCCGAGGTTCCTGCTGCAGTCCCTTTTACCACCCAGAGGGGCTCTGGGACCAGCTGCCCCCCGTGAGTTTGCAGCGGGAGCCCCTTTTCTCTTCCCCTCGCTGGTGTGGCCGCCAGAGCCGCGTGAGGGAGGCGGCCGGAGCCGCCACAGCGCCCCCTGCAGCCGCGGGGGAATCATCGCACCCGCCTGCCCGGCCGGGAGCCAGCAGCGCCCCTGGCGGCCGTGCCCGGAACTGCACCGTGGGGAAGGAGCCTGCGGCGGGAGAGGGACGCTGTGAGGGAATGCTTGGGCCTCTGCTCTGTAGGATTTAGTTCTGGAGAAGTCCTGCAAAGTTTGGAAATTTTGAGGTCAGGACACCACTGTGGGCCAGTGCGAGCGGCCACAAAGAGAGGTCATTTTCCAGGGGAAAAATAAGTTATTTCCCCAGGCTCTGGGTGTCTGCTTAAAGGTGGTGTTTGGGGCTGTAAGGGAATGCTTGGGCCTCTGCTCTGTAGGATTTAGTTCTGGAGAAGTCCTGCAAAGTTTGGAAATTTTGAGGTCAGGACACCACTGTGGGCCAGTGCGAGTGGCCGCAAAAAGAGGCCATTTTCCAAGGGAAAAGGAAGTCATTTCCCCAGGCTCTGGGTATCAGCTCAGAGGTGGCGTGTGGGGCTGTAAGGGAATGCTTGGTTTTGTTTGTTGTTGCTGCCATCATTGTGGTTTGTTTGTCTTGCTATACATATATATACTAGTAAAATCCCATATCTTTTCCTCAAAGTCCAGTAATTTCAAAGTTATAATAATTGGGAAGGAAGGGGGTCACATTCTCCAATCCAAGGGAGATTCCTGCCTTCCTTGGCAGACACCTGTCCTTTAAACCAGGACAACACTTGCCAGCACAGCTGGGAATCCTGTCAGGGATCTCCCCACGTTGTGCCATGAGTGTGGCCTGGCTCCCACTCCTTCTGCAACACAGCCACTTCTACCCTGAGTTACTGAAAAGAATTTAATTAGCTCTTTAAAATGTTGTAGTTTCATGACAGGCATATTTGCCTTGAAGCTTTGCACATATCTTTGCAGAGGAAAAGCTTTATATCTAAATAACATTCCTTTTAGGTTTTGAGGGGTTGCAGTTGGGTCACGGGCATTGCTTTCAGTACATCTTTCACAGACTTGGTTTGTTTTGGCTTGGCCACAGTAGTTGGGGCGCCTCTTTGTCACCTCAGGATTCCAGTTGCGCCTGCTGATATAATTCTGAGCTTTCTCCGTGGCAAAAGGATTGGACAGATTCTGTTATGTATCAAAATGAGTTGTATAATTGTGCATTTCACAAGTAGGATCTAGGGATTTTCTGCAGTGAATCTACTTAGGAGAAATGGCTTCTGTTCTTCCAATAACAGAAAAGGTCTTCTCTTGCAGTTTGCTGGGACGTTGTCGGATGGTTTGGGAAAGATCATGGATAACAGACATCAGACAGAGCGGGAATACATCCGATATCATGCTGCAACCAGTGGAGAGCACCTTGTAGCTGGAATCCATGGACTTGCACATGGTAACCCTGAGCTGTAATTTTAACTCATTTCTCTCTTAAAAGGGATGATCAGATTGCAAAGAACAGTGGGTCTTACTGCTAGAAGCCTGGGCAGTGGAGCTATCAGAGCCTTTATGCTTGAATTTGAGTGCTGGCAGGTCATTGTTTGGTCTTCAAGTCAGCAGAAGCTACATTTAATAACCAGGGTTTTTCACATGTAACTGCAAGTAAAAGCTTTTTTTGCAAATTAAAGTGAAAATTACAAAGAAAGTTCATCCAAAGCATCAATTTCTTTGTAGAGGCATAAAATACACATAGAATCAGTTTTTTTTGAGGGCCAGACATTAAAAAAAAATAGTATGGCTGGGTTGTAGCTTTCTTATATTTGCTTTTAGTTCCAGAAACCTGAGTTTCCTTGGAATCAGTACATCAGTTTAAAGTTACATTTCACCAGTTGGGTTATTTTGTGTTTTTTTTCAGTGTACTAAAAACTAGAGACATTTATTTGTGTAAAGGGTAGTGGACTAGTTTTGATTTGGCCAGAACTTCACATCGATTTAGTTCATGATTTATCTGTTGAAGAAGGTTAAATTAATACAAGCCAAGTTTAAATCAAATATTTATATTTTGCATCATCTTGGCTCAGTTATTTAAATGTTAAATGTAACTGTTGCAGCCTGTGCAAAGCTGATTTGGCTTTCACTAAAAGAGGATCTTTTTCTATGCTGAGAAAAGTCCTTTTGCTTTGGTCACACAGAGACACTGTGTAGGTGTGAAATGAATCATGGAAGGTTCCTCTCACACTTTCTAGTGTGCTGAACAGTCTGACATAAATTGGTAGAAACACAGGAAATCCAAATTATGTGAATCTCTTCTGAAAAGTCCATTATAAAAGCACTTCACTGTGTTGTATTATCCAGTAATTAGTGTGACTGTTCTAGTCCTAAGTTTGTGGCATTTTTAAATTCTTCCCATTCAGTTTTTTTTTAAAAATAAAGGAACTGTTAATTACTACATTTCAACAGACAGGATTTAATCATAAACTCTAGTTACTCAAGAGGAGAGGTTTAAATACTTTGTGCTACTTGAGTTTGGCAGTTTGGATCTGCCTGGTCTGTACTTGATTTACAGACCTCAGAGGAGCCCTGGGCTGCTGGAAGCTGGGCAGGTGAGTGCTTGAGCCAGAGCACTAGAAACTGATACTTTAATCATGGAGATGTGAAATCTCCAAAGTGTGTTCTCAGACAATGTGAACTGTTCCAAGTCTTTTGAAACCTCAGTAGGTGCTTGATTTCTCAGAGCATGGAAGTTCTCTGGAAGGGAAATGTGCACAAAAATGTCTGTCAGCAGCATCACAGTTAAAGTCACTTAAACTGACTTTAAAGACATTTAAAGTGCCAGTTTAAAATAATTAACTTCGTCCAGTGGAGAAATGCACTCTGTTGTTTTCTGTCTCAAATTGTACCAGCTTTTGTGGTGATGGAATTTTGTCACAGCCTAAGTAGCCTGTGCAATAGATGAGGACTCTTGGTTTAAGTGCAGCTGGAAATGAACCAGTATAGAAATACTTTTAAATACACATATTTAATGATTAAGTAAATATTTTTCTGTGGGATAATATGGTCTGTACATATGCATATGTATACTACATATACAAAGTATAAAGTTATCGGTTAATGTAATTGAATTTGAAAGTTTGTGTATTAAATTAAAATGCACAATAAACCGTGTGGGCAGAAAGCATCAGGTGGATGAGGTTCTGTAAGTTCTAGAGCCAATAATTTTGGACTTCTCTGCTGCTCTTGACTTTGCCAGGTATCGTTGGAGGATTGACAAGTGTCATAACATCGACAGTGGAAGGTGTGAAAACGGAAGGAGGGGTCAGTGGTTTCATATCTGGCCTGGGCAAGGGGCTGGTGGGCACTGTCACCAAACCTGTGGCAGGAGCACTGGACTTCGCGTCGGAAACCGCGCAGGCACTGAGGGACACCACGACCCTGAGAGGCCCCAGGTCAGCCACCAGCTGGTATTTCTAATCAATAACACTCTGAAACTGTGTATTAATGCCTGCTGCAGCTTCTGAACTGATTATTCTTCCTCAGGCAAAGCAACAGTAAGCAAAGTTAACACCAGCTGTTATCAGCCCATTGCATTCCATTTGCTTTTTGTTTAATAGATGGCGTTTGTAGATACTTTAACAAGAGTCAAATTTACCTGGAAAACTTGCAACATAAAGTAGGAATTATTAACCTACACCATTAGATGAAGCAAAATTTTTAGAAAGGCAGTATGTAGTAAAATGAAACTGAATCCTCACAGAGTTGAAATTAAGTTCTCCCTGCTCTACCTCCAGCTTCCATTTTGCTGTAGAAAAGTTATTGAAAGGTTTGAAGAGTTCTGTCATCAATATAGTGCCACTATGTTTTAATTTTTATTCTGTGCAAAGTTCTCAGTTATGAAAGGGGGTGGCTGTGTGCCCTTATGTGCATGTGACCGTACTCCTGTGGCTGTGAGGTGGCAGCACATCAGGACAGACACTTTGGCTTCTTCCTGAGGTCAGTTACTGTTGTAATGTGGGCTCAAAGTAATGATGGTTTTGCTTAAAATAAATAAGTGTTCATTAGCACTGACTTGTGAGTGTGGCAGAGGGAAAGGACCAGTTTCTGAAGGGGCTGCTCTGAAAGAAGAGTCTTTGTGCTCTTTGTGGCCAGGAGTTTGCTTTGTATTACTGTGCCGAGAAGTCCTCTTGTATGTACATGAGACCTGTGTGCTAAAGTGAAAGAAAGCCCTAAGTAGGTTTTGTTGTCAGAAAGCTTGGAGAAAAATGTTTGAAAAATGTTGAGTTTTCTGCTTGTTTCGTCTTCCCATTTGACTTTTCCATTTCCTGTGTTTTATTATGCCACTCTTGGAATTCTGAAGGGTCTACATCAGGGTTTCAGTAAACAATAAGTCTGATGAAGTGTGAGTGAGGTGCAGGAAGCCTGAAGAATTACCCTAGGTGGGCTTTGTTCTGAAAATAGAAGTTTGTACATGTGTGTCTTACGTATTTGGGACTTACCCTGATTTGTAAAACCAAGAGGTCAAGGATTGAAATGTACTAAGTATATTTGCATACACAAAATTAAATGAGAAATCGAAGTGCATCCCTGAGAAAATTCAGTGTTTCGCTTGTGCATGTCTTAAATTTGTGACTGTGCAGGTTGACTGATTTGTGTAAAGGTGGGGAGAAGCACACCTGTCTATGCTGTTAGCTGGATTTCTGGTTGAGCTGTTTGTCTATTGTAATTTGTTTCAAGAAACATATATTCTTAAAATTCATGTTTTGACATGCTTCTATCAGATACAGCCTGTACACAGTAGGTGTTATCAACAGTTGCCAAACTGGACAGCAGCTGGGAGGGAGAGGGCAAGAAGATCTCCAGCCAGCCTGATCTTGGGCTTGTGTTTCCTTTGGGAATTATTTCTCTTTGCCTTGTTAACAGTTAAGAGGTTAAGACAGATGAGCTGAACCATGTTTTTGCTTCTCCTAGATTTTGAAATCCTGTTGTCACAGATGAGCATTGTGAAATGATTTTAGTGTCTGCACATAGTCTGTTAAGTTTCTGACCCAACAACCTTTTACAAGATGAAAGAAAAGAAAAATGGGAAAAAAGCCCCAACCTTTCTCAGGCTACTCAGTTACTCCAGTCTACAAAAGTCTGATCAAAACTTTTTTTAGCTAAAAAATTGTACTTGAGAATATTTAGCGAGTGTAAGGGGTGTGGGGGAAGGTGGGACCAAAATGCCACCTCCATCTGTAAGCAACCCTGCATTCATGTTTTGTTTGGTGTGTGGGTTTTATGTGGTTGTATAATGAAGGAGCCAAATTGTTCTTTTGGGGGTTTAAAAAGCCTCACACGACAAAGGGTTTGTCTGTTTTCTGGGCTGCCGTGTCCCGCTATCCCCCCGCCGCATTTGTCACTGCTCAAGTATGTGTGGTTTGGAATGGGAGCAGAGCAGCGTTCCAAGCCCGAGCTGCTGGCTCCGCTTGGAGCGTGCTGGGCCGTGGAGGCCCTTCCAAGCTCAGCCTTCCCTGATGGATGTGACTGGAAATGCATGGCACGAGCTGATCTCCAGTGTAGTTTTGAACACCTGAAGACTGAGTTCATGAGCGTGACAAGAGCTGTTTGACCTTACCCTGTGCACGTTCCTGGTGCTGCTGCAAAGCTGACTCAGCCATTTAATTGCAAGTTGCATTTAAATAGCAGGATACGTAACTGTAAATTATAGGCCCCTTGCAATTCTCTAATTACATGGTTGAATTTTAAAAAAAGCTCTGAATTTCAGCTGCTTGACTTTAACCATTGGATCAGGTTTGAGTGGGATGAAGAATTTTAATGGAGGCTGTTGGCTTTCCTAAAAGACATAGTCTAATTCCAGCAACTCCACTTCATCAAATTCTTGAATGGAATGGAACAGTCTGCATCATGTGTCCCTGTGATCAGGCTATATGGATATGAGTATTTTTTGTCTTCAAATGTGTTGGTTTGTGTTGGAACTCCTGCAGCTGGCACATGCCATATGCTGGGAACATGGAGCCAGACCAGCATGGCTGAGGCACAGGTGATGGCTTTAGACCTTAAGGGGGTAGTTTCAAAGGTGATTGGTTTAAAGGGCAAGAAAATATTTTTTTAATCTGACTTTAGGCTGGACTTTCTCAAGGCTAATCTTATAAACTTATTATTTAAAGATGCCCTACTACTTCTAAATTTAATGCAGAAGAGAGCATAAAGCAGCTGGTGAAAGTACAGCATACATCTAATTTATAAACAGTTAATGCCTATGATTCGATACCTTTATTGAGAGGGTTTTATGTGTTCCAAGTACTCCAGTGTCACATACAACAGTTCTGATTATTTCCATATTTTTCATATACTGCCAAAAGTTTTAAAGCCCAGTTCAAAACAGGAAAGCTGTTATGTCTCTGGATATGCTTGGAGAGCTCTCGCCTAGAAACGTGTTTTACGTCCTGGTGCAGCACAAGTAAAGAACATTTATATTTAGATGTGTGTCTAACCTAACAAGTAGTGCAGGAAACTGCCTTTATGGCTTTCTCTCAGGCTTCTGCCAGATCAGTGCAAGTTTAAGATTATTCTTGGACTGTTGCTGCAAGAGTTTGTGTTCTTTTCTGAGTCACAGTGTGAAAATTAGAAGTAGATAACTCTGTGACCTCCCCAGTTCTGATGAATTCTGTCCATGAACTAGACTGTTATTAGTAAAGAATAGTTTGAGATTGGAAAGCCATTAATGGTCAGAGAAAACTGTTATGTAAATATTTGATTCTTTTAAATGTACTTCATGTGGAAAGCAGCAACCTGTGCTAGTTGTTCCTTTGCTCATCACTTGGAGTTGTGCGGGTTGCAAAGTTTGACGCAATGCCAAAAGCAGATTATTATAACTCAATTTTTTTGCCTTTTTGCATCCATCTCTCTGTTAGCTGTGATTTGCATTGTGAGGCCAAAAGCAGTGTGGTTGAGAGCATGAATATCAGTGACACTGAGCAGAAGTAGGAAATACATACCTCACTGTATGGAGACCAACTGAGCCAACATACTGCCATGAGGTCCTCAGCTTTAACAGATCAATATTGTTTGAACCTTTACACTTCTGTATGTGCTCCAGACTTGGTCCTGACCTTGGACTTGATCTAGATCTGACTTTACAAGTCTTTACAATAATGTCAGTCATGTACAAGCCCTTCTGGTCAAGGGGATGTTGTTATTATCCTGGTAAGCCCTTCCTAAGAATTTCCTAGAAGCCAGAGTGAAAATGTATTTATCAGTCTAGTCAATAAATTACTGGAGCAGTGTGATTTCCTTCATATCCTTTCTTCTTTTTCCCAGTGGGATAACAGGTCTTCATGATAATGTGTTTTATTTGAGCAGATTTGTCCATTCCTCTCCCTGCTGCACAGCTGTAGCCATGGGCTTTTCCTCATTGTCAGCCCAACCTCCTGTGCGCAGTCACTGTCCAACTGGATTTTGTGGTTTACATTCTTCTTTCATCAGCTGATGTCCAGCAGACTGTTCCCCTGCTTTTGTGGAGGTGCTTTGGAATCCCCCACCTGCAGGTTCCCATCCGTGTGGAGTGCAAAGGGCCCATCATCCCCCTGCACTGGGACAGCTGTGCTCTGCGAGCCACCCAGAATTGTCTTGGTTGGTTTTACTGCCGTATCCCATTGCAAACTGATGCCCATTTTTCTGCTTGCTCTTTTGCCCCAAGAGGGTTTATGTTTTGTTTGATTTTACTGCTTTGGAGGTATCTTCTTGTCATTTCACGTTTGCATTCTGGATTATTTTTCCCCAGAGATGCAATGTTTTAGGTTGAATCCCATCTAATTTCCTGTCACATTTCTGGCCTCTTCAGGTCCTTCAGTACTTCAGTGTTCTCACTCGTGTTTTAAATGCCTCTTAATTTGTCCTCCAAACATAGTTTTACATTACTAGATCCTTGTAGTTAAGCAAACCTGTGTTTGTGTCTACACATTCTGCAGCACCTCAGTAGATGCTTCTTTTTCTGTGACCAGTCTCACCTGCTTGGTGTTCTTCTGTTAGGTTTTATTTTATCAGTGGTATCATTTGAAGATCCTGGCACTGTTCTTGAAGTCTCTACTCTTGCTTGTTGCATAAGTAAATGTGGATGTCCTTGTGGGAGAAGCAGTTCCCCTAGTGCAGCCCTGTTTCTCTTCAGTGTGTCTGATTTAATCTCAAAACCTTAATTTCTTTCTGGAAATGCACCTCACCTAATTTAGTTTGTTAAGTAGGAAGATACAATAATCCACCATCTAAGACCTAAAATGATTTCTAAGTAAATGAAGCTGCCCTTTAGAATGAGCAGAAAGTGGTTCTCTGATCTTTTTTTCTATTCAAGGAGTGCTTCTTTCTTCATGAGACAGTTCTGGCTTCTAGCTGGTTCTTTTTTCTACAGCTCTCTTGTAAGAATATGTTAGGTTTTCTTCTTGTTTCTACTCAGATTTTATTTTGCAGAAGTCCCTTGCTGTGCACCAATAAACTAGTAGCGCTTTTTGTCAGTCAGGTACTGATCATGTTTGCCTGGGAGTGGAATCTGTCAAGATTGCTTTGCATATTCACTCTTCCTAAAGGGAAAATCAACTTCCCCTTAAAGCTCTCTGGAAGGAATTCAAGCAGCTGAGGCTTGTGGTGGCTGTCCTGGAGTGCCCAGAGTCAGGAGAACTGAGGATGGACTGTGATGCCATCCTGCATTTCTGCACTTTTGAAACTCAATGTGCTCATACAGTGACTAATAAAACTTAGTATTTCAAGAAATAAAATTTTCAAAATGATATGACTTTAGAAATAAAGTGAAGTCAAGTCTGAGTACCTCTGTGTGAGAGTGAAATACAGGGGTCACTTTTCTTCCCTTTTTTTGTCCCCTCCTCCAGCACTGACAGGCTGGGCATCTCACAGTTTATTCCCTTTGCCCTCCTCTTTGGAACAAAGAGCTGAAGGACAATTTCTTGGGACTACAGGCTCTGTTCTTCCCAACAAAGCAAGATTTGCTATGCATGACTGAAGAAATGATGCATGTAGTTAGATTTCATTGGGTTTCTTTTGTAACCCACAGGATATAGTAAAACCAAGATGGAGTTTTAAAACATTGAGTTTGCTTAATCATATTTTATTACAGAGTCAATAACCCTAGAGTCTCATGTATAAAAATGTCACAGTTTCTAGAACACTACATTGTCCATTGTTTGTGCTCAGCAAAAGTCCAGATGATTTGGAGAATCCAAACTACACTGACACATCTCCCATTCCTTTTTAGAGGGTTGAGTGGGATTGCTGCCCAGAACAGCCTCTTAACACATTTTTGTTCGTTTTTGCACTTTATGTCTGAATAATGTTTCCAGGAGGTTTTCCTAGGGCTCAGTACTACTAAATACCAAATACCATTTATGTTTAGAATATTCAGTTGTATGCAGTCAGTTGTCATTGTCTCCCTTTCTGAACTTAACTCAGTTTAACTGTTTGTAAGGAATGGAAGTAAAACCTATGGTGTTTGGACCTAGAGAAGCAGCATAATCCTACATTAATATTATATAGATGTGGTTCCTATCACATATACCTATAGGAATATTTTTATGTAATAGGAGGTTTTTAGAAAAATGGGCTTGCATTAGGCAATGTTTAATCATACAGGTCTCACACTTAACATGTTACCTTGATTTCTCTCTGGGGCTTAAGAGTTAGACTTGGAGTAGCAGGGTCCGAGACAGGAAAATCCCAGAACAACCCCCTTACCTGTTTGTAAAAAGACATTTTTTCAAGCCCAAAGGTTTACATTGCTGAGGCTGTTCAGCTCCCTCGTATTGTCCTTCTGGGGTTTTATGCACCTTGCATTTAAGGAAGAAGCTGTAGATGGTTTAAATTCCAACAAGGAGGGCTAAACTGTGTAACTTTTTGTGTTTAAGCCTTTTTGCTTTGCCATGACAGGATGTATTAAACCTGGCTTAAGAAAATGGTGCAGGCACTGGGTTCTCCAGTGGTGACATGTCTCCTGGCATTAAACAGGGAGCCTTTGTGGGGGACTGTCATTCTAAATCCCAGCATCTACTCTGTGATTTTCCACTAAAACATTAGTTTGAAAAGCTCAAATTAGAGAAATCTTGACATGTGAGGGCAGAAAGATACCCTGGATGCTTTTAGACTCTGGTTAAGGGACAGAAGCACTGGAAGGGTGTGGGGCAAGGGGAGGACAGACAGTGAAAATGAGAAATACTGAAATGAGCAATGCTGAGGAGTTACCTGAGCATAAAATGTGACACTGTCTTCTTCTTTAGATGTCCATTCATTAATAGCAAAAGGATGACTGAATGCAGAGTTCCAATTGTGGTGGCCTCCAGAACCCCCAGGTATTTACCAGTGCCATGTTGCAAGTAAGGGCAGGTGCATTTCCATCCCTGGTGAAAGGTGCTGCATCCACTGAGCCATGCCCAGCCCCTGTTAAACTGCTGCCTGGGCTGGGTTCAGTGCAGAAAGCTGAGTTCAGTTCAGCTTGATGTTACTGTGTGCAGTAACTGGTCTGGAAAAGGTTCAGGTTAATGAGGGAAATGCATTGTGTGGTATGAGTCTGGTCAGGTATGAAAGGAGAGCTGGCTGAAAATGGACATTGTGGGTACAGAACTTGCTCCCTTTCCAGTGCAACACTTCTGGAGGCCATGGGAAGGTTTCTTGGGGCATGCAGACATTTGTAGTAGGTGACTAATGTTTTCCAATTCAGTTAAATCCAGGACACTGTAACGTTGGCCTGGCATAGTCCATCAGAAATAGAAGCAATTATGAACTTCCTCCTGAAAAGAGCAGATAAATCCTTTGTTGGATTTACCACAGAGTTATTCTACTACTTAAATTTTGTGTGATATGAAATATTTGCTTCACAAAATAGAATTATTATTCTGTGTGCCCTCTTCACAGTATTTAGCTGTTAACTCGAATGCAGCTAGACAGGGAGAAAGTTTTATGTCTTCTGGAAATATTTGTATTTCTAGAGCCTGCATGTTCTGTCTAATTATCTTCTGTTTCATCTAAAGCTCTAGGACACAAAGACCAAAAAGTAAAAGGAACACTTCTTACTGTTGCATGTTTCCTGTTTTCTGGCATTACTGTGATTTTTAGATCACAGCATCTCTGCTGAAGGATACTGCTGTCTTGGTGTATTCTGTGTAACACTTGCCTTGGGTGGAAACAGTTCCAGAGAGCTGCAGATTTGATTAGTCTGCATTGGTGCCTCCTAGAATAGAACTGGGGAGTCTTTGGAAAAGAAAAAAATTATATTCATGCATGACCACCAGCAGAACCAACTAAAAAGTCATCGAAGATTGGCCCACAAAGTATTTACGGTTCCAGTTCACAGATCTGCCTGCTCAGAATGAGGTGGGCTAAGTTGGGAGCATCTGCCCAGCAGGAAGGAACAAAGGCTTTATTCAAGCCAGCCGTGTCTGCCGGAATGCCCCGGGACAGCCTCAGGCTGTGGCCAGTGTCGGGCTTGGGCCCCAGCACTGACAAACATCTCATACACATTCTGGGAGCTGTCATCATCTCTTCTGGCCCTTTTTCTAGCATTTTCACTTCATAAAAGTAGCAGGAAGGATGAAACTGGTGTAGTGCAATAGGTGTGTAGGGTTTGTTGATGTACTTATTTTCCAGGCACAAATGGCAGGAGCTGCTCACCAGTGTAGTGGCTGTGTGTCCTGCTGGCCTGGGACAGCTGTGCTGGTGCCACAGGGGTGAAGTCTGGTACAGCAGGTCTGGGGTGGCTTCTTGGGAACATCTTAATACTGATGAAAGTAAACATGGATATTTTGCATGCTCAAGAATGAGTCCACAGGCAACTTCTATTTCCTGAACAGCCACTGAGACTCCTTGGGGCTTTCTATGTGTGTATTTGCTTCTCTTGTACAGATTTGGAATAGTCTATCCATTTGCCTTCACTCCTGGTGCTTTTGCCTTGAGATCTCACTAGAGATTCTTACATCCTTAGTTTGTGATCTTGCCCTGGTTTCAGCTAGGATAAAGCTAATTTTTTTTTTTTTTTTTTTGGTAGCTATTACAGTGCTGTGTTTTGGATTTAGAACGAGAATGGTGTCAGGAGTGGGATCAAGAAGTGCCCTTTATTTACAACAGGAATAAAGCTTTGAGTAGAGAGTGTCTGAACATACCCAGTGGTGGATTTTTTTCATCCTCAGACCAAGTATAAAGATAGTATAAAGTAGGAAACGCCCATTTTAGACAAAATAAAAATTTTCTCTCCATACTGTATGTCCAGTAATTTTGTGTCCTATTAGAATTTCTTGTTATATCATAACTATCAGGTTCTCTGAGGCTACTCCATGTGTTTAAAGTGGTGGAAATACTAAACCATGTGGCCATTTGCACTGATGGGTTATATTGTCAAACAAAGAGATACAGCACTGCTTTAAAACTCATACCACTTTTCAGCAGTGTTTTGAGACAGCTTAGTCAAGGTTCAAATTTATGTAGCAATTACAGGCTTGCCTGAAAGCAGGAGAGCTGGAGGTGCTGCTCAGGTGCAGCTGGGCTGTTTACCTGTTACTAGACAGACTTTCCCCTTTGTCATTAACGTGAGGTTTTGTGTTCAGTCCCAGGCCGGAGCGGTAGATGGGAGCCCAGGGCCTGCTGGGATGGGGTTTTACACTTGTGCTGTCCTTTTGCCCTTCCCCTGAACTCTTTTCATTTCAGTCATGAGCAAACAGTCAGTGCCTGAACTAACAACCCCGCAATCCTCCAAAGCACGCTCCTTACAGTACCAAACAAAGGGAGGCCCGCGTGGGCCGGCCCAGGCCAAGGAATGCAGCTTCGGGGTTCTGCTCCATAAATTTAACCAGCACGACAAAAAGGAGATAATGTGAGCCTTCGTGATGATCTGAAAGGGGGAGGTTTGTGTCCCATTGATTGCGGTCTGGCCCAGCGCCAGCCCCGAGCCTGACCGACAGTTGAACCATATCGTTAAGGCGTGTAATACAGCTCGAGTCTTGTACAGCAGCCAATGAGTACATATCCAGAGGGCAAAAGTTTATAAAGAGTCGAGGCTGTCCTGTTTAACCCTCTCACACTGCCTGTAATATACACTGCTGCCATTCACAAATAGGCACTTTGCTATTAAAATGTAAACCTTCAACTTTCTGTACTTGGAAAACGTACACGTGTGTCTGATTTCTAATGTGCAGCAGATTTATAAAGTGATTGTGGAAAAATATGTAAAACTGATCTTTTTTTTTAACTGGAAAAAAAGAATCCAACCCACTTTTATTTCAGCACTACTTCATCCATAGTTACTTTTTTGTTCAGAGATGTCTTCTGGGTTGTTCTGCAAACTCTTTCATACAGATGGAGCTATTTATTGCCTTGATGTCACCTCATTTAGCATGTGGCTGGTATTTTTATAGATAATTTTTTCACCTAATGTTGCTGTTAACATGTGGAATGCTCTTTATCAGTTTTGTAAGTACAGCCAGTTGATCTGAATTGTTCTTGCAACTGCAAAGTTTAAAAATCAAAACAAACCTTGTGAGTAGCTATTTGTTGGATGAGGTTTGTGCTAGAGCACTTTGCTGTGCCTATTGCAGCCCTGGTTGTAGTAACTGAGAAATATAAAGGAGGGTTGGAAAGAGAAGAAACGTCCAGTCATTAGAGTTGATTGACACAGTCCTTCATGCACAGCCAGAGTCACTGTCCTGATGCTGGGCAGGGCCCCTGGTTTGTTTTTTTTCCCCCAGGTAGATTTCCCAGAAAAGCAGGAATACAATGTGGAAGCATTTCTGTTAGATTGAAGTATTTTACACGTCAAGTGACCGTGTTTGCATTTGCTACAACCAGCACTGGTGGGACCATTATAAATGTGACTCCCCATCCCTGGCAGTGTCCAAGGCCAGCTTGGACTGGACAGTGGAGGGTGTCCCTGCCCGTGGCAGGGGATGGAACAGGATGAGCTTTAAGGGCCCTTCCAGCCCAAGCCAGTCTGGGATTCCATGGGCACAGACATAAGAGCAGTGCTCCATCTACTATAGGCCCTGCCTGGCAGCAGACACTATTTAATATTTTAAACCCTCACACAGTGCCCTGAGGCTCAGCAGCGTTGTGGTCCTGGGCACTTTGGTTTCACTAAGGCGTGTTCAGCTCTTCTCAGACAGGTGTTTGCAGGAAATCCCTGCTGAGAACCATCTTTTTCATTGAGTCAGAAGGTGAATGGCAGCATTTTTCAACACATTGGTTTGACAAGAAACCTTTAAGGTGACAGCTGCTTTCATCTCTGTAATCAGTACAGGAGGAGTCTGGGGGAAATTGGAAGCTGGGATGGCAGTGTTATGTTCTGTCAACTTCTTAAGCTTGATGTTACCAAAGTGCTTGAGAAAGTGTGAGTTTTGCTGCACAGCTGTTACAGGCACAGGTGGGGCAAGTGCCAGAAATTAATGCCCAGAGTGCAGCTGGTGTCAGTGCTTGTCTATAGTGCAAGCTCATACACCTTGTCCAGATGCTGGATTTGTAATTTGGATGTCATAATTAAGTTGTGTCTTAATTAATCTCTTCTCAATTCTTTTTGAACTTGGAGCCTGATGAAGTTATGCACAATTGCAAACCCAGGGAATAATTCTTAATTTTGTTTTTATCTGATGTACAAAAGAAAAGGGAAGGGGGAGAAATGCTCTATCTCCAAGAAACTGGCAGGAACAACTTCCATGATAAACAGTTGCTCCTTGAGCATGCTGTACTCTCCTAAAGGCATGTCGGGTCAGCTAAAGGTCTGCAGCATCTGAGCTGGGAGATCCCTCCAAAGAGGAGGGATTTAACTGTAAGTGGGAGGTTTTAACCCTAGGCACCATTTATTTGCATGTTTCTGCCTGAAACTAGCATTTTGGGAACACGTTTAACAAGCACAATATATTCCATGCATTTGCTGGAATAACGGCGCATATGAGTTTCCTCAGATCTGCAGTCAGCAGGGAGCTGTCTGGCCCGTGATTTTACACATTTTTGCATCTAACTGAGATGTTCTGATGCCAAATCCAGCACTCAACTGACTGCACCATGTGTGCATTTTAACACACCTTAACAGCATCTGTGCTGGAACCAGCGACTGAATCCCATGGCAGAGCTTTGCCGGATCTCTGGGATCAGTGACCTGCCTGTTGGGAACTGCACCCCAAAGTCCAGCACAGGATGGGAGGCAACTCCACTGACCCCTTGAAACAGAGCACCAGTAGAATCACCAGGGAACAGGGAATCTAGCTTGCCACATGTTTTCCTGAAATTAGGCCCAAGGCATTAAATGTTCTCAGGCGCTGAGAACTGGCACATCAAAAACCTGCTGTCTCTCCCCTTCTGTTCAGTAAATTTAGGGAATGTTCCTGCTCATCACATGGGTTCAGCACATGAAACAAAGTTAAGTGCAGCAGTTAGGAAAGAATTGTGGAAATAGTGGATTTTTAGTGCTGTGCAGAGGTGCAATGTGCACTGCAGCCCCGTTACAAGTGGCACATGTTTGTTTTCATTTGTTATCCATGTGTTCTCAAGCTATGGCTGCAGCACTGAGTTTGTTGCTGTGATGGCTGAGTTTTCAGCTCAACTTTTAAGACATACATTGTTCAGCATTTAATTGGTTCTGGCACTCCCAAGTGTGCTTTGCACAGTGTCCTCCCATCATGTCTGTGGCACAAGCACTGTCCTCATTGTGCATTTCATGGAAATCATGTGCATGGGATGGTGATCCTCATGGAAGGCTGCAGGTCCAAGTCAGTGTGGAGCTCAAACCAGTGTACCAGGTATTTCAGTTGTGTATTTTATGGTAGAAGACAAAGGTTATTCCTCCTTTAATTTACCTGATCATGTCACTTCTAATGTCTGAAATGCACTCCCTGTATTTAGGAAGCAGACTTTTTTCAGAGCCAGCAATAGTTTGATTTTATTATTTCTTGAAACTACCAGCAGCTTTTGAATTATGTCTTACCTTACCTGCCATTTTCCTTTGTTTGAATTAAGATTGTTTTATAATTATTTCAAGGAGATAAAAATCGTTGCCAGGCTGAAAGTCAGTATGCCAAGCTACAGCCCAGAGCAGGCTTTTCTCACTAAATTTTATGCAAACCAGAAAAAAAAAAAAAAAGGGTTTACAATGGAAACCCTTTTATCTGTACCAGAACCAGGAATTTACTGCTTAACTGGGCTGAGATAACAAGGTGGGGAGACTGGACCTTTGCTGGTGACAATTGCTGAAGTTTTGGCAGCAAGAACTGGGTCTGGCTAAAGGAAATGATTCCTAGGGAGTTTTGGGGGGAGCCCTGGGGCTGGAGGATCCCTTGGGAGGGAGCTCATGGCCAGGAGCACCCCAGGGAGTGGCCATGGGGCTTGGCTGGCAGGCAGGTCCTGCAGCAGGTCAAGTCTCTGAGGAGCCTGGTCCATTCACTACTGGTTCCAGGTGCCAGAATTCCATCTCCTTGCACTTAGAGCTGTTGTTTGTGCAGGATTTGGGGGGTGCATGCTCAGGCTGGGGTTTTGAACAGATCTGTGGTTGTCACTGCTGTTCCCTTACCCAGCTGAGAAATCCCCCAGATGCACATTTTAAATGAAATCCAATGATTACTGTGTTGGTCATAGGGTTTTGTCCATGTTGGTTTTTCTCAGAAGTTGCTACATTTCCTAAAATTGTGTTATGATGAATAATTATTCTGGGTGTGATACTGAGAAAACTGAAAGATGAAAATTTGTAAATAATTTCTAAATCATTTTTGAATAGGGCTGGTTTGCTTTAGCAGAACAACATCTTTTGATATATAAAGTTTGAGACCTTCTGAATTTTATTTTTTGAATGTTTTTGTCAAGGTACTCAGGGTACACTTCAGGGAAACTTTTTAGGTCCAAGAGACCATCAGAGATAAGTAACAGTTGTTGTTCTCAAAACCACTGTGTATTTATGCACCTCTGCAGAAATCACAGGTCCTCATCTGTGATCTACAGACCTGATGGCAGGAACCTGCTGGGGTGGGTACCTGATAGGGGCAAACATGGAGTGAAGGAGCAAGGACAGGTGATTCTGGAAAGCATGTGATGTCTCTTGAAGAGTTTTCTCAACCTAAGTTGGTCAATAATTATCCCCACTAATATCTGACCACTTCCTTAGTCAGGTTGGTGATGTGTTTGATTACTAAACTTCTGGCTTAAAACTGGCCAGCTGAATTCCAAGGATTCTGTGAGCTGCTCAGCAAATGGCAATGAGTTAATGCCATGCACTGGGTCCAGTGTGCCGAGTCAGCTGGAGTGAGAGCTCCAGGGCTCAGCTGGGAGCAGGGCAGGGCTGCAGTGTTCATCTCAAGCTCCCAACACCCTCTCCCAGCCCTTTGTGCCTCCATCCAGCAGCACCATTCCCTGCTGTGCTGGGCAGACATGAGGGCATTCCTGCCTTGTATTGCTTTTGTGTGCTTATTAAAAAGGAATCAGCAGATCTGCTGAGTGCCTGGGTAATGGAACCCAGATGTGGGCACTGCCGCCCGCTCTGCTTGACAAATCTGCAGCTTTTGGGATTTCACCAGGGTTGCTTATTATTTACAGAATGTAACTTGAGACAGTAGAACAAATTTTTAGATTAAAAAAATCAAGTGGTGTGGAATGTTTTTAGCTGTGCAGACCAAACAAAGCAGCTTGCCAAGGGGGTGATGGACTAAATCCATCCAGTTTAGGCCCAGCACCAGTGGCACTGGGTTGGCCTTATCACCAAGAAAGGAATGATCTGTTATCACCAGGATCAGTGTCTAAGCGTGGAGGGCACAGTGAACACTGAACTTGTACTCTGAAGTGCTTCTTCCATTTAAAAACAAAACCAAAACACAAAACCTTGGCTCAGAAATTGCCAAACCTTCAGAAATCCATTGTGGTGCCCAGTACCTTTGTAGCACTGGTACTTTTTCTCTGACCTGCTTTGAGCCAAACATTAGAAACCAATGTTCCCTGAAGTTACAGTGTCCATGGGATTACAAGGCCCTGTTCTATCCCACTCCATTAGGGTGGTCTTGCTTGCAGTGCTTCAGATCCCTCTTCTCAAGGAACTACAGAGTATTAGAGAGGCTGGCACAGGGGAGTGTTTGTCTGAGGGATGGTTCATGTAAAACCCACTGCACGGTGCAGCTGCTCTGTCCCAGTTATCCAGCCTTCCTGAATGCAAGATGGAAAGTCTCAGCAAAACATTATTGATTGGCCAGTGTTGATTAAAACCCACCTAAGGCTGCAGGCAGTCGCTCTTTGAGTTTGTCAGTAGGTGCCATAGAGAGGTTTAAGACCCATCAGGGGCTTCTTTGATTAGTGATCTTTTGCCATTTTTCAGAAGTTAGGAAGTAGGACAAGCAGCAAGGTGTGAATTATACTGGTTGGAATTCTTTAATTTCTCTGGAACTTTTGTCTCAACATTTTGCATTCAGGGAGGCAAACACATTTGTTTATTGCTTTGTAAGACTCTAATAGGTAAAAGAAGACATGTGTTGTTCACCTCTTGTGTAGGTTTAGAAAGACAAGAATGCTGTACTTGGTGCAGGTGAATCCTGTGTGTATCTAAGGAATTTAAGGGGCAGGAGAGGTGACTTGCTCCAGAGCCATAGTACTTTAATAGCACAGCTCTAACCACTGCATTAAGAGTTGTCAAAAACTTGAAGGAAAACAAATTTTAAAAGGGTGTCCAGGCTTCAGGTGTGGGTCAGGGCTGCTGAGAGGGAAAGGTGACAAGGAAATGAGGCTCCAGAGAAAACACCTGCAGAGCATGGACCCCAGAAGGTGAGTGCTCTCTCCTGGTGCTGGGAAGCTTCAAAAGCAAAGGTAATGCTCCATGGGACCTTCCTCCTGTCCCTGGATCAGAAAGGCTGGAGTTCCTTGTGCAGGGTTTTACAAAGAGGATGGGAAGGGAGAACACTAATCCAAAATGGTGCATTTGGCTGGGAAATTTTTAACAGCAGTAGCCTGGAAGAGCTGTGAAATACCATGGAGCAGCCCCAGAGTGATGCTGCTGGGAAGGGACAGGGAATGAAGCAAGGCTCGGCAGCCTGTAACACAATCCTTCAGGGTCAGGGCGTTCCAGGAGCTTGAAGGAATTCAAGAGTATTATTTTTTAACAAAATTCTGCTAAGGGAGGAACCGAGCCTGCAGTTCTGCAATGCTGTGGCCAATATCAACCTCTGATGGCTGTCAGCCCCCAAGTGTGTGTCCTTCTTATTGTCATTTTTAATAGACACACAGAAGGGTAAAGTATGCTAAACTCTGCTATGGGGACCCTAATTAATGAGGATTTTTCTTCTGTCTTAAATTTAACTGCATGTTCCTATTTCCATAACCATAGAGTTTGCAGTCTCCTGGCACTGTCCATCGGTGAGAGCTCTCGCTAGGTTTTTGCACTCTTTCTTTCTTTAGCGCAGTGAGAAGAAATGGTCAAATCAGAAAAACTGCTGATAAATACATCCCAAGATCTTCAGAGAGTATACACTGCTTAGGTCACTTCTTCTTATTAATTTAGCTACTTTCCCCTTCATTGTAGACAAAGCTCTTCTGTTTTTATTATTGTATGGTTCTGTGTCTCATAGAAATGTATGAGTAGACACCACATCTTCCAGATCCAAGTCTTCCAGGATCTACACGCCGTGTTTGTGAAGACCTGGGATTTTTGAAGGCTTTGTATTTCAAAAAGACAAGAACTCTGTGTGCAGACAGGTGTCAGTGGCAGGAAAGCCTGCCCCAGGTGATCTCTGTGTGTCTCTTGCTGCAGGACCAAGGCGGAGCGAGTGCGGAAGCCCCGGTGCTGCAGGGGACCCCAGGGGCTCCTGCCCCGCTACCTGGAGAGCCAAGCAGAGGGACAGGAGCAGCTCTTCAAACTGACAGACAACATCCAGGATGAGTTGTGAGTACACAGCCACTTACACAGCTACTCTGAGTACTTCTGTTCTGTTTGCTGCCATCACGTCTTCTTCATGTCTAAAACTGCTTCACACACAGACACGTGTTCAGTTCTGGGCCCTCAGCACTGCAAGGCTATTGAGGGGCTGGAGTGTGTTCAGGAAAGGGAATGGAACTGGGGAGGGGTCTGGAGCACCAGGAGTGTCTGAGGGAGCTGGGGGAGCTCATCCTGGAGGAAAGAGGGCTCGTGGGGGATCTTCTGGCTCTCCACAGCTCCCTGACAGAAGGGTGCAGCCAGTCGAGCTCCGCTCCCACAGAACAGGGAACAGTAACAAGGGACAGGATGAGAGGAAGTGGCCTGAAGTTGCACCAGGGGAGGTTCAGGTTGGATATTGGGGTAAATTTATCCATGGAAAGTCATAAAGCCCTGGCACAGCTTCCCGGGACAGTGGTGCAGTCGCCAGCCCGGGAGGGATTTAAAAGTCAGTGGATGTGGCACTTGGGGACCTGGGTTAGTGTTGGCCTGAGCAGTGGTGGAGGAACAGTTGGATTTGATGGTCTCAGAGAGCTTTTCCAACCCAAATTATTCTGTGATTCTACAGGGGGAATATCAGATTGTTGGATTGGGGTCTAAATGCAGAATTCATCATTTGCCCGATCTCCACCATAGTTACTGATCAGCTGTCAGGGGAGGGTGTTAAATGCTGTGTCTGTCACCCATCAGAGCATCTGCCAAGGCAGAGGGTCAGAATTGCTGATGGTGGAGCTGGCAGAGGGAGGTACAGGTTCAGCAGGGTCACTTGGTGTCACCAGTGTCACTGGGCAGGTTCCATGTGCCACTCCAGGTTCTGCCTGAGGAAGAGATTGCAATCTGCCACTTCCTTGTTGCCCTGTGAGTTCACATGTGGGGTATCCTGTTTCCATCTCCTTGCAGGATCTTTGTGCCTATTCAGGATGGCTCTTAGGCAGGGAGACTGGAAAGAGCAATTTGTGACCAAAAAAACCGACTAGTGTAGCCCATAGCAGTGCAGTGGCCTTTGTCATTGAGTCACACTGTTCATTCACTGTGACTCTTGCTATTAGAAACATCATTCAGCAGGAACACAGTGTTTCTTGTCATGGAAAATAAATACAAAATTATGCCTCTGACTTTTATCCTAGTATCATAATCAGAAACACATTTGAAGACCTGATTATTTGCATATTTTCCTTCAGAGTTAAATCCATAAAAGGGGGTTTAATACCTTGCTCTACTGTTCTAACTAAATGTTTCCACATTTTTTTCCAGTTAGGCTTGCTGTTTCACTTCTGGAAAATATTGTGTAATTACTTCCTGATGTTGTTAAGAACCCCACAAATTCTCCAGAGATCTGGTTGCTTCTACTTTGTTCTACTGGATCATGTTTCATTTAATTTTTCATTTTATTAATTTGAGATATTTATAATAGTGTAGATGTATGGATTAAAAAAAAAATTGTATCTTGCAGTAATATCTGAAAAGGTTAAAAATACCCGTTTAAGAACTTGACACTGAGAAAAAAGAAACAGTTGGCAAGAGCAAAGGTAGTGGTGCATGACTCAAACTTAGAACAAAATGTAGAGCCTGAACTACACATTAGCTAATGTTTCTGGGCTTCTCCATTAACTCACTGACCTCTGTTTCCATTCCTCAGAATATATACATGCCACCAGTAAAAGTCTTTTAAGGAGAAGTACATGCATCGTGTGTTGCTCTTACAGAGCAAGCACAGCCCGTGCTCAGTGCCCAGGTGCATCCCCTGGAGTGGAGAGCAGCTCTCAGAGCCCCTTCTCTCCCCGTGGATGTCCTGGTGCCATCCTGACCCAGCTGGATCTGATGCCTCCCTCAAACACTCGTGTTTGATGTGCCTGTCCAGGGCATCAGGCTGTTCTTCTGCAGCTGTACTGCTGCTCTGGGATTAAATTAAATTTTCTGTGACACTTCATAAAAAATGTCACTCTCCATCCTATTTAACTAATTTCAAAGGCAGAACCTTACCCTGAAGTGTTTGAACTCTGAGGGAAGACTGCAGGGCAGGTGCTGATTTCCAGAACTCTGTTAATGTTGTCTTCCTCCTGGGTTCCTCTAAGCCAAACTCCACTTTTCTTCCAGTTTATATTACTTAAAGGAACACAGTTTTTTTATCCCTTCCTGGAGTTTCATCCAGGGTTGGAGCTGGGCAAAGCCTGTTACAGGCCCTTTTTAATGAGGCTGTGTCCTTCTCAGCCCTGCCATGGCAGTGTGGGCTGGAGTTGGTGTGTGCACCTTTCCCAGTGTGAGGGGAGTGAGGGCAGGGACACAGCACAGAGGGAAAGGCAAGTTCAGTGCAGAGGAGTGTCTTTGAGTGGACTGGGAATACAGAATTACTGGAGTTATCCTTTTATACCACAAAAAGAAACTATGGCCTGACCTCTTGCCATATTTTTGGCTATTAACATACCTTTTATAGCTCTGGGTTTATTTGGCTACAGATCAGAGTAGCTTGTGTGCAGGGATATTTAACTGGTAGAGCCAAGAGTGCATTTGGAGATGAAGAACTTTTCTGTTTACCAGAAACACTGAGTTAGTGACAAAGGTCACTGATTTCTAAGCCAGTGGAGGATTCTGCAGGATGTGAGGACAGCAGGCAGGTTTGTATGAGCAGTGGCTCAGAGGGCAGCAATTGGGAACCAGCAGAATCCTGCTTTACAGATGCTTGTCAACCCTGGGGGCTGTTGGCAGAGCTTTTTTTACTCTATTTAGCACTACTCTATTACTCTACTCAGCTATGATTCCACATTCAAGTTGCTGAATCTTTCAGCTTTTTAAAAGCCCCACTAAGGAGGTTCATTTAGTAGTAAACCAGAAGTGGGGGAGAAGCATTTGTGTGTTCAACTTCCATTTCATTTTGCACCTTACAATTATTCTTTTACACACCAGCCTTTTCAGCCATCATAACTCTCAATATTCCTAACTCACTCTTCTCTCCCTCTTCCTATTCATCACTCAGCCTAATCTCCCTGGGGAAACCTGCTTGCTGCTTAACCTCTCACCCCTTGTTAAACAGCTAATTTCTCTTTTCTGCTACTGATCCTGGCAGCAGGTTCAACTTGATTTTGGTTTTGAAGGCAGGGAGGTGTGGGGACCAGAAAAGCACAGGAGAATTATCGGATAGCTCTTGTCATAAATGTCTGCAAACCTTTCAGCTCTGAAACTGAAGTTAGTTGCAATTAAGCTTCAGTATTAGGACTCACAGTGCTCCAGAGCAAGGAAATTACTGTTCCTCAGTCCTTGTCAAAGGACATTTTTATGTGTACCTGTAATGCTCAAAGCTGGTGGCCAGGCAGGCAGCACTAATATTTGATTTACAGCATAATCTTTTTATAAATAGGTAAGAGTGTCCTTCATTAGCTCCATTTCTAAACAGTTTAAATTAAATACAGATGAATTGTACGTGTTGCACTACTGCATTTTCTGATGGACTTCTGAAGGTCACAGAGAGGTGAAGACACTGGTTAATTTGCTATTTTTAGCTTGAAGCTAACAATGCTTTCTGAAGGTCACGGAACAGGTGAAGACACTGGTTAATTTGCTATTTTTAGCTTGAAGCTAACAATGCTTTCTGAAGGTCACAGAGAGGTGAAGACACTGGTTAATTTGCTATTTTTAGCTTGAAGCTAACAATGCTTTCTGAAGGTCACGGAACAGGTGAAGACACTGGTTAATTTGCTATTTTTTGCTTGAAGCTAACAATGCTTTCTCCTTTGTTGCAGTTTCATCGCCGTGGAAAACATCGACAGCTACTGTGTGCTCATCTCCTCCAAGGCCGTGTATTTCCTGAAGAGTGGAGATTGCACAGACAGGGATTCCATCTTCCTGGAGGTCAGGTATGACGACCTGTACCACTGCCTGGTGTCCAAGGACCACGGGAACGTGTACATCCAGCTCACCAAGAAGGCAGTGAGCACGAGCAGCGGCCTGGCCATGCCGGGCCCCTCCCAGCAGCGGCCCATGGTGAGGAGCTGGCACCCCTTCCCCTGTGCTCCCCTCGTGACCAAAGTGCTTTAGTCACAGGCTTTGTTCTGGCAGCACTGAAAACAGCTGCTGCCCAGGTTTCAGTGACTGTAGAAGTGGCTCCCTGAACTCCTGAGAAAGCTGAAGAGAGCAAAACACTAAAATAGTCCCACTGGCTGAAAAGTAACAGGAAGAAACATGTATTTACCTGTGAAAGGCTTTTAACTTTTAAGCACATAAATGCAGCTTGGGTACTCTGCTGTCTGTTTAATCTTCTCCTACATGTAGTAGGAGTTTTTACTGTGAGGTCTCTAAAGCTGGAACCAGTGTTTATGTTTTGTGCCATTTCAGTAGTTGCTCAGGGGCTGTTTTACAGGCGCAGTTACAAGCTCACCCCTGACCCAAGTCAGTTCACATTCCAAACAGAACAGCCAGATAAAAGGTGGGAGGAGAGGCAAAGGAAATAACCTCAGATATGGCACTGTGTTCCTGCTCCCACCCTTGAATTTCTGTGTGTACCTGGTGCTCCCTCACGCTTCTTCCTTGCTCCAACCTAAGTGCTGAGAAGGAAACTCCACTGAAACCTTGCTGTCCCTCACTTTTAACCTAAAGTCTATTCTGTTTGAGCTGATAGCAGGAGCACATTAAGAAAAATCCCCTTTCTTTCTGCAGGTGAAAGTGAAATCAGAAGCTCTGGCAGTAAAGGTGTCCCAAGAAATCAACTATGCAAAGAGCCTTTATTATGAGC
Source organism: Vidua chalybeata (assembly GCF_026979565.1). Lineage (NCBI taxonomy): Eukaryota > Metazoa > Chordata > Aves > Passeriformes > Viduidae > Vidua > Vidua chalybeata. Next base: position 3,303,523 of record NC_071551.1, read on the forward strand.
AGCAGCTGATGCTGAGACTTAGTGAAAATCAAGAGCAACTCGAGCTGGACTCTTGAAAATCCATTTCCTCACTGCCAGAAAGAGCTGCAAGTACCAGGCTGGAGCCAGGACTGTGTGACTAGAGAAGGAAAAAATACAATTTTAGTATTTAGAGAAAACAAAAGAGGTGGCTTTTCTTTTTTAAGCACTAGCTGTATAACAGAGGTGTAGCTGACACAGCTTTGGGTCTGGGAGAAGCCCTGTATTTTGCTAACATGTATATATGTACAAGTGTCCATGTAAATATGCCGGGCAGCGGGTGTTGGTATAAATATGAGTCTGTTTACTGTGTAAAGAAATTAAAGGAGCTCTACTGAGTCGTACTGCACTACCTGACAGAAGCTCTTCTCTCTCTATGTCTTTTTTTTTTTTTTTTTTTTCCTTGAGAAAACTGATTTTCACAGTGCAGAAATGTAGATAAACCTTTAAAAAATAAAATCAAGAATTAATTTCAGCTTTTGGAGCACAGGTGTCCTGTGGTTTAGAGCTTTAACACCATGAATAGGGTGCATTAACACTGTGATTAGGGGGCATTGGTTGGGCTGTTTGGTGGACTTTTTGTTGTTTTTTTCTCTTAACTCACTAATACAGGTAAATACAGGAGACCTGGTCTTGCACTGAAATGTCAGCCTCTTCTTGAACAAAAAAAAATTGTATTTTGGTAAATAATACAGGGAAGATTCCATTTTACATTCACAGTCTGCATCTCAAAGCCTCTTTTCTGACTTGTTTTTGAAGTAGTTGAAGTGAGCAGCCTTGGAAATTGAACCTTTAACTTCAGATTTTTCCTTCCCTCAGGTGGAGGAAGGGTGGGGGGAGAGGAGATTACCAGCTTGTTGGACTTCACAATATCTTGAGAAGTAAACTTCTAAATAATAAAAACAACAATTTTTTCCCCGATGTTGTACACCACATTGGTATTTGTCTCATTAACTGTGACCACACTGAAGAGGGAGGAATGAGTGCTCTTAAACACCTTAACCCACAGGAACTGGAACCCTCAGTGTCACATTTACTCCCTGGAGGTGCCAGGTTTGGGTATGAAGACACAACTCTGCTGAGTAACCTACATTTTAAAGTGTGACTTCATAAACCTTTTGATTCAGTGTAAGCAGACCTTTTAAAAGGTAAAGTAATTTGAAGGTGAAGTCCTTTCATGAAGACACGTGGGAATATTTTGATGCTGAAGGTTAGAATGAAACCACTTCTGAGCTCTTGTAAAATACTGGGCTGCTAAAGGTGGGGAGGGAAACAAGGAGTAGTTCTCACTGCTGTGTTGAGCACTTGAGGGGATGGATGGAGTACTTGGGGTCTGTAACCATCCTTGAGGAGAAGATGTGCAAACACCAGAGCAGTCATTGAGACATTTGTGTGAAAAAACCTGTCCAGCTTCAAGGTGTAATAAAGGGTAGATGAAATAACACCTCAGCAGGGGCAGGAAGGAAGAACTGTCTCTTAACTGGTAGAGAGACCCCACACAGCATGGCAATGACACCTTTCTGTGTCTTCCTTCTCTACTCTCCTCCCCTCTCCTTGCCTGTTTTCCCAGTCCTCTCATCCCCTTTACCCTGTCACATCCTTTCCTGTCCTTCCTTTTCCTTCCTTTTCCCATCCTTTCCACCTTTCCTCCTCTTTACTGTCCTTCTCCCCCTTTCCCTGCCCTCCCCTTTTCTCCCCTTTACTGTCCTGCACTCTCCTCCTGTCCTCCCCTCCCTTGCCCTTTTCCCTGGCCCATAGTTTCACTCCAGTGCTCCTGCAAAGGTGGAAAGTCCAGGGGCTGTGTCCACACTGTCCCTGCTGGACACAGCCCCAGCCCACCCCACTAAGTGACCCTGTCACCGAGTCTGATCCAGGACACAGGCTGGAGACAGACACTTGTCTGCCCTCTCCTGAGACAGGGAATGTCGTCACTTTCTCAAGGCATGAAAGTAACTGGAAAAAAGAAACTAAGTTTTAGACTCCAGGGCTGAAGTTCTGTGTGTCCTGCATCTGTGGCATGTTGAGTGAAAACCCCTTTTCCCTGCCATTGCTTGATCATGAGTGATCCTGTTCCCAACAGCTCCTACAGCTCCTTCCTGCAGTGATGGGAGCATGGGGCAAATGTTACCAACACCCTTCCCTCCCCTCTGCTCGTCCCAGAATCTCAGTGCTGATCCATCTGGGCAGCTCCAGTCCCAAAGGCTGCTTTCCAGAGCAGTGCAGTGTTTACATGTTTGTGGGGAGAAGCTAAGTGGCTAAATGGGCCCCATCTCAAACCAGAGCAATAAGCAGACATTTCCCAGTGACAGGGACCTTTTGATCTCTTCACTCTCTCATTTCCTAAACTGCATGATGCTTTTCAACATTTATCTATTTTCTCTTCAATAAAATACTTTGTAACATCTTAGCCCAACTATATATATATATTTTAAACTTCTTTTTCTCTCTAAAGCACTGTTTAGTATGAACCTGCTTCCTCCAGTGCACAACCCACTGGGCTGACAAATCCTCTCAGCCCTTGCTCTGTTTTCCTTCTCAGAGGAACCTGCCTCGATTTGCTGCTCACAATGGCTTCACCTCTGGTACCTCACACTGAAAAAGCAGGTTTCAATAGATACATTCTCTAGATTACAGGTTGTTGCACAGATATTAAAAAAAAAAAAGAACAAAGCAAAATCGAAGCACATTTGAATTAAGTCGAGTTGCTCAAAATCCACTTGTACAAATTTCCATCTGACAATAACACTGTGCACATGCGTGCATCTGTACTACTTTAAATATATACACCCACCCCCAAATGTACATATACTTCAAAATTCTCTTGAAAAGCAAAGGCTGTGTTCCAAACTCCTCTATTCCACCCTCCTAAAAGCAGGGTTGTTGCAAAGAAAGAGCAACCTTAATTTTCTGAAAATAAATACGACAAAGTAAAATAAAATAATAAAATAATACAAAAACAAAATAATAAAATAATAACATAATAAAATTTGCCCAGAGCTTCAGACTCCAGTCTGGACTGCTGCAGCATTCCAGCTTGACAGCACACTCTTACTCCACATTATGTTGCTTAATTTTATCAAATGCAGGACTGGGACAAAGCACTTCCAACTCCCTTTGCGTTGCAGGTTTGACTTTCTTGCAGCCCATTTCTTACAGCTGCTGGTGGCCTCCCAGCTGGTCTGACAGCTTTGACAGAGGGCTCAGGGCAGCACAACCCCATCTGCTTTCCCCTGCCAGAACCATCCCTGGCCGAGAAGATGTTTTGTTAACAGGGCCCAGAGCAGTTTGACCCAACCATGGAGTTTTTGAGCAGATTTTCTGGAATGGGAGAATGGGAGGCAAAGTCAGCCCCAGCTGGGGCTGTGACCAGCCCTGCTCGTGCCTTGTGCCTCGGGTGCAGGAGAGGGCAGAATCTGACAAGGATTCCTGCCAGAAAGAAAAGGTTACTCATTAACCACTGACAAACACTGGGGAAAAAACAGTCATATTGTTTTGCTTAGTAGAACCACAGCACATTTTTGGCCAGAAATACAAATGCTATGGGTGCAAACTGCAGTTCCCTTACAGGGGTCAGCTCTGCTCAGGGCCTGGGGGCACTCGTGATGAACAGAGCATCAGAGTCCCAGAATCCCAGACTGGTTTGGGTGGGAAGGGACCTTACAGACCAACCCATCCTCCCTCTGCCATGGGCAGGGACCCCTTCCACTGTCCCAGGCTGCTCCAAGCCCTGTCCAGCCTGGCCTTGGACTTTCCAAGGATGAGGCAGCCACAGATTCTCTGGGCAACCTGTGCTAGGGCGTCCCCACCCTGTGCCAGTAATACATAATTTATACATAGCAGAGTGTCACAGGGGTTGGCTGGAGTTCGTTTGGGTTTTTGGGTTTTCTTCCCTGTAGCTGACTCTCCACTGCCTGACCCTGTGCTCAGCACAAAGCGTGGGTAAAAGCAACCCTGTACTTCAGGCTGCTCTGGGCTGACTCAAAAGCACTGAAAGGCCACGGGCCAAGTAAACAGCTTCCATGTGCATTTCCATTTTGGATAAATGGCTGGGTCACCCAGAGGACAAGGGCTGTGCATGGGAGCTGCAGAACAATGGGTTCTGATAATGCCAGCAAAAAAAGTCCCCTGCATGCTGCAGCTGCAGAGGAATTCTAATAAATAAAGGAGAAATCCATCATACCAGCTATCCCTCAGCCCTCCGGACACTGCAAAAGCAAACATTTGCTCTGCCCCAGGAGGGTGACTCACCATTCCTAAGGACTGTTGCTCCAAGGCCTTTGGCAAACAACCGACATCCAGCCGTACAAACCACTGGGTATCAAAATAATGATGTAGCAAAAAACCTGTGCCTGCATGCCCGTTTAATGGGAGGAAAAAAATAAAATAATTTTTACAAGTAACACACCATTTGCATGACCAGACTCCCCCCAGCCTTCTTTTGGCAAGGCAAGGCCCCTAGGGCAGGCCTAGCAGCAGGAGCATCACCACTGATGTCTCCCCTCTGCCAGTGGGCAATTCTAGGCCCTCCCATTCATCCTTTTTCTAGATTCCTGTGAAGGAAATCTCTGTGAAGGAAACAGTATTTGAGGTAAACATCCCAGAAATGTGAAGATTCTATTCAGCATGACCTTCTGTGCCAGAACCTATCCTTATTTGTGGTATAACAACACTTGTATGATCCTTCAAAGGATTATCCAGAGACAGCGTCCTTATGCCCCCAGTTCAGACAGGCAAATCTTCTAGAATTTTGTGTATAAAGGGGTACAATCATTATTTCTGACCTGGCACAGTACGAAGCTGACTCCAATCATGCTATTTATAGTCATAGAATTGTTTGGCTTGGGTGTTTCCATGGATCCAAGAGGAGGATCCACTGCTCTGGGCAACCTGTGACTGTGCCTCATCTTTGTTGCAAAATTTTCATCCTTATATCTGCTCTGAGCCTACTCTCCTTCACTTAAAGACCACTTTCCCTCCTCTTATAGCTGCTGCAGGCCCTGCTAGAAGGTTTATCCCCATCCTTCTAGTAAGGCCTCTTGAAATAATGGAAGGGGCTCTGAGGCCTCCCTGGAGCCTTCTCTGCTCCAGGCTGGTAACCTCCAGCTCTCCAGCCTGGCTCCAGAGGAGCTCCAGCCTTTGGATCTGGAGATCTGTGGCCTCCTCTGGATCTGTTCCATGTCTTTCCTGTGCTGAGGGCTCCAGACCTGGATACATTTCCTTCCTCTCTGGACTGGGTGCCTCTAATATGTACCAGCCTCAGCAGACAATAAGATTTCACCTTCACATGGGACCTCCATGCTCTGTGGAAGTTGTCATTCCTTGATGTTACTACTCACACATTTTGCTTCACTAGCTCTAATCCCAACTGTTGATCCTGTCCATAAAAAAAATATATTTTAAATCAGACCAGTATCTACCTGGAGAAATTCTGTGCTGCTGATAAAACCTTGCGAGCAAAAATAAACAGCTGCCAAGGTCATAATCACAGTGAGATCACACCAGAGCTGACATTTATAAGCAGGTTTAAGAGCCAACTCCCCCACTTTCAGCTTCCTGATTTCTAACAATAAAAATCCACATTACACGGTACAGCTTCACTCACCTTTCTTTCCACAGACACCTTTTTCCCTCTCCTTTGAGCACACACCAGAGGGAAATCAACATGGAGAAGAACATGTGTTTGTACATCACCCAGAACACATCTCAGGCCACCCAGGAATTCCCACAGCAGTGCTGGGAGCTCTCCCGGTCTCAAAGAGCAGCACCCATTGTCAAAGCAGAGCTCAGGGTGACAGCCCAGCACTGCTCCTGTGCCTCGGCCTCACGGCTGTGTTCACTCCAGGATTATCCAGGGTCCGTTTGCTGTGGGCTCCAGTGGAAGGAACCCCCCAGAGCACAGGGCTCCACACCCACACGTGGGACACACGGAGCAGCCACCGAGGCTCCTGGGGACGAGGTTCCAGTGCAGCTTTCCCACACTAACACTGAACTAGGCACCACTTCTGACAGAAAACCCATCACTGAGTGGCCATGGACACAATCCTGGGGCCTGTGCATCCACAGGAGCCACATCCACACCTCTTCCAGGCTGTGCCCCGAGGACCCTCCCTGTGCTCACAGCCAGCCATGGGGACAGGTTTCCACGCCCCGAGCAGCCTCGGAGCTCCAAGGCGAGCAGGGAGCATTTCTGGAGGCCTGGCTCCTGTTCAAAACAGAAATATTTCCCTTGGCCCGTGCAAGTTGCCGGGGCTGAAGGCGGTGTGAGGCTGGAGGAGCCAGTTTTCCATTCCCCCTTCCATTACTCTTTTTGATTGGCACTTTAATGAGGGCGCCGGGGGTCGACCCCCTGCCAGGGGGCCGGTTCATGCCCCGTTTATCTCACAGTCCATGTAAGACTAAAATAACACGCCAGGCTAAGTTTCACTGGCTTGTGATCCCCCGGCCCACCGTGATGGATTGAGTGACTGCAGCAAGCTGGCAGCTGAAGTGTGTTGTAACAGGATCTTTCTGTCAGCGCAGCACAATGGATTTGCTGATTCCCGGGCTTTTCCCGGCGCTCGCCCTCACCATCGGCCCACGAGTTTCCAAAGTTCCTTTTCCAGGGGACTGCAAAGTGTTAATAAATAACACAGCAAGGGTTATGCCAAGCTTCACTTCCCCTCAGCTGCCCGAGTGCTGACGCAGGAGGGGCAGCAGTGCCAGTGCCGGGGCTCACCCCCAGACTGGGGTGACCCCAGGAGGTGGAAAAGTCTCTCCTCCAACCCGGGCCTTCAAAGAAAGACTCAGAAGTCTTCAGTCGTCTGGTCTCAAGGTAGTTATTGCATGTTATCTCAAGGCACACACACTCCCTGGCATCCTCTCTGACTCCTTCTCCCTCTGCGTCTCTCTCCATCTCTGTCTCTGTCTCTGTCTCTGTCCCTGTCCCTGTCCCTGTCTCTGTCCCTGTCTCCATCTCTGTCTCTGTCTCTGTCTCTGTCCCTGTCTCTGTCCTTGTCCCTGTCTCTGTCTCTGTCTCTGTCTCTGTCTCTGTCTCTGTCTCTGTCTCTGTCTCTGTCCCTGTCCCTGTCCTTGTCCCTGTCTCTGTCTCTGTCTCTGTCTCTGTCTCTGTCTCTGTCCCTGTCTCTGTCTCTGTCTCCCACCCAAGGGCTGGTGCCATCTTTTATATCACACATTACATATTAAATGTTTATGGTTTTCCCCAATGCCTATCACCTATATTGAACAGTGACTTTCTACTCTAAACCAATCTGTGCGTGCCAACATCACCAAGAACATGGGGATAGGAAGGAGAAAGAAGGAGGACAGGGCACGCCCAAATCCCTCCATCTTAGAACTTCTGACCCCCATGTACAAAACTCAGACCCCTCTGTACAAGGCCTAAATCCCCCCTGTACAGCACTCAAAGATTCTTCCATTCACTTTGTGACTACTTCTATTATAATATCTAAACTTTTGTGATTTCTTGTTCTTCCTGCAAGGTTGGTAAATTGTTCCATGGGTCAGATTCAAAGCCAGAGGGGTTTCTGGCTGCCTGCCAGGGTCTCAGAGGCTTCTGACCTTGGCCCAGAAGATCCAAGAGTGTCTGAGGGACAGCTTGGGTTCCGACAGGCCAGCTGCACGACGTGCACAGGAGCAGCCATAAATCCACTCCAGAAAGGAGCAAAGGGTCTCTCTGCTGGTTCCTGGGAGCTCCTTCTGCTGAGCACGCACGGGTGGCACAGGGCTCCTCCTGCAGAGGGATCAGGGCACAGCCCCAGGGCTTCCCAGTCCCCTCCAGGGGAAAACTCCCTGGGGCTGAGCTTCACAGGCTGCAGAACCAGGGCCAGCAAGCCACAGGCCTCGTCATCACCTTACTTGTTTGCACCAATGTAACCCATAATTTCACTAGAATATCCAGGAATCCTGTGTGAGGCCTGGATTATATGATAGACACCTCTCTTTAATATTCTAAATATTCAATATCCTCGTATCTCCTCTATAGGAGAACCTCAAACAAAGGAGTTTTTTTTTCCTTTAAAAAACTGGAGTCTAGGAAATGAACCAAATTTTTTTAGTCATCCAAAGTGGTCCTCTACTAACTGAGACCTTGTCTCTGTGTCCTGTTTCCTCAATATCCCTTCATTCTCCTTGTCACTGTCTGCAAAGTAAAGAATTTCCCTCAAATACTGGGGAGAACACTTAATTTTTGGTTTTGCCATCCCAGCCCCTCCCAGCAAGAGTGAGCAAATGAGCTTCACAACAGAAGGGGCTCTTTACTTCCTGTTTAAGAATTTTTGACACCACAAATTTCAAACTAATGACTCTCCCACCCCCCAGTAACCAGCAGTCAGACCAAAAACCTGGGGCTAATAAATAGGAAGGGTGAAAGCTGTTTCCCTTGCTTAGGACAGCTCTGTAGATCTCTAGATCCACAGTTTCTTCAAGGCCTTGCACAAGACAGTAACACAGCTAAAAATAGCTCCAAAATCAGCTTTAGAGGTTCAGCTGCCACAATATCTGTGTGTCCTCAAATATTTCATTGTGGATACCTAGAACCCTTTTCCATCACTGGGCTCTAGATCCATCTCACTCTGGGCAAAAACAAGAGTGCTCCTGCCAACTGGAGAAATCACTAGAGACAGACTGAGCAAAGAAGGTCAGAAAATGAGAATACAGATGTTGAAGGGACTCAAAGATCAAGGAAAAACACACCAGGACCCAAAAAGAGAACATGATGAGGAAAAGGCTGAGGAGCTGCTTGAAAAACTGCTCTCAATGGCAGCTGTTTGTATGGACCACACAAATCACTGCACGATGCAGATTTCAAACCCAGAGTGCTGCAGAAATGAACTCATGAGTTGAGGAACTTTATTTGTGAGAGAAGAGACAGCCCCAGCCCCAGTGGAACAGCAGGAACAGCACACAAGGCTGCTCCTGGTGGGGCCTTGGCAGAGTGTGGAGCTGGTCCTGTGCAAACCTCTCCAGACACCCCAGCTTGGTCCTGTGACCCCAGCTCTGCCTGCAGACCCAGCACTCAGCCAGCTCTGAACTGGGCAGCCCAGAGCCTGCCAGCACAGCACAGGGGGCAGGGATGTGCCACAGAGCTTCCCTGGAGCTGCTGGGGGTCCCTCCACCTCCCTGCTCCACTCCAGCTCGGCTCTGCCCATGCAAGCTGCTGCAGCCAAGCCCCAAATGTTCCTCTGGGGAGAGCCAGACACTCACACCTTAACACAGAAGAGGGCATCCCGAGCCTACAGCCAGAAAGCCTGGGAAATATTAGGAAAAACGAGTGGGTGGGGGAGCTCAAGGGACCAGTGGGAGGATGCGGGAAATCAGTAACACTGATCTGAATAACTGGTAACAATTATTAGATCTTTTTGTGGTATGAATCATCTCAGAGACTCATCGTTTAAATGATGTCACTCAAGGGGCAGTTAAAAATACAGTAGAAGCCACCAGCCTGCCGTGACAGGGGTTTGGAGCCACAAGTGTGATTGGCCACACAGGTCTGGGAAACTTCACCAACACATCAAAAAGGGAGCAAGTTTTGTGGAGAATACACACTCAGATCAGACAGGCAAATTTGTGTCTGGCAAGATTATGATGTCACTTAGAGCTCTGATGAATCTGCCTGAGCTGCTGGAGAAGGAGTAGCCTCACTTCTCTGATGACCACTGACCTTGTCCTTGCCCTGTCCCCTCCCCAGGGGTGGAATTTCTATTTGAAGCTACAGGTTGTAAAATCAGCCAGCCAGAACCATCCTGAGGGAGCAAACCCAAACCAGAACAGCAACACAACAGCCCAAACCAAGCAAACAACAGAGTGAGTTTGAACAGAATCTGTTCTCTGGGTTCATCAAACCCACCCAAGAGCTCCCATCCTTGCAGGGGAAGGGGCAGCAGAGGTGGTGCTGCCTTGTGCACATCTCAACTCCTTTTACCTTCTTAAACAACTGCAGGAGAAGGAGAAACTCCTCAGTCAACAACCAGCAGCATCAGCAGGCTCAGGAACTCAACAGTAACCACATCACAGTCCTTGTCCCTTTCCCCACACCTTCCCCAGCTGCAGAACCACAGGCATTTTCTGCCAACAGAAAACACCTTCATCACCCAATCCATGTTTGCTTCTCACCTGTGGGCAAAATACTGGATGCTGCCAGTGCTCCTTTGCAGCCAGTCACCTAAAGCTGGCAGTGGCTGAGGAGCTGGGTGTGAACAGACATTTATGGGGAGTTCAGAGAACTTCCCAGATCCAAAATAGGGGTGGAAACCATCCCTGTGTGTGGGACAGAGCAGGAGGCAAAGCTGACATTATTCACTGCTCCAGGAAGGCTCTTAGCTTCCCGAAGTCAGGGATTATCTCCAGGTTGCTCTTCCCTTTTCAGACACACAGCTCCCAGCACCTACCATCCAGAAGTGCACTGCCAGAAAGAGTTTCTCAAGAGGGTTCTACAACACTTTTTTTTAAAAAACTTTTTGGACTTATGGAATTTAGGCACACACAGAGAAAAATATAGGACTTGGCTCCTGGAAATACTGTGCATTAGAGAGCTGCTGTTGGTTTCAGACCTTCCTTACCTGTGAGGAGAGAAAAGGGAAAATTAGAGAACCCTAGAGTTGCAATTTCAACACGGTGGTTTTCAACCCAAGATTGAAGCAATACAAGGCACCAACAGACCTGACAAAGCAGAGATATGGTTTAAGAAAGAAGATAAAAAAAACTTCAGGCCTCATCACTATGCACTGATTGTGATGGAGCAACTACTTAAACCCCAGGAACTTTAATTTGCTTGGAGCTTTCTGGGGAGGAGGGAGTGGAGACCATGGGGATTTAGGGAAGGGTCAAGAGAAGAAGTCCAGCACTTGGTTCCACACATGCATATGGAGCACAGCCCATTTCAACAAGGTAATGTGAGTTTGAGCCAAGTACACCACGTCGAGTTATCAGTATCTATAATTAACCTAAAAAAATTCACCTTACTGGTTAGCATAATGCTATGTTTTTACAACATCTGTCAGCAATTATTTGTATTTACTTGCACTGCAAATGCAGAAGAAAAGTCAGAGAAATAAACACCAGAATTCCCCCCAGTCTTGTGCTTTCCCACAAAGAATCTCTAATCATCGCTGTTTAGACACTCACATTTGTTCCTTGCCCTCTCCAGTATGGAATTTCTTCCCAGTCCTCTATGACCAGTAATCATCAGTCCTCATTCACCCTGCAGCAAACAGGGACTAAGCCCTCTGCAATTAGTGGTGTTAAATTCAGGGTTCTTATAACAGAAATCAGAGCTATGATATTTCTTGGATTCAAAACAGTTCCTGCTCTCCCCTTGGCCATGCCTTACCCCAGCAAGAAGGGAGGCAGGGAGAGCAAGGGTTGTGCTCCAGTGGCACTCCACCTGTGCAAGGCAGGGTGAGGAACAGGTTAGCTGGGTGAAAAGTTCACTGCAAGCTGAGCTGTCTGTTTCTCTTGCCTAATTTATCCGATATTTGGCTAACCTTGCTCTGAACCCAGCCCCCAAGACCCCCTTCCTCTCATCCCTCCCCGGCGGGTTCATGTCAGCCAAAGACACCGCCTTCAATTCCCTCCTCCCTGACCCTGCCGAGGGGAGCGGGGGCTGGGACACAGGGCCAAGCACAGAGCAGAGCCTGAGCACGGCACAGATAATCATTATTTATGCTCTGAACTTCAACAAGAGCAAACACAAAAGCCCCACAGTCAGCAACATCGCCTGTCACAGTGTTCCAGCTTATCAGCCTTCCCAAGGCTGGATGGCACCCCCTGCACCCCCACCTCCCCTGCAGCCTCCCGAGGATGCAGCACTTCCTAAAGGAGCTTTTGATGGATCCCTGCTCCCCCCAGCAGCCCTTGCCAGGGGACTGGCACACAGCTCCCACGTCCACAGCCCCCAAGATGCCAGTTAACCCAGTATGTCCATCACCTCGTTTGTGCAGCTCAAGATCCTCCAAAGGAACCTGAGAGGCGAATTCAAATTTTGCAAAGCAGAGAGCAGTAGCTGCAGTGACACAGAACATGAGCAGGGAGACCCTAAAGGGCTTTTCTCACCCCAAATCCCATAAAGTCAGTGGGGGAAAGGCTGGAGAGCATCAAGATGTGCTACTGCTGCTCTTTGGAGAACAGGATTCCCTGATCCACAGGCCTTTATGCATCCATTACCTACTCACTCTGCAGAATACAGCCAAGGTTTGTTCAGAAGCTGCTGTGCAGTTTCCCTTTCCCTGATAATCTACAGCTTCCCACCCATCCTGCCCCTGTGCCCAAAAAATGGGTGACAAGAACCCCTGCCATTCCCCTGAAGTGCAGGGCACTGCTCTGTGAGCTCCCTCCCAGCACCTCTGGATTCCACACGTCAGAGCTCAGCGCTGGTGATGCAAGCTGCTGGAAAAACTGCCCGGAACACGCTTTCCTGGCAGGCTCTTCTTGTTTTCCTGCTGTGCTCAGGACTGCTCCCAACACTCTTCAGGGCAGCACAAAGTGTATTTGACGGGCTTCTCAATGAACTGGGCACAACTTCAGAGCAAGGCACAAACCAAACCTGCTGAGCTGTCCCTGCTCCACTGAGCAGCTGCTGCTCCCTTTGGTGTTTAACCTCGGGCTCCCCAGAATCCACACTTCCATTCCCACCTGCTGGCACCCTGCTCTCACCTCCCTGCCTCCGTGAGAGCGTGACTTAGGATGTGCCCAAGATTCTGTGACTGGAGCAGAACAAATGTTTCCTGTAAATCTTAACTTTATCATTTTTGACCTGACAAAAGAACATCAGAGCTGTGCTATGGCTTTGATACACCTGAGCTGCCTCAGGCCCAGGAGAGATTCTCACAAACAACTTATTATTATTTTTACAGTCTGTATCATCAGAGTGCCCAAAACTCCATTCCAGTGTGTCTGAACACACAAAGTTCCTGTCCCACTGACAGGGAGGGCAGAAACAGTCTGACAGCTTTACAATAAGTGGAAATTCCTTGTGGTCTAAGGACAATACTAAACTTGTTTCTCTAGGTCAGCAGATGACCTTGCCTTGACACATGGCTTCGTTTCTCTGGAAGCAGTGAAGACTGGCCTAGTTCTGATGTGGTCACTAATTTAGTGACAACATCCATTCCAAACTTCACCACTCCCACACCAAAGTAGCAAAATACCAGTTCACAGAGAGTACTTTGAAATAAAAACCCCCAGGCTGTTACCAAAGCATATGATCCAGCAGCACCCTCCCCGTCCAGTGCTCCATGTTTTCAAGGCATGAAAGTTGCTGAGAAGAGCCAAATAAGGTTGCCAGGAAGAAATAAAACTTCAAACTGCTCCATAAGTAAACTGAGGACACACAAAAACTCCTCAGCCCACATGGCATCACTCCCCTGGTACCTGTATTCCTCAGCAGCAGAGCCAGCACAGGCACTCACCACCCCCTCAACATAATTAATCTATAAAATAACTGACAACATATAATTTCCATACAAGGAATCCTTTGTTATGATTTTAAACCTTGTTATGGATTTTAATGCCTCTTCAAAACTGCTGGAATTAGCCATGGGTGGCTAAAAAGGAACAGGATTGTTACAACAGGTGAGAGAGAAGGTCAGTCACAGAGCTCAGTGCCACAGATCCCTGCTTGCTCCTTCCAGCCACGGCACAGAAAAGCAAAAGTACTTCAAAAGATGCCATACCAGCATAATTAAAGACAAGCTGAATGCAATGAAGCTCAAATTGTTTACAGGTGCAGCTTAAGAATCACCTAATTTTAAAAAAGGACTGCACATAGTTGATGCAGCCATTTTAATAATTCAGCCCAAAACCCCAGAGTTTGTTCATAACAGAAAAGAGCTTGTGAAAACCTGGAGGGACACAACTTTCACTTTAAAAATACAGGAGGGCAATTGACAGGTCAAGCTTCAAAGCTATGTCCTCTTCCCCATGTATCCAACTTCGAGGCTTCTGTTTGTGGGGGAAAATCCCAAACAGAACCAAGAAAAAAAACCACAACAAACCTCCATCCCCTGCTCCCCAAAAACCATCTCACATCATAAAAATGCAAGAGGGCAGCAATCGGAAATTCACCCTTTCAGCTCTCAGGCAGATTCCTCAGCTCTTGAGCCTCTCAGCTTCCTGAGGCTCCCGAGGAAGAGTTTTGCCCCCGTGACTGCAGGCAGACCCTCAGAGACACAATGCTCCCCTCCAGGCACAATCCCAGTGTCAGGACAGGCTCGGCTCAGGCACAGCCCCTGCACTCCAGGGTCAGAGTCAGCACCAAGAGATCCAGGAACGATGCTGAGAACAAAGGAATTAAGGGAGATCAGCCCAGCAGTTGGAGCATGGTGCTGATAACACCAGAGCTGTGGCTTCCATCCCTGTACAGGCCATTCAAGAGTTGGACCCAATGGAGGATCCCCTTTGGGGATCCCTTCCAATCCAGAATAGTCTGTGGTTCTAAATTCAAGCCAAGGACAGGGAAACCCATGACCCAGACAGGCCTTGATGAGCTGGGGAGGATCGCTTGGGGTTCTGGGGTTTCTCCATCACCCGCCCCCTCCCACAGCTCTGAAAGGATCCACTCGAGCCCCAGCCCAGCCCTGGGATGCAGAATCCAGGAGAGAAATGTCTGTGTGTCAAACACTGAGAGCAGGGTGGCTGTGGAGCCGGCCAAGGGCTGTTGTTGCAAGGCAGGGATTGTTGTTGATCACAAACAAGGATTGTTGTTGGTAACACGCCGTGAGAAAGAACAAGATGTGGCTGGAGAAGGGCCCATGTGGAGGTAGGGCAGCACTTTCCTGGGACAAACATCCTTGTTCAAGCTCCTGGAGATAAGCACAGCACAAGCACAGGAATGAGGCTGGGAAGTGGGCAGGGACTGTAAGGGGGGTCAAGATCACCAGAGACCCACGAAGCCTCTGACCCATTTTCAGAAAGGTCTGAAAGAACATCTGTGACACCTGATCTGCACAGAAAGTGAGAAAACAGTCCTGACAATGGGAAACCCTGTCCATAAAAGGGCACCCCCCGAAGCCTGCGTGGTGTCCCCAGGATCCTGGACATCCCATCAGCTGGACTGAAGCAGCTGGATCCATGCTGAAACCAAGAATGACATTCCAGCAGCTGGATCAATCCTGGATCCAGGGCTGGTGATCCTTTCCCTTTCCCTTTCCCTTTCCCTTTCCCTTTCCCTTTCCCTTTCCCTTTCCCTTTCCCTTTCCCTTTCCCTTTCCCTTTTCCCTTTCCCTTTCCCTTTCCCTTTCCCTTTCCCTTTTCCCTTTCCCTTTCCCTTTTCCATTTCCCTTTCCCTTTCCCTTTTCCCTTTCCCTTTTCCCTTTCCCTTTCCCTTTCCCTTTCCCTTTCCCTTTCCCTTTCCCTTTCCCTTTCCCTTTCCCTTTCCCTTTTCCCTTTCCCTTTCCCTTTTCCCTTTCCCTTTCCCTTTTCCCTTTCCCTTTCCCTTTTCCCTTTCCCTTTCCCTTTTCCCTTCCCTTTCCCTTTCCCTTTCCCTTTCCCTTTCCCTTTCCCTTTCCCTTTCCCTTTCCCTTTCCCTTTCCCTTTCCCTTTTCCCTTTCCCTTTCCCTTTCCCCTGCCTTCTGTGCCCATTTATGACCCTGAGGTGCTTCCTTGCCCTCAGGGTGGGATGTCCTGCAGGCCCTGAGCATCCCCAGGGGCTCAGACAGACAGACAGACAGACAGGCAGGCAGTGGTCCTGGTGTGGCTGCACAGTGACCTCAGCACAGGAGGGAGGACAGCACCAAACAGGAGTTGGGTGCCTTGGCCAGGCACATCCAGGGCCCAGAGCCAGCACCAAGCATCCACAGGCAGGTCCAGAAGCTACAGAGCAACCAAGGCCCGAGCGATGGCTCACATGTGGGATCTATTAGGGCATTTCGAAGGAATTCACATTCATTGTTTCCCTTGAAATATAAAGGTTATAAAACTTAATGGCCACATGACAAGGAAACTATATGAAACACTCCGAGATTTACAGAGTGACTGCTCAGCTCTCAGGGCATGTGGCTGGAAATTGCTGGGCAAAAGCCAATGAGCCCCATGGTCTGAGCTTTTGGGCAGTTTTCTTATTTCTTCCTTTCTTTTCCTGACCTTGCAGACTGGTATTCGGTTACCACAGCAGCTCCAAAGTCAAACAGAAACACAGCTTGTATCTTCTTTCAAGTATTTATTTCTTTTGTCCTGTTAACACCAAGTAATGAAAGGAATTGTAAGGATTTTTAACGGGGGGGGAAGGAATGAAAGCAGGAGAAAGAAAAAAAATATGGGCATAGTGGCTTAATTTCTCACAGCATGTGCAGCACAAATGAACAGTAAACAAATCCCATGGAAAAATGCAAACAAAGGCTATGTTTGCTCAAAGTTCCAAGGAAAAAGCCCATCGTGAGTGCCACTGAGCAAACATTTCTGTGGTTAAACCCTCAGAGCCTCTGTGTTCAGCACAGCAGGTACCTTCCCCCTTCTCCCAGAACATCCCTGGGCAGCAGCAGCCACAGGGCCAGGTTTCCAAGCCTTGTTTTGGTTTAAGGCATGGAAATGTTGTAATTATGGCATTAAGAGGAAGCAGAAATCTACTCTGATTAGAGATTTGCCACTAGGGTTTGTCTGTACAGAGTGAAATAATCAAGCAACAGATGATGAACAAATACCGTATTTTGTTGGGATTTCTGACCCAGATTTTGGCAGTCCCAGCCAGGTGAGAAACTCATGATGTTGGCTTCCACTAAAGGGTCTTTGGGTGATCCTAAGGGTTGTACAATAATAAATTAAGCAGTACAATAATAAATTATCTCATTGTGTGACACCAGGTGAGACTGTACCACTTTCTGTGTCACCTTTCTATGTCTGTAGCAAATGGAAGTGCTCTGGCAGGGCCCAGCTGGCACAGGTGAGAGTCAAGCAGTGTGCAGTGCTTTTCCTGCATTTCCTGACTTCCCAAACCTCAGTTGCAGCACAACTCTAGTCCACTTTATTTTCTTAAATGAACCAAGGGTGAATATGCAGCAACACAAATCCCAAAATACCATCATGCCATTCCCCTCATGTGGCAATGTGCTGTGCCCTGATGTTGGGAGGTCACTCTTATTTTAATGAACTCTTTGCAGGATTTCCACTGTGATTATTTTTCCCTTGATGATCGGAGGCTGAGAGATAAAATCCATTGAAAGAAACAAAACCAAACTGTGAAATTTTTCTGCTGCAAGTAAAGGCAAATGCACTTTTGACAGAATCCCAAGTTAGGGGTTTTTCCCTTGAAAATGTCTGTAGGCACGTTTTTGATCAGAGGATTGGAAATATGTCATGAGAACATACTCAAATATGCATTCGCATTAACACTGCTGCCAGAAGCCATCTCACAGTCATCACCAGACATCCTGGAGCCCCTAGAAAGCTTTCTGTGGGATTGGAAGGCATCCAGCCAGGAGAAAGCAAAGCCACCATGTGATTGGGATGGCCAGTTCCACAGGAAAACTGTACATTAATGAATGGCAAGCACTCAAAGCAGGAGTTAGGGTGAAGAGCTTGCAAGGAAATCACTGGCTGAGAACCATCATGTGCATAAAATATTTGATAAATGAAAATCTGAAAGAAATCTATGTAAAAATGATCCATTGAAAGAAAACAGGCTGATTTTACAGCAAGAATTACCCATGTAAAGCAGTGCTGCTGGCTGTAATAAAGATCACTGGAATACAAGTTGCTCACCCAGCCTTAAAGGATTTGTATCTTTGACTGCAAAAGGACGCTGTGAAGTGAAATAGTGAAAGTGAAAATAATCTATTTTACTATTTGTGTATGAAATTGTCAGAAGAAATCAAACAGCAGTGCTGGGTATTGGGGCTTGCACCGTGTTCCTATTTTCCAACAGATGACTTTTACCTTATGATTCCCCCTCTAACCATAAAGTGAGGTTCTGGCCACCCACTCCCTCCCAGTCCTTCCCAGTTCAAATTCGGATCATGTAGGTGTTAAACAGAATGTGCAGTTACGAGCAGAACTAACAGCTCTCTGGGGTTCAGCTACACTCCATGCTCCAAAGGAACAAACCCGAAGATCTTGAGGGCACTTTGCAGAGTTAATGTCTAAGAAGGTGTGCACAAGGCACAGGTGAGGGACTGCCTGAGGGGAGGGCGCAGAGATGAACAATCTGCAGGCACAGCATTGTGGCTCAGGAGCTCCCCAGACACAGCCCTCTCCAGCAGGAACAACTGCAAGAGACAGATGAAATGATGAAAAATGAAGGGATCAGCAGAAATCAGACCTAATATAAACCCAACTAAAATAAACTCAGCATGGCTCCTGTGGCTCATTCAAAAGCAGCTCTTCAGTGAACTCAGGTCAGGGGAAAGATGGAATGAACTTCCTCTGCTCTGTGCCTTTAGGAGCCACTGGCAACTCTGACTGGCAACGGGAAGAGGTTTTAAAAGGGAAATACTGAAGATTGCAACTCTACCTCCTACGTTGCATCACAGGAAATGTGACATCTCCAGCCAGAAAGTGTAACTGCTCCTAAATCCTGGGCTTCAGAATTTGAAAGAATTAACATTACTTTCATAATTGATGTGAGGTCAGAGCTGTGTGTACTTGCCTGAATTCAAAGCCAAGCAGTAGTTTCTATACAAGAAAACTTACAAGTCTGTCATTTATTTTTAAAACTGGAATGAAGATGCTTTGACTCTGCATGTGTAAAACAAATGAGATCAGGAGGCTCAATGCTGTGTCCCTGGGATGATGGAAGCAGAGCATTCTATTGCACAGTTAAACTGACCTGTTTGTAAATGATTTATGTGCTTTTTAACATGTGTAGAAACTTTTGCTACGGGACATCAACACTGGGGTTTTTATTTTTCTTCGTCAGCATCAGATCACTGCTAAAGAAATTTAAGGCTATATTTGATTATTTGATTAACATGCTTGTTAAACCTCAGCTAAAACAACAGGACAACAGAGGAACTGAATGCAGTTTAGGATTCAAAAATATTAAAGTAGTTGATCTGGGTGAAGAAGGTTTTTTGGCTATAGCAGACAGTTGAGAAACATGTCAGATTGCTTCGACTGAATAGTCAAAAATCTCAGAATATTGAAAGTTACAGACTATTCAGCCACCAAAGCACATGTGATAGTGCTTGCTTGTGTCTCTCTCCACTGTCTCTTGCACAGTCCTTAGAACAGGACTAAAATATTGCCTGGCTCCACAAGTGTTCTCCATGAATGTGCAGCTCTGATGGGAGTTCAGAAAAGAAGGTATTTTACTGCTGGAAAGAAGAGAGCCAAGCTGATCTGGGATTCTGTTTAATCCCATGGCTGAATTGAATCAAACCTATTCCTCCACATTTATTACCATTAACGAGGGGAGATGTGGCCCAAGACCTCAAGGAATCAGGTAGGAGCTGCTGTGGCTCCTTTTTTTTCTGGTACCTGAGAGACTCCTCCATTCTCTAAGGCTGACACTGACCCAAAGAATTGCTTTGTTCTCTGATGGATGGATTTAATTTTTTTTTTTTTTTTACCTCCTATTTTGCTACACTTAACAGTTGAGAGAGCAGAGATCATGAGCTTGTCACCTCTGCTGCTACTCTGTAGGCAGAGTTGAAGGAGGTGTAAGACTGTGGAGTGAGCTGACTCCTGTGTGAATTTCTGCAGGGAATCAGTGTTCCCAGCAGGCTCTGGCAACAGGAATTATGTGTTTGGATATCACTTGTTTTTTTATTGCCATTATTGCCATTTCTATCTTCTGTTAACACTCCTCTGACATGAGCCCTTTTTTCTTATCCCATATGACAGCAGTGTTCATGTTGCCAAAACACCCCAGAAAGCTGATCACCCTGCACTTACTTCAGTCCTCTCTGCAGAAACGCACTAATAGTTGACTTTCCTGGAAAAGATAGCAAGGAATTGCCTCCTTATCTGCTTAGAGCTAAAGTTAATGCTGCCATGTGCCAGCCCAGGGTCTGGGAACACTGATCAGATCAACAGCGATGCCCAAGGGCAGCTGGTGGCCACACCCCAAAGTGTCTGACGCTACCAAATTAAGGAAGGTCTCAATTCATGAACTCCTGATGCCCAGGGCTTGCACACGGTGCTCCAAGGCTCCAGTCAGGGGTCACACGTGAGGCAGGAGGTGGGAGTTGTGCTCTGAGCTCTCTGGCACCTATGGGCAAGCAGAGCCCTCCCCCAGTGCTCAGGCTTGTACTGGTTTGGTTACCTGATGTCACCTCCTTCTTTAACCTGGCATTTTTCAAGAGTGTCCCGTGGGACCAGAAATTTAAATCCATCTGTTCAGAGTTTGTATGTGCAGTCAGTACTAGTGCACTGTGACAGTGACCTGCTCAGGAATCCAAATTCAGTGCCAAATGCCCCAGGGACCTGCAGGAAGACAATTTTGGAAGCCAGGATCATTTTCAGACAGAAGCCAGCAGGCTTGTGAGATGGATTGATTTAAGGCATTGATCTTCCATCAGGGTTCCTCTCCTTAGTTCCACATGGCCTGGGGAAGGAAGACTTCCAACAGGAACTCTTCACTTCTGTATTCTTTTCATTATCATTTGATTAGCACAGATGGGGAAACTTCATGTCTAGGATGCCTGTCTGTGAAAAGCCTGTACAATACAGAGACAACTAACTCAGATAAAGAAAAATTGTATTTAAAAAATGCTTTTGCTTAAGGAAAAAATAGGAAATGGAAGTACATCTACCTAGTAGCACCAGGTCAGGATGATTAGTGACACGAGCCAGAGAACCACGTCCTTGCAATGCCTACACATGATGGATGGCCTCTGCAGCTGGAGCAAGTGAGTAGGGAGTCAAACTGACCCTTGTTTTTACATGTTTGGGCTGCCTTCCCTCCCTCACAAAAAACAAGAGTCAGCTAATCAGTTACCAGCATATTGGAGTTTCCAAGCCAGCAAGCCACAAAATTAATTGACTGCTTTTTAGGGCATGGTGACCCACTGGAATGAGCAGGAGTGACAACGGGCTTCTTTTATAGACTTCGCATTTGGCTGGAAATCACACGCCTCTGATATTATGTAACTCCAGGGATGTAAGGTGGCATCTTGCCTCTGTCTGTTTAGGGCCGTCACACTCCCCCTAAGATTGCATCTTATCTTCTATTTTGTATTCTCATCTACTTTTTAGTCACTCTCCAATTACAGTGCTTTCTTCCCTCATTTAAGGAGGAATTGTTCTAGTCTTATGCAGAAAAAAATCATTATATGATGCATAAAAAATCATCACACATCTGCCTTAACTTTCTTCTGTGCTAATATGTCACAGTGCCCATAACAAAGGTGAGCAGAAGGAACTAGTAAGTCTGGACTCTTTGGGAAGGTGTGAAGACACAAATTGTCTCAGAGGTTTGTGCCTTTAGTCCTGACCAGGCAGGCTGGGGCAGTGTGTGTTCCTGCTCACAGGATCTGTTACAGGGACAAAAGAGGGGGTGATGTTGAAAGTGAAGATGACAGCAACGGGGCAGGGACTCGCTGCCTTCGATGGTCCAGGGGACAATCAGGTGTGCCCCGTGTCTTCCACCTGTGCCCTGCAGCTGGGGCAGCTCAGCCCCCTGAACAGCCTCTGTCTGCTCTCCCACTCCTTAGCTGCTGATCCAGCTCCTTGGCAGACAGACAGTGGGGATTGTGCTGAAGCTTCAGCTTCCCAAAGGTAGTGAAGGAAGGTGCTGAGGTGACCTCAGCAGAACAGAGGTGGTAAAGGGAACAAGAAGTGAATTGCCACCTTCTCACAGGAAACACAGGATAGGAAAAAATGAGCTGCAGGGAGCAGGTGAAGTTCTGTTTTTCCTCTTGTCTTTCTCTAAGTCCCTGAATCTGTGGCTGCCACTTCTCACGGCTCAACATCTCCTTCAGCAAAGCATTGGGCCAAAGAGGATTTGGTTCCCTAGAGAATGCAACTGCTGCTGGTGACTGACAGGTTTGCTCAGACTCCAAACATACCAGGATCTTAGTGCCGGGGAGGTGAGAGCTGCAAACAGTGCAGAATATTCTCATTCTCAGGGCTGGTGGTTGGTAAAAATGCAAAATACTGCATTTGACATAATCTTGCTCTACCCCAAACTTAGGAACCAGCACTGTCGAAAAAGTGGCTGTGACCTAGATTAAACTGATTAAATCCAAGTGAAGAAATAAAAACAAAAGAGATGATCCTTGTATTCTTTTCTCAACAGTTGCATTTCAGCTCGAGGAAGGTACTAGGCCACATTAATGTCTGCTACAAGCAGATGTGTTCTCTTTGAAATACATGCACCCACTTATGCTCTGCCTGCATTAAGTCTGTTACTGGGATTTCAGGAGCTTTGGCAAGTGCTATCTGTTAATATCTGAAGGTGGGAGTGTTCAGGGAGTTGTCGGAAAGGCTTGCAAGACTAGATCTGATCATACCCACCCACACTAATTAACACATTACATAAAAGTACAACAAGTTTCTCTTTGCAAACATCAGAATCTCTTGCCCAGGCACTTTCTGTGCACTTCTAGAAGAACTTGAGGGACAGACTCTGTAGCTTTTTAACCTCAACAGAACAATGGGTGAGTGGAGAGGGTACAGCTCCCACTTTCAGGGCCCACTCCTTTTTGCCATGCTGCTAAAAACATGCCATTGGCAGGGACATGGCTGGAACAATCTTTATAAAGTTCACCAAAGGTGCATGAGGGTGCACTTTTTTCTCATCAAAAACCACAAAAGGAAATACCAAACATGAGGGATCAGATTGCTATACAAAGGACTCCTCCTCTCCCTGCCCTGCCTTGCTAATTCTGAAAATCACTTTGTATAAACAGCAGCCCTTGAAGCCACCTTGAACTGAAAAATCCTCCCATTTAAATTTGGCCTTTTTATTTTTTTGGTCAGGGGAACACGTCCCAAACCAGCTCATGTTTCTCTATCATTCAAATTTTAAACCAGCAGCAATCTCCTGTATAAGAGCTGTAGTGAGGACTCTTTTACTTCTTCAGAGTTTGGAGCAAGTAAAACTAATTTCCTATGATACTCCTGTGACCTGCTCCTGCAGCTTCACCTGGATTCCTCCAGCAGGATAATAAACGGATACCCCAAACTCAATTTACTCCAGACTCTCCTATGACATCTGGCTTCAAGATGGTGGCACAGAAAAGTGCAGTGATGACATAAGAAAACAGAAGGAAAAAAAAAAAGAAATTGTGAAGTGGAGAGCAGGAGGCAGCAGAGAGAGCGGGGAAAATCAAAATTAAAGTAAATCAAAGGGCGGAAATTCCTCGGAGAAGGCCTTAGGCTTCAACAAAGCTTGTCCACATTTGCAGCACTTCAGGATTACCCAACACTACCCTTATGTGGGAAGGTCCCAGCAGACCTCAGCAGGCATTCCAGAGGAGCCTTTCTATTAAAAAGTCTTCAGTGTCTCCATCCACGTTTGCAGTGGCTTGCTCGATGGAGACCGTCCTGTCTCGCAACACTCACCAGGGAAGGAACTCTCTTACCCAACTCTTCCCTGCTATCTGAAAAGCAAAGTTAATGTTTTCCTCATCATTTTCTGTTTGCTGCAACCCTCTCCCCCACTGTGACTGCTATTTGACCCGCTGTCCGCTCCGGGACCCTGGGGGAAGAGTTCTGTGTATGAGAGGAGAGAGGTGATGAGCCTCAGCTACCTCCTGACTTGTTTGTATTCCTCAGAAAGAAATCAGCAGCACTCAGTGTGTAAGGCAACTCTGGAGAGAGGGAACATTTTTTGTGTGGTGCAGGGAAAGAGCAGATCTATTTAAGGGACAGGATTTGGGGATGATCGGGGATTCCAGTGTGTGTTTTTAACCTCACTTTTGCATTAGGAAGTTACCAATAAACAGAATCTCAGCACGAAGGTTTAATTTCAAGGGGACACTGCTCTTTCACCACAGCTGATTGCACTTGCAGCTACAAGCCTGGCACACCCAGCTGGGATTAATGAGAAACTGGAATGGATCAGAGAGCACAAGGGGAAGTTCCTCTCCCAAACCTCTCGTGATAAACCTGGTACCTTCAGTATTCCAGGCAAATCCTGGAAGAGTTCTCCCCTCATGGCACTTGACTTTTCAGTGAGATGGGCTTCTTAAAAAAAATGACAAAAAATAAAGCTGGAAGCATCTATTAGGGTGGGTCTCAAAATCACAGACATTGAAGTTTCTTTTCATCCTCTCCAGAGAGCCTCAGACATCCAGGAATTCCAAGGAAAACTGCATTTTAGGAAACATGTTCAGAGGTGTCACAGTGCTCCAGGTTATGGTTCTGCAGTGTCTCAGGCAGGAGAGCCCCTCCAAACACTCACCCAGGCAGAGAGACTTCAACAGTGGCACTTCTGGCAGCATCTTCCTCTTGGAGAGCTCCAGAAAGGAGAAACCCAATGGTCTGCAGTAAGGTCAGACCTGATTTTAACACTCACACCTTTGCATGTCAGTAGCAGGTCTCCATTCTACATGGCAGAACCAAAGGAGTATTTTAAACAGAGCTCACAGCTTTTCTGCTGTACCTCAGGAGTCTTTTAGGAGATGATACACTGTGGCATATGGGTTTTTCTTCATCTAAATTTTTGTATAGAACCTCCTGGTCTATGAACATATACTGCTTTGCCTTTCTATAACATGATGCATTTGAATTTGCTGAGCTTAAGACAGGTATTTAGGTAGTCAGACTTGCAATTCTGAGGTAGGGAAACACTAGAAATATCTGCTTTGCAGGTCAGGGTGCTCCTTCAAATGATGCATTTTGCCCCAAGCCATGCAGGACATCTACAGAAAAGCTTGAAATTCGAGTCAGGAGCCCTAAATTCACTCCTTTAATCACACATCCACCCTTGAGGCACTTCATTCAGGTGTCTCCAGTTGGACTTGCTACTTCCTGTATTGCAATTATATTAATTTCTCTGTTAGTAGTGCTCCAATGTGCTGCTCACTGCATTTTGCACAGGAATGCAGTGCTGCCCTTCCTAGGCTGTCAAAGGGAATATTTCATTACAAAAATAAATAATGTCTAGCTGCTTCTGGCACCTCAGTCCAAGCATATTTATCACTTTTGGCTGATCAGTGCCTGTTTCAATGTCCCTAAAGCACAACGGGTTTATTCCCAGATGAATTCAAAATGCATTTAATCAGGTCTTTGCTAAATGTGCTCCCAAATTTCACATCTCATGAGCACAACAGCACTGTCTCTTAGAGCATTATTCCACTTCACTGTGCAGACTGATACAATGGATTTTCCTCTGCATGGATTATGTCGGTGAATGTATGTTTGTACAAGCAGGCTCTAGTTTTAGTTCTAGATTTAGTTCATCCCTAATGTGCTGCTGCCTACATGTGTGGCAGTCTGGGATTAACACTAAAAATATATTTATATTTTAACAGAAATGAAAAAAAAAAAAAAAAAATCAGAATGACAATTTCACGTGTGAGTTCAGTGACAGAAAGAATCTTCCACTACTTAAACTCCCAGCTCTGCTGCCTGAGCCTTCCTGTCCAGCCTCCACAGGGGAAGTACAACAGCTTTTTTGGGCCCAGAAAGGGAAGTCCTGGGTGGCCTTTAGCAAAGAAAACATTGCTTCATGGCTTGCTCCTTCCCCAGTGTGTGCTGGGAACAGCTTCATCATGGGATGGAAAGTGAAGAAAGAGAAGGAAGCGTCCATTAAATGTCCATATCTTTTAGTTCTTCAAAGCAATTTTGAAGTTCCCCATTCAAAAAGCTGAAATGAAACCAGTGGCAGTTCCTCTGGAGAGGGGGCACAAAGTGTGCTTGGGATGGGATGTGCTGCCTCTCCACTGAGACAGCCCACAGACACTTAAGGAACAAAAATCACATCTTAAAACTATGAGTAGATTTAACAATTGAACTCTAAAGAATTAAACATCATAGAAACATTTCACACTTTCTGTTTTTCTTTCCAAGGGTCCATAGTCCACTCACTCAATCCTGTGCAAAGGTCATGTTACTATGGATATGACCTGCAAGAAATGTGTTGCCTCAGAGCAGCACAAGTCACATGAACAGGCTGAAAGCCAAGACTTGTTGATTCACAGTCCTGTAGGATTTTCATGCTTGTGCTGGGTTCACTGCAGAACAGTCCTTGTGCCAGCCTATGTTCGTCCTTTAAAAGTGTTCATGCAGGTGTAGCTCCCAGAAAACTTGTGGATTTCTTCAAGTGCTGCCTGGGGGAGAATGCTGGTGTAGGAGCAGAAAGAAAAGGAGCAGATGAGACAAACCCCTCAATCTGTTCTAATGAGAGATATGTAAACATGCATTTACGGACATAAATAGACAAATGTTCAAAAACCAGCGAGTGAGAGACACAGACAAAACTGGCATCAGTTTCCTGCTGTGAGGAGGCTTACAGGGAGAAAGTTCCATCCAGTAACTCCTTCTCTACAGAAATATTTATCCAAAAAAGTCTGTAAAAGCTGTGCCTTGGAAGACACCATTATGTTTTATTCCTTCTAAATACTATACTGTGATATATACAGATTTCACCTGAATTCTCTGGTTAACCTGCCATCAGCCTGTGCAAGGCATGTGGCCTCCTTATCCTAAGGTAAGGACACAGACCCAATTTCCTGACAGCTACTGTAATGGAAAATAACCTATTAATTCTTACAATAAAATGGAAAAGTCCTTTTTTCTGTTGACAGAATTTCTGGCAACTTTTACTCTGAATTTTACATTCAGAGCAAAGCATTTACTGTGAATTATTTTTTCTTGTTTGAAATGCAATACTGAAATTATTTTCCACAGAAGTCTTATTGCCTCATTTCAGTTCCTGACTGCAGCAGCTTTTCCAAAGGCTTTAGTGCAAACTGCCATGGAAACACAACGGTGAATGTCCTTTCTCTGTGGTTTTTCCAGGATATGAAGATAGTATTTTTTTCCTTAGGGACCTTAAAATTTCAGTCCTGATCATACACAAAAATATTGATTTAATAGTTTCACTGATGTAACATAGGCAATGCTCTCTAAATGCAGGTGGGATGGCCAGGCCTTATGGTTCAGAAATCCTGCACAATAAAAAGCCTGGAATCCAACAAGTGATTTAATAAATCCCAATCAACTACCTGTGTAAGTTAAGTATTATGAAATTCCCTAAAAAAAATCCAGTTTACACCTCAGGAATCCAAATTTTGGGGTTATACAAAGAGAAACCATCTCCAAAGGGAATCTCAGAAAGTGTCTCCCTTTTGCTTCCATGACTGTCTTTCAAGGGAAGAGATGAGAGAGCAGTTCCAGTCAGCCTGAGCTTTGCCTCAGGGAAGAGACACAGAGCCAACCCTCCCTACATGGCCAGGCTATTGCTGGGCAAAGGAAATACTCACCTTTTCAGGATAACAAGAACGTGCATTGTCCATGGAAGGAGCAGGAAGGCTTGATTCATCTGAACAGCTTCTACCGTCCTCCTCGCCACTGTCTCTGGCTTGAGAGGAGGAAAAAGACTAGGGAACCTGAATAAAGAAAATAAAATAATTACAGGTGAACCAAGCTCCTTCTTTAAGGTGTCACTGTCCAAGTCCTGTTACTCTAAGTTATTGCTGGTAACTGGCCTTCAAACATGCCCAGGACAGGCTATGTCTCCAAGAGGCAGAAAATTCCAGTTCCAGCCAAAAAGCCCAAAAGCAGAAAGCCCAGTTCCAACTAGAACTACTGGGTTAGCTAAACAGTTAAGAATGTACATATTGGTGCCCTTAGGGAGAAGTGGCAGAGAGTAATCAGAGCCCTGATTCAGGGGTTTTCTTAATTTGAATGCAAACCAATACCAAATGCTGCCTTTTCAGTGATGGTGTTTTTCCTTTTAGTCTCTGTTCCTCTTTGCTTGATTCAAATCCTTGACAGGTGAAAGACAAATATTTTCCTCCATTGCTTTTAACACCAAACATAAGGCTTTTCCCAGCTCCTGCAATAGCTTGGCACTGCAGATTTTCTTGACTAAGAGAGCACAATCTGTATTAAAGGTTATTTTACCCATTGTAAAAGATTAATTTGGACAGCCATTACTTTTTCTCTTGGACAGGGGTAAAAAGGAGGTACTGATTGTCTCACTTCAGTAAGTGGCTGTCAATCCTTTCAGTGGGAAAGGATTAAGTATTCTAGTGAATAAAGAAGGAACTTGTACTGTTAATTCTCAAGTAATTTGTAGACTGGTCCTTTGGCATGACCTCGATTGCAGATGGCTTCCCCTCCCTCTCTGGTATGGCTTGAACACGTGCAGGGAAGAGCAGCTTCCAGTTCTCTCAGCAGCAATGTCTCCCCCAGCACAGGGTGGTGCAGGAATATCCCAGCACACTGAGGGAACCAGTCTGATGAGTCCCAGGTGGCCTAAAGTGACCCTCTGTTCCCAGGCAGCTAAATGAGACATCAAATTCTCTTAACGAAATGAAGCATTAATTAGGAGTGTATTCTGATGATTCATTTAAAATGAGATGCTTTATTCTAGATCCCCTGGACTGACCTGATTCTCATGCCCTGGAACATCTCTGTGCTGGTGTGGAAGGGCAGGACTGTGGTGGCATTCACTCCAGGACAGTCCAGCAGCCCCAGGGTCAGGCTCTCCATGAAAGCAAAGGACGAGGCTTTGGAGGTGCAATAGTCAATGGCACCAGGGATGGCTGACAAGGCCAGGACAGAGTTCAGGCAAACAATGTGCCCATTCTGGAGCTCCAGCATCCTTGGCAGGAATGCTTTGGTGGTCTGAAGAATAAGAGAGTTAAAAGAAGAAAAGAAGAAAAAAAATTGCTTAGCAGTGATACAACAAAAACAGCACTGACTGAAAAAAAAAAAAAAGTGACACAGACACAACAAGCCTGAGTGTTCCTGTTCATTATGTGACGAAAGGAGTGGCACAGGACCTTGTTGTTTTGTCATTTTCTGAGATTCTAAGTGGGCAAAGTTTGTGTAGAAACACAAGAAAAGTCTTTCCTAGCACATATATAAGCAGTACTCCTCAGATAAAGACCATGCACAGA
This sequence comes from Vidua chalybeata, assembly GCF_026979565.1. Lineage (NCBI taxonomy): Eukaryota > Metazoa > Chordata > Aves > Passeriformes > Viduidae > Vidua > Vidua chalybeata. The sequence goes on from NC_071551.1 coordinate 3,332,481, forward strand.
GTGGCCCTCTATGCTTTAGAACTTTTATGGGATAAAGTGTTCAACTAAGTAATGAAACCCACAAGAAGCTCTTTTTCATTTCTATTGTCTGATTCAAAATGGACTGAGTTTCACAGCTCCCTTCCCTGTAGTCCCACACTCCTCTGATGTTCCCTTCACATTGCCATACAGGAAACTCCTCTGTGAGCTCAGACTTTGACAAAGACATCAAATGTTTTACTGGAAATCGCAGAATGGGAATAAAGAGCAGCAAATACGGAGTACTACTGAAAAAATTATGTTTATTTTTGACCTCTTTCCTCCGGCCTTTGCCCCTCACATTGTTTTTTCTCTCGTTTTCAAGACAGACTGGTTTTACCAAGCATCCCTTAGCAAGACCTACTGTCTGTAATCTGCCACTCTCCTTCCCCACTCTGACTACACGGGACACAAGAGCTGCTCTCACCCAGAACTGTCCCAGGGTGTTTATGTGCTGGGATTTGAGCAGTGCATCGTCGTCGCTGTCCATCAGGCTCTTCCCATGAACCACAGCAGCATTGTTCACCAGGATGGTGATGTCACCCACCTGCAAAAAAAAACCTTGTGACAAATGGTATTTCTCCTCACAAACCAGCCATTTGCATCAGAGCTGAACAGCCATTATTGCCCAAATGCATCGTTGTTTTCATTGGTTTTGACATTCTTGCCTACGGGCCTTGCAATCCTTTGGATCACCTCATATAGGTAGCTGGACTTTGTACAATCTTATCTGCATGGTCACACTTCTTTTTCCCAATATTTTTTTTTTTTCTCATCAAATACTGAATCACAGAATCACAGAATTGTTAAGGTTGGAAAAGACCTTGGAGATCATCGAGTCCAACCATCAACGCAGCTCCACCACTGTGTTCAGCACTAACCCATGTCCCCAGCTGCCACACCCACATGGTTTTTGAACACTTCCAGGGATGGTGCCTCCACTACTGCCCTGGGCAGCCCGTTCTGATGGGCTCATGAAAATGTTTTCACTGACATCCAATCTAAAACCTCCCTTGGTGCAACTTGAAGCCATTCCCTCTCCTCCTGTCCCTGTTCTCTGGGAGCAGAGCCAGACCCCCCTGGCTGTCCCCTCCTGTCAGGGAGTTGTGCAGAGCCACAAGGGCCCTCCTGAGTCTCCTTTTCTCCAGAGTGAGGCCCCCAGCCCCTTCAGCCCCCTCACAAGCAGTGCTGTCCCAGACCTTTTCCCGCACGGCCTTGGCTTGCCGATAGACTTCCTCACGATTCCCCACGTCACAGATGAAGTAGTGGCACTCTGTCCCCATCATCCTGATCTCCTCCATGGTCTCCTTCAGGCATTTCTCAGTCCGACCCCACAGGATGATCTGCAGCAAGAAACTTTTGTTAGAGTCCAACTGCTTCTGTTTCATATCTAAAATAATTAAAACATGCTTCTGACTTCAGCAGTTGGATGGAAATCTTTGATGTGTTTTCACTGCCAGGGCTGTTGTTTTGCTTCATTTAAGAAAAGCAATGACTTTCTGTTACATGGGGAGTATCAAGTGGGACCTGTGTTCCACTGCTGATCCTCTGTTTACAGATTCTTTACAAGCAACACAAGCTAAAACAAAAACTCAGACCTTAAACCTGATGTGACCAGTATAGGGAACGTTTGGAAATTTTTCTGCATCATGTCATTTCAAATCTCTCCCTGTTTTTGCTATACACACTTACAGAATGACAAATTTACCCTAAAACCACAGACCTTCCTGAATATCTGGTGTGTTCTCTACTTCTTGTTTTACGTGTGGAGATAAAATCTGCTCTGCAATAAAATGTATTTTTTCAGCCTAGTAATCACTTGCCATGCTGATTGCAGGCTGGTGTCTCAGGTGCATTTCAAACAAGAGTTCATCCTACAACAGACTTCTAAAGTGAGAAATTTCAAGCATGAATTTATTTTGCAGCTCCTGTATGCAGGATTTCACTTGCCACTGCCTTTTAACACAATAAAAATTAAAAATTGCTTCTCGTACAAAGAAAATTCGGAATATTTATAGAACAAACATTCAAATAATGGAGCATGGATCTGATTTACAATGAGACATAAGCAGCCAACCCTATCTGCATTTCTAGACCATCAGTGAGGTCAGAAATAGAAATAACTTGAAAAGTCACCAGAGGTTCATTAACTTTCATCATGGGGCTTTGTCCAGTACAATTCTTTCTAGTGAGGCAAAAACATCAAGTTTGAGATGGGGCTTCCACCATTGTCCTTCAAAATATTAATCTGCAGCTAAACAGATTAATTTTTTCTGAGTACACAACCTTATTTGCTATTTTTTAAGGCTACTGGAAGGAATATAATTTCATCTCTGTTACTTAAGACATCTATGAATGAATTGATCTATGGTTTTTGCTCTTCAACTAATTATTCTGAGCATTTATCATGTTATAAATAGTGAGTCACTGTTCTGCAAAAAATAAATTACTGAATGGAGCGTGTTACTGCAATCAGCTGACTGTTCTGTGACTCTAAGAGCAAGATCCAAAAGAGAGAGAAGAAATGGTTGCTACACTGAAAATGCAAAATTATGGTGCTATTTCCAAGCACGTGTGATCCAAGATTATAGTTCCATCTCACATTACTGTGTACTGAGTCTCTATGAATCTGACCAGTATATTGATTTTTTAATGGTTAAAAATAAGCACACTTACACTTCAAAGATTAAAGAATCTTTGAGTTTGCTGAAAGCTGAAAGAACAGAAAGAAAAAGGTCTGAATTGCATGACGGCTTATAGCTCAATCCCGGCAATTAACTTAATAACAGCAATATAAACATAAAAAAATTATGTGTGCAGTATTCTTACCCCACAACAAATCTCTGGCAGGGAGCTTTAACATGCTTATTTTTAAGGACTAGCTAAGCTTATCTCATAACTGGTACTAAAACTAATCTCTGGCAGGGTCAAAGAGCTCTTTAGTGTGCCCGAGCAAGGCTAAAATGCAGAAGTACCCAAATCCTCAACCACTTCCTAAACAAGTTACATTTACAATTAATCCCATTTCCATGTCCTTGGCACATCTGTGAACACAAACACACCCAGACTGATAAGATTTATATCCTCAAATTCTCCAGAGCACTAGCAAATCTGGTTAACCAGAAACTTCAGAGCGTGTATAAATATGCCAGAGCCATTTCATGGGAAATCTTATCTCAGGGGAAGTAATTTTCAAGGAAAAAGCTGTGATCACACTTAAAAACTATAAGAAAGCATATGGCTGAAACTGCAGCTTGTGCACTGGCCTGGCTTCTAAAGTCTCAGCGTATCACCCTTGGCCATCAGGGCTTGGCATCTCCTCAAAGCTTGTAAAACTGATGGCTATTTACTCACTTCTGATCCCAGGGCTAGACCGAGGAATATTTTTCATGTGCACACTGCAGACTTGAAGGGAAATCAAGAACATGTGAGAAATTTCACAAGCTCTCAGGAAGTATTTACAAAATACTGCTCAGCTGCGATCACATGCACACTTGCTCTCCCTTTCACAACCCACATGGAAAGGGGGAGGGAAAACCTCTGTGGAAAGGGGAGGAAAAAAACACCACAAAATGTCAACTGCAAACATCGAGTTTGATGCCCACAGAGTTTTGCATCCGGGTGAACTTCACCCTCTTTGCAGGGCTGGATTAGTCAATGTACACACTAAAAAATGAAGTGACTTGTTGAAGAGTGATGGAAGGTAGGACAGGAAGAGGAGAGAAAGAGAAATAAGGTGTCAGACAAGGAGAGTGTAAGGCAGGAAACTGTGCTCACACATCTAATACTCCAGCACTTCACACTGCTATTGCTAAATAAAAAGTAGATCCCTCACTCTTCACTTCAGTCTGTTTCAAACATCCATACGGCCTCCTATTCCCAGGAGCTACCACTGATGCATTGAATGTCAGGAAATATACATGCAGGAACAGTTAAGCAAAGGATGACCTGTCAAAGGAACATCTGTCTGTGATGCAGCTCTTGGATATACTATTTTTTTATGCCCCAACAGTTTAATTGAGACCTTTAATATCCTATAGGCAAGTCTTGCAAGGTGACCCCGTTAAAATCTGGGCCATCTGGGGAAGGCAGAATTTGCTGCTTATCCTGCTGACAACATTAATTTCAACACTGACTTCTTTCCATGAGAAGCTTTCGTGTCTTTGATACTGTCCACACTCAGGTGAAGGCTTCAGCCTGTGTAAGAGAAAGGCAGTAAATAAAAGACCATTCTTTTGTGAGAGGTCCCTGATGACCCAGTGGGAAGTGAGGGCTCCTGCCATCATTTCTGCTACTTTTTACAGATGGATAAAACTCAGAACTCAATACAATGTGCTTTTGGTCCAAATTCAAGCTTGACTGCTCCTATGAGATCATATGAGACTTTCAATTCCTCTCTTACATCTGGCCAGACTGAATTGGCACAGGCTTCCCCCCAGCCTCCCAGGACATGAGATCTTACAGCGAGACAAGTCTGGAGTTGCTGCATTTGTCTCACAGTTGAGGCTTCTGTTGCTGCTGAACATCTTTAGGAAGGGCTTGGTTTATAGTCTTTCTGCATAGGCAATACAGCAGCTTTCTGATGTTTCTGATGTTTCCTAGGTCCTCACTCTCCTACTGCCTCCTGAGATTTGCTACAAACTCCTCAGTTCTCTGCCCTCCTGCATTTACCCTCTTCTGCAAAATGTGCCATTAGTGATGATCATCCAGTGCTCCTGAACAAACCCTGCTGCTCCCTGTTGACCTGATGAGCCACTGTGGGCCTGGGGCTGTTTGCTGCTGCCCCGTGAGCTCCCTGCTGAGTTACCCAAACACTTGGCTCTTCACTTCCCTGGGGATGCAACCCTTGGGATAAAGGAATATTATTCTCTGCTCAGTAAACATCAAGAAAGGCATCACTTCACTTCACCCTGCCCCAGCTGGGATTCGAGGGCTCTGCATTCATGAGGAGTCCAGACCCGTGGTTTCGGAAATGGTCCATTTTATTAGGAAGCACAATTTTTCAAATGTAGACATGGGGCTCAGAGTCTGGTCTGTCTCCTCCTTCCTTTCTAAGTGCAAGTCTAAATTGGCAATAAGTATGTCCCAAATGGAAGCTGAGAATGACTCCAACAGACACAGAAGTTCCTGTCTGGACAGAGGAAAATGAGAAGCAATAAGGAGAGGCACTGTGTTCATGATTTCCCAGCCTGTCAGGATGCTGCACAGCCACCCATTCACCGTAACTTAGTGGTGGACAGAGGAATATTTAATTTGCATTTTGGATAAACTCTTGGACAGACAGTTTTCCATCCTGGAAAGAATCCAGCCCTTATTTCTTCCCCCTCTTCATCTCTCATGATCCTCCCCTGCCTGCCTGTTCCTGCTGCACCAGACAAGCTCCCCTTTCACAGAGTTACTGACCAGAAAATTGGCAGGGCAGGTGCCCGGGGAGGTGGATAATCCTGCTCCAAGGCTTCCTGCCCACGCTTACCTCGGCGTGACCCCGGGCTGGCAGCAGCCAGGGAGGCAGGTGGAATGGGAAAGCCATCCCTGACACTGCAGGCTGCCAGAGGCAGCAGGGCAGGATCCCGCCACTGGACACAGGGAAGGAGAGATTTATGATGACAGAGGAACTCTACGTGCCCTCCTCCCCTTAATGGACTTCAAAGTAGGCAAGGGCTGTGACATCACACTTGGTGCAGATTTTCCCAGGATTTATTAATGGATTTTTGCAAAACAAACCTTATCTGTTGATCTGGAGTCACAGAACTCCTTATCTGACCTTAGGAAAATCCTTTCAGCTGGAGGAGCAGCCACTGTATCCTCTGCTCCCAGAGGATTAATTCTGGATCCTTTAACTCTGGATTTAATCTGCTAATGAGGCCTGTCCCGAGGTCGGAGGGGAGTCAGAGGGAAGGCTTCTGCTGCTGTTGGACTAAGGCAAGGCTGTCTAACAGAGACCTGCACTGGCTTCGTGCCAAAAGCCCCAGTCCTGAGTGCAGGGCCAAAGCCTGACTTTCACCATAACACAAGAAGAGTTATGCTTCTGACCACCACAAAATCAGATAAAGCCACTAATTTATATAAACTGGTCTAGACTGAAGCTGCTATCAACCACAATATAAACATGTGATCAATGCCTCTAGAGACTGAAGGATATTACTAGTGCAGGACACAAGGTTACAGCTAACTTAACATCATTTACAAGGCTAGTTAACTTTTCAGTCCGATTTTACTGCGAGCACAATTAAAGAACAGCAGCAAAGGAATGCTGCCCTTTTACATCATCAATTATTTTGGCACTGTATCTTCAGCAAACCTGCTGTGCTAGAATTTCTGCCTCCAGTGAGCTGGGGCAGTACTGGAAAGGTGTCCTACCACAATTGCCACTGTTGGGTTGTATTTGAGTAAAGAACTGCTCACTCTTGGTCTTTTACAGCACAAGGTGGGTTGTGATTAGCAGATATAACTCCCATTCTGAAAGCTTCTCCATTTTATGATTCACTAAGCAATTCCCTGATACAATCTGAAGACACTGAAATATTGAAGTGTTGCAGAGAGACACAAATGCCCTTCCTGCCTGATCTCATTATTGCTGCCTCCACAAATCAACCACAACTCCCAGCCCCAGATCAGCAGAGATAGGAAGTAGTTGGTAGGTCAACACATTTCATTCCCCCTTTCAACCTCCTTCCTAGTCCAGGGGAACAAAAGTTGCTCTGTGTGAGCTGGTATCTGTAATTGCACAGACCTTTGTTCAAACACAGAAAGCCTTTCTGCGCCCAACACTCAGAGTTCCTGCATACTTTTAGGAAGTACAAAGTGTAGATAATCCACTGAAGTATGCCAGCCTTATCCCCCTATATTCACAACGCCTGGTAGTACTAACTCACAGTCTGTCCTCCGAAAAAATGCATTCCAGTGTGTCCCATAATCCTGGCAGAGTTTTGCATATCGTGAGAAAGGGAATCTAAATCCCACAGCCTCAAAAGCTTCACGTCTTTTGCCTGTCAATGGCAGAAGAGTTTTCTCCTCCACCCCTTCCCCTCTCCTGGCCCCAGGCAAAGGCAGACAAGTTCTTTCAGGAGTTCTCCATGGGAGAGGCAGCTAAAGGCTGATTACTGGAAGAGGGAAAGGTGTGGCCCTGCAGTGTGAAAAGCCAATCTTTGCTTTAGAAAGGAAAAAAAAAAGAACCTTGTGATGCCTGAAGTAGGTCAAAATACTTAACCCAGCCCCTTAGTGACACTTCTGTAAAGGTAAGCAAACAAAACAGGCCGGTGGAGAATTCCTCTCAGTTCCCACAGCGAATATCAAAGCTGCAAAGGAGAAGGTATGAGAAAGTTGCATGTTAATGTGGAGAACCAAGAGAGTAAGCCTCTGTATCTATTTTACATGCAAGCTTTTCAAGATTACTATTTAGCAATTGTAAAGCCTGTAAGAATTGAATTAAAATTTAATCCTGCCACCCTGGTAAACACAAACCACAGACTTTATTATAAACTGGTTTAAGTCCAGGAGTAACATATAGTAATGAGATTAAAAGTTAGGGCTAAAGAGACTTCAGAAAGCGACTAAAGGAGTGAATTCCAATCCTTTTAGTCTGGAGTCAGAACTTTTATTAGTTTATATGTTGACTTAGCACTCAATGGGATTAACATTATTCACCTAACAACAGTCAATTCCAGATGTACCCCAGTCATCCCTTTTTTCCCTCTTAAACAAACCAAACAGCACCTAAAAGAACTCACAGAGGAGCATATCAACACCTGCCTGCTGTTCAACAGAGGCCTTCCTTGGAAAGAAAACGTGCGATTTTCGGTGTGCACACAGGCGTTTAAGACCAGCTCCCCCTAAAGAAGGGAACAAATGCCCACTGTTCTCACAGTCAGGACTGTGTAAGGACAGGTGGCCTCACGCTGGTTCTTTTTTTTTTTTTTTTTTTTTTTTTTTTCCTCCGGTGTTTTTTTCCCAATTGCTTTCGTCTGCAGCAGGAACCGCGACTCCAGACTGCCTTGGGAGCAACTGCTGCCAGCTCTGCTCGGAGCTGGAGGAAGGGCAAGGGTGAGGGTTGTTTGCAAGGAGAGGTCAGGCAGGAGTCAGCCTTTACAATTCCATTAACGCGGGGGCAGGGTCAAACCGAGTGCACGTTCCAGCAAAATGCACCAAGTGGCCACAAGCTGTCACCCTGGAAGGTCCCTGGGGCAAGGACGGGCAGATCTGTCAGGGTGTCCTGCCAGGCCACGGGTGAGAACCGGCGCTGCTGCAGGGATCCCAAGCACGCCAAGAAATATCCCGCAGGGAGAAGTGGCGAATCTGGGGGTGGGGAAGAGGGCTTAGAAAAGTTCTGTGTTTGAGGTAAGGCTTTGGAGACATCCACCAATAGAAATATAATACTCCACCCTGCAAAAAATAACTAGTGTGCTGCTGCCGCCTCCGTTTGCTTGGCACGGCGTCCCTATAATCCAGATTCCTATAAAAACGTCCACAGAGATCTCAGGAAATTGTGGGGAGGGTGAATATGCAGGTGCAGAAAGCCCTTTTGTCCTGCAAGCACAGCAGACAACGTGAAGGCATAGAAAGTCAGCAAATAACATTTCAAAGGGGAAAAAGAAATTACTGTGATGGTCTGACAGGACATTTCAGCATCACTGAAGTTTAGTTGTGTGCACATTTTTCTTCCAAAATGCCGCATTATTATTTTTACTTACTGCATATAACTCTCTGGGTAAAGAACCTGTGGCAGGTTAAATGTTCATGTTAGAGAGTTAGACATTTACTACAATGAAAAGTTATGTCTACACTGAACAGGAACTGTTCTTGGAAAGCTAAAAAAATCCAAAAGTTGTATTATAAGGTAATGTTAGGAGAAAAGGACATGTGGAATTAAAAAGTGGCTCCAATACAGTATTATTTCACCTGACACAAATTGCCTCTTCAACCAACAATTAACTGAAAAGTCTGCGACTTCTTAACTAACAAAATAGAAAAACCTGACAATATAAATGTATGCAGAAGAAGAATTAAAGAGCTACAAACTGGGTGCCAGTCGAAGCGGATTCTTCTGTAGAGTTTCCCTTTCTATTTCTGAGATGAATTCTGGAGCAGAGCAGCCTAACCTTGAAATGCTGGGTGGTTTTAACTTCCAGTGTAGAGGGCTGGCCACTGCATCCCCCCAGGGACAGCACTGACACCTAGGCTAGACCCTGCATGGCTTAGAAAAGCATTAGTTATGCTGCATTACCAGTTTAAAGACTTGTCAGCTGTAATTCAGAACACCTTCAGTTTTGCTCCAAGCTAAATCACGATGAGCACTTCACCAGCACCTCACTTATTTTGGGGAATATATAAAAAAATCTCTACAAGCTCTATAAAAATAAAAAAATATAGATTTATCAATTTGATGCTATATTCAAAACATCACTGAAAAGAAAAACTAGGGAAGGGTTTAAATTTGTTAAGCTGGGAGAAGGTTTGCAACAAAAAAAGCCATAGAAACCTAAGGGTGAATAATGTTCCCAATGCTGTCATTATAAACTGCCCTCCAGAAAAGGCTAAAATATGCTCCAGATCATCCATGTGCATAATAGGATGCAGCTCTTGACTGAAAAAATAGCTTCTCCCGTGAGGTTACTGGAGAAGTATTGGAGTTAAAATAGCCTGCCTTAAATTTGTGTATAAACTGAACTCCAGCAACTGCTCCAGACAAGCTCCCCTACCAGCCTTTCTCTGCCTCTAGAAAAATTGAACTGCTACCATTTTGAAACCATATAAAAGCTGTCAAAAGGTGCCTTTCTTATAAGAATTTTCGTTGAAGAAATAAAGGACACTGCTTAGAAGAAAGCTTCAATATTGAAATGCTTAACTGGTTGCCTATCTTTTCATGTGCTTTTCAAAATGTTATTTTTTAATGGTGGCTGTTGCTATGCAACAGAGCAGAATCTCTAAAATCTATTCATGAGTTGTACAAATGGCAGTTTTCAGGACATATTTAACTCGCTCAGTCTATTAAATCAAAGAAGGAGGATGGGAATCAGAGGACTGTAAGCTTCCAGAGCACAATTCCCCTCCAGGGATACATCATGGCTTAATAAAGGTCTTCCACTGATTATACAATTTTTTTCAATACACTGTTGAGATGAAGTAGCTACCTTGCTTTCAAAAAATGTGAAAAACAGCACAGCTCTGGTTAAATAAAATGATATCTAAATGTAAAAACCAAAGTTATATACATGTTCATTGCTTTTACCCAGAAATGATCAGAGCAATTCAAATTCAGATTCTGGCACAATGGTAGTTATTTAAACACGAGGTGCTGGTCAGGCAGTCACAAATCCAGCTTTAGCATACTCCTAACTTACAGCTGCTGGAAGTTACCATCTTTTGGATGTCACTGCATGCTTTTCAGGCCACTGCAATGCAAAATGAAGTTAATTCACTTCCATGTGAACATAACATCAATTAAGTTATCACAGAACGAGACAAACCTGACTTTCCAATAAAATAAACTATATAAAGTAACCTGGTCAGTAACTGAGATTTAGCTGAGGGGCAGAAATAGAATACTGAGGCACAATAATTCTCAGCGTGTTCAAAGGTAGTCACAAGCAGAGCTCTTTGCCTGAAGGGTTCCCTCCCTGCCAGCAGCTTCAGAGCATTGGGGATCTGGAAACTGCTCCAAGAAAGTGTGTGAAATGTAGCCCTGAAAAAACAGGCCTATTTTTGGTTGACTCACATTCACTTTTTGCTTCCACTGAAATGTAAGTGACAAACCCAACCGAAGTAATGACCTGAAGGACAGCAATCCCCACGTGCAGCAGTGATGGATTGTCAGTGCTGGAATTGCACTTAGAAACCTGGGTTCAGAAACAAATAATGTTACTTGGCCTAAATGTGAGACTCAAATGCAGACCAAAAGTGCTTTAATTGTTTTTACTGATTCCAGTGGCTAAACAAACCATTCTAACTTCATCCCAAATATATCAACTCCCTCTGAGATGGATCTTTCTTCAGTCTGTAACCAGCATTCTGATTATTTAGTGCATTTACAATTTCAACAACCTGAAAATGTGCAGTTTATAATTTTATATAATTTATTTTATAAACATAATTTATTTTCAGTGATTAAGAATTTTCTATCTCTTATTGTCTCTTTCTCTTTGAGGAAGAGAAACTAAAATCCCTTTATAAATGTAAGATGCTCTTCTAAATTTCTGGTTTTGCACAAATGCTGGACTAAGATGGGACAGTGTCAGTGGTCAAAGGCATCAGGAAAGCTCAGTGAGAGCTGTAAACAAGTGCAGTGATGTCAGGAGGAGCTGGCTGACCCACTGCTGAACTCTGGCTCTGAAGGACACACAAAGTGCCAGATCCCTTTCCCACACATGTGTGCATACACGCCCCTTTCATCAGAAAAGGTGTCACAGAACAATCTGCCACAGTTGCACATCATCATCCAGGGAAGTAAACCCTGGAACCCTTTTGATGGCTAAAGACTTTGCTTTTGAAGAGACAAACCCAGTTCCATAAGCACATCAAATATAAACACAGCACGGACAGTGGTCTCTAAGGGGCCTGGATTACAGTCCAGTAACAAGCAGCAGAAAGCTACAGCATTGCACAACCAGCACATCCCAAACCCAAAATCAAACGGCTCAGTTCAGCGAGGCAGGACTCCTGCATTTCCCAAGGGCCTTGGAAATATTCTGACATAATTCCTGACAGCTCACTGTGGCCAGAGCCAGCCCTGAACTGTTACCATTTGGGAAAGAAGCACTTGTACCAGCTGGATGCCTTTAATATCCCACTTGGAAGCATGAGCTCGTCTCCTTAAGGCTGAGTTTGTCCTCACTGGGAAGTTTTTAGGAGTTGGGTACAGGGAATTTGAGGTTGTAGTCAACATCAAACCAAGCTGCTGAAAGGGGATGTCAGGATTTTCCATTCCCTCTCCACCAAGCTTCGCCCAGGGAAGTGCTGATCAGAGACAAGCAGTCTGTGTTTACTGCCAGCAAGGAGACTGAAATGACAGATCGAAGACAAACACTAATTTAATGTTCATGTAGAAAATATCTGACTGCCCACTGTTATTGCTGATCCATTCTGGTGAAGAGCATGGAAAGACAAACTGCTCAGTGTCTTTACAGCAACACTCTTCACTCCCATAATTTAGGCTTGGTATATTTGAGATTTTTCTTGAGGTCCAGTAAAAAGATTGTGTAAGAATTTCTGCTTTCAGGTAAAATGGTTCAAGTTTGTCAGCTCTTCAGACACAAAGAAAATCTTAGGTGTACCTGGTGATTCAAAGGACAAATAGAACAATTATAAGCAAATAAAAGATGATGGTTTTTTGAGTGGTGACTTCTGCCTTCTAAATGTAGGCCTGGCCATAAAGGAGACATTGGCTCCTTAGTGAAGATTCTAAGAAACACTGAAATAAGATCTTCAGTGCCTGAAGTATGACTTTGTGATACAGGCCAGCACTCACAGAAGTTCAGACAGCAGGATTCTGGTCCAGGACTTACTGGGAAAGAGGAGCTACCAAAATGACAAAGGTACCCATGGACACACCTGTGCTGCTCAAGAGAAGGGAAGATGACTGAGTGAAAACTCTATTTGCACCTATTTTTCTTGGCTCTTTCACTGAGATAAGGGAAGAAATATATTATTAGCCAAGTCACACCAACTGCTACCCCACCTTTATACAGACTCTTTCTAATCTAAAGTAGCTAAAACTGTGTCATACTAGAGGATAATCACAGACATAGTCTTTCCAGACATCATTTTTATACCACCTCAAAATATGTATGATTTTATGTTGGTTAAGTGTACTCAGAGGTACAACTGTCACTGGTTACACACTGAGAGCCACGTTTACCTCACAGACACACACCTAAAGCACAAGTGAGTCAGCAGAGCTGCTTTCAAACATGATTTTATTGCCATAAATGGAGCACTGACACATTTGCTCAGGCAGTGTAAGACAACAGAAATCCCTATGTTAACCAAAACAAATAAGCTCTGCAGCACTGCAGTCAGTAAATTGTAATTAAGAAGGTGGCAACATAAGGGTGGCTGTTCACAAAATCCCACTGTAATTAGGCATAGTTTATGGCTAAACTAATGGGATGAACAATTTAAATTAATTACAAACTCTGCCAAGGTACCCATCTATTCCCAAGTCTATTAATTAGAATCAATTTAATCCCCACTGGGATAAAGGTCAAACAACATGTATTTGACCCTTTTCTCCTGGCGTCAGTGTTATCAGCCAATGGATCTGGCAGTGCCTGGGTCTGACTTGTTCAACTCTTCAGGATGCTGACAGGATGCTTTGAAGAACAGAGTCTGGGCCCAGCTAAAAAGAATCTCTAATAATTTCTGCTTTATATTCCTGGAAAGAACGGGTTTAAAAACGCCAGGGCTTATTCTCTCTCAGTGGTCAGCTCTGAGGCTGTTGTTCTCTGTCTTGAAGAGTTTTTCTTTTCAGTCTTCCTTTCCTGCAGAAAACCTTGAAGCAGCAATTGTGTTCGATTTGTGCCTTCAATTTGGGACAGAAATCGAAGTGAAAGGGAACACTTAACACTAACTAGCATTTGTTACTGCATTTTAAAACAAATACTCAAACTTATACTCAATACTTAAACACTCAATAATCATTAGTTGACATTTTCACACTGCTCAGAGGGAAAGATACCAAATTTCTAGACCCTTGTCCAATTTTATGAGAAGGCAATCAAGAGAACTGTTACTTTTTTTCTTCTCCCCATCATTCTTATAGAATTAATTAACTGGTTGCTTCTGTGAACTTCATCATTATCATCTATTTGTCCTAATTTTTCGAGTTTTTTTTTTTTTTTTTCATTTTTTTAAATTGCCTTTATACTTTCATTCCTCTCAGGTTATTCTCAGGCCAAGTTCCCAGTATTTGCTCTGGCAGTTTGATGTAAAACCAGATAGTTCTTGATATGCTGATTTTTGAATGTTGCTGATCTCTTTGAGAAATGGAATTCAGAGTGTATTTAGTTTTCTAAGTTCCTCCTTTGTAATTTTACAATCCACTGCATAGTATCACTCTACTAAAGCAGATTTCCACAGCAGCCTTAAGTACAATAAAATCTTTCATTCCTTTAAAATGTTTTAGTCAAATGCTTAAGACTGTATGCATGGATTATGGTCACTCTTAAAGCAAATTGCTGTGCCTTGCTAATTAAATCAGACATTAGCTCAACAGCATGTTTGATTCTTTTATAATGCAGTAAAAACTACCTATAATGCAGTAAAAACGACCTACAGTGCTTCAGATGGAAACAGTTCTACAAGTCTGAAATTTTTCTAGCCTGTGCCAGAGCCATGACATAAATGCAACATAAATGCTCAGCAGCACTTTTACAAGTCACTGTAGGTGATGAAACTACGCAAATAAAATAGGGATGAATCACTTCAGATAAGTGGCGTGAAACATCATGGCCCAAAACCTTCCTGTCAGCCCTGAAATTCAGAAAATCCACCTTTTTCCTTCCTGTGATACAAATGAGACTGAGAATCCCGGAATCAGACTGTGGCAGAGGCTCTGGACTTCTGGATGTCCTCTGGTCCAACTCCCTGCTCAAGATCAAGCACCTCATCTACTGCTTTGACCAGGTCAGCTCATTTTGAATTTCACTGCCTCCTCCTCCAGCTTGCCAGATCTGAGCCTCTGTTTTCACTTTCAAGGTATTCACTTTCACTTTACCCATACTCCCTTCACCTTTCATTTAGCATTAGGTCCACTGCAGCCTTTACCTCCCAGCATTAATTTTTAAAAACAACCTGTTTTCTACCAAACTTCCTGCACCTCTCTAAACATCCTTCAAAACTCTTTACTGCTACTTTTCAAACTTCACCTTAAAACTTCCATTGCTGTGATGCCTCTTCCAAAACTTTAAACTGGCTCAACAAGTGGTGCTGCAGTCTCTGGCTTTCATCAGCAGAGAGCTCTGTGTTGGCACTCATTGTCGCCTTTTGGTTTTTATCTCCACTGTCACATTTATTTATTTTATCCCTGCCAGCCCTGAGGTCAGCATCATCTTTTGCTGTTGTTCTTATAGAGCACATTTAGCATCTTTATGCTAAACAGTCTTTGGTGTGAAGTCAGTTTTTGAGGCACTGCAATGACATTAATATAGAACCTCATCTTTAAAACTTTAAGATTTTTTTACAGCATTGGCACAGTCCTTGTATTTAGTGGGAAGCCTCATTTAACTGCCTTGGTGCCAGACCTTCAGCATGTTAAAAAGTGCTGGATCTTGGTGTGCCAACACAGCACGGCCTCAATTGGGACAATATTTTCTCATGACATCACTGTATCTTGATGGGAGATGACAAGACTGTAACTCTGCAACGTTATTTATTCTCCTTACAACATATCCAGCAACAAAAGACAGGTATGTTCCAAATTATAAGTTAAAACAGCTCCAGTCCAAGCTGCTTCACAGACACCAAAGACCTGAGAGCTGATAAATTCTGGTGGTGCCTGCCAGGCAGAGACACTTATTCAGCATGTTATTCCAACTGCTGGCCTTGGCACCAGCACCCAGCACAGGCTTCATGCCATCGCAGCCTGGGACTCCAAACAAGGGCTCTTCTGCCCATCCTTAAATCCAATCAACAGAGTAGGGAGCTGCCAACAGGAAGCCATTAAATAAAGCTGCTGTCAGGATGTAATCTTTGGAGAAATGAAGCCTTTCTGGAGACCATAAAGCCACCCAGTCAGATCTGTGCTCTCACAGTTTACCAAAAATTTCAAATTAATGTATTAGTTCGCATGAAATGGAAAAACATTCGCTCCCCAGCTCTTATGTACTTCTGGTTGCTGATAAGTTGTGACACGCTCTACTAGTTCACTGTTAAGATTAAGTGCTTAAATTTAAGGAAGATTAAAGTAACCATCATTTAACATATCCCTGAAGCTGCTGCATTCCTATGGTGGTTTTCTTTCCAACCACACACAACAGCAGAGATTAATGACTTACAACCTCATATTTGCACTACAGGTAAGTATTCTCATTACACTGAAATATCTACAGCATAGAAAATGTGCACTTTCCTTTTAGATTACATTATCCTTTTCACACAATGTCAGATTGCCTTTTCCAAATGGTCACTTTTTTGCATTTCAGAAAGACTGCACAGAAGTCCATTAGACACATGGGCTGTATGTCACTGTGGTACCACCACAGGGCAGGAAAAGCATTCAGAATGGGGACAGATGCTCACCTGGCAACAGTTTCTTAGCACTGAAATCAGAAAAAAAAATATATATATATAAATTTTACACTGAGTCTTTTCATTCCAGGCCACCTTAAATGTAGTGCACCACACTGGCATATTGCACTGGGTAAAGTACATCAGAACTGTGTCCATTTCTTTTATGAACCAAATTTTAAAGGCTGATTTCATTATGTTAACTCATGATGCCTGTTAAAAACAAGTACATGGTGATTAGTCAGATTCTGAGGAAAATCAGGTCCTCTCAGGTCTGAGAGCATGCCATTTTAAACCAGCTCTTTTCCTTCTATCAGGGCTAATATTCTCTGGGGTGGCCAGATCAGGTCTCGTCATGTTCTGAGCTGAGAAGGAATGAATGTGTCAGAAATCAGTTGTTACTTGCAGAACAGAAGTGTCTCCTTGACAACTGGCCCAGCACATGGGATTTTAAAGCTGACAGAAGCAGAAGGGCTTCCTAGGGTTCCTGCAGGGATCTCATCCCTTCCCATCCCTTCTCCACTCCCCAGCACACGGTCAGGAATTCTGCACTTTGTACATTACAAAAGAAAGGGTTCCAGGTTTGGAACACATCTGGATAAAGAAGTCTCAGGCATATTCCCATTCCAGGGCACCAGGAATTTGATGCCAGGCAAGAGATACTCTCCAATGCAGTTTAGCAAGACTCTTCTACAGGCTCTGAAAGTGCGACCAGAGATGAATGTTTGAGAGTGACCGATATTTTAAGACATTTTGGAATGAGAACTCTTACTGAATCCATGGGAGACACTCATAGCTTTTGTCCTGCACCTCAAAAAAAGTCACAGCTCTGAAACAGCAGCAGTGGCTGTCTTTTGCCCTCACTTCAGGAGATTGGTTTTGATTTAATATCCCTCTCTAGTCACAGTGCAGGTGATCATACAGCACTGGTATGTGTTATAAAGAAGCTTTTAGAAGGAATATACTAATTCATACAAATCAGGACAATAATATATGGGCCATTCACTTAAGAGTTGGACTTGATAATCCTTGTGAGGTCTCTTCCAACTCAGAGTATTCTGTGAAATCTGTGAACTAATATGTTAATGTAATTCATAAAGACCAAAGTGAACTAGTCATACACCTACAGATGCAATTTGTGTGGGAGGAGCATGCCATTGATAAACTCATCTCAAAACTTGCCAAATTTTCCATTACTGGGAATACTAAATTCTAAGACCTGATAGCATTTTCTTTACATAACCTCTCTCCAGTACTCTCAGCCTAAACACAAAATAGCCTCAAATCTCACTCAGCTAAACCCCTCCAATTATACAAGGCTTTCAAGCACTTGTAATTCCTCTGAGGTTTTCAGTTCTGTTGGAGAAAGTGAAATACTGAGAGAAACTCCAGGTTCCAGCAGCAGTGTGGGCTTGCACAGTTCTCATCCATCCCTTCCTTGGTGCTACTTCCTCCCTCAACTTCCCAGCCCAACTGTCACTGAGCTGAAAGAGGACAGCACAACCAAACAAGAAATCTTCCAAAATGTACACACTGAGTTCTGACTTTGAAAAATGCTGTGAAAATATCGATGGAAAGAACAATTGAGATTTCAGGACTGTTGGGTTTTTCTGGAAAGGCCCTTGAAACTCTTCCAAAGTAACTGTCAGATAAACAAGAATACTAAATTACATACTAGAGCTGGGGAATCTGTTTCAGCCCTTTTATTAACATCTTTTTCAGTTACTTGTATTAGGTTTTGTTGACATTTAACAATGCAGAATGCCCAAGAACCAAGCATCCCTTTCCTGTTCAATCATACCTCAAATTAGATAATCTGTGAACAAAGTAAATTAAAATGACAAGGAAAATTTTTAGAGATCAAAGTTTTCTAAAAGAAAACCTAACAAAGATCAAGACATACAAAAGACGTAGGAATCAAAACTTCTTCACTAGAGACTATCAAAACCAGGACTGACAACTTCCTGGCAAAGGCACTATACTGAAACTTCTGTAGGAAAAGCAAATGGCTTTGAGGAAACCAGGCACAGTTTCCCACTCTACTGAGCAGTGAATGAACCCATTCAGCCCCTACACCCCCTGACTGCTCACATCTGCAGAGGGCTGTTCTCCAACACAAGAAATACTGTTCAAAGGGGCCAGTCTTTCCAGTATTAACTGGATTATACAGTACAGGCTTTGCAAAACACCATTAGGCTTTGGAAGTGGATTTTTATTTCATAGGCATTAAATCATAAACTCATAAAAGTCTCTCCTTCTCCCATTTCATTAACACAGACATTCTCTGCCATTTTGGCTCACCAGAGTAGCAACAGCTATGAGCCTTGACAGAGCTACCAGTGTGTGAGACGGAGGCAGAGGTGATGCTTCACTGACCAAATACTTTTAAGGTACAGTCAAATTCTCAAAGTTAAAGCAAGAAAAAGTGAGGATTTTGAATTTTGCAAGCAGCCAAGAAGGGACTGAAAGCAGAAAGTTAATTTCTCCAGCAATTCAGCCACAGCAATGAAGCTTCTCAGCCGGCACTTATGAATCTGGACACATCTCTGGGAAGTTGGATTACAACACTTGAACACTTCCGGAGAAAAGTCAGTGCTGTTCATCCCTCATAATAACACTAACATGTCCTGGATCATCTGTAACCACTTCATCCCTGCATACAGCTCATTCACATGCTCTTGGCTTTTTCCAGAAGTGCTCCAGGAAGCATTTCAATACACAGCACCTCCCAGGACCAAGTAGTTCTTGACAACTACTTGAAATTACAAATGGAGTATGGATCCTCTGACCTCTCAGTGTACACTTGAACAGGAATGATCTGATGATTAAAGTCTCTCATTGCCTAAAACCTGCTGGCAGTTTTAATTGAAAAAAACAACATACACTTCCGAAACTGCAAATAGAACTGGCACTGCTTTGTGCCCTTATTGGCTATTTCTTCAGAGAGGCCAACGAACAACTTTGAGAAAAGAAACATCACTTGAGAAGGAAAATGTCTCTTAGACATTTATCTAAGTCACATTAGAGGCACAATGGCAGAGCAATGGGGGCAAAGAATGGCAATCAGGATGAATTTACAAGATCACGCCCAAGAGACTTCCATTCCATTAGATGGAGAATTTTCGTCTCCATGCTCATCAATCAAGCACAAGACATTGTATTTCCATTTGCATAAACCCTTTTGGGATTTATTTCTTGTCATCTTCATAGCTTTAAATGCAAGATCAAATTTTACAGTAGAGGAGTTGCAGATGTGACAATTCATAATCTTGTGAAATACAACATTTGCCACCTTGCTTGAAAACGGCTCCGATACATCTCACTTGTGAGCAACAAAACCAGCCTCTGAAACGGAGCGTTAGATGAAATCCCATCCAGTCTAATTACCAGAGAACTTTCATATCCTCACAGTCCCAACTAACTTATCTTTCTGAAGATTCTAATCTCAAAAATATGGTTATATATCGCCGCCTACCTCCAAAACCCCGCCACTATGTCTGTGTGCGCAGGCGCTGGGAGCACTTGGTCAGGACACGCTGCACGCCCTCCACCAGAACCTGAGCCCGTGGCACTGCTGCCAACCACCTCCATGGCAGGCTGGGCTTGGCCCCAGAATTCCATGCCTTTGCTGGAAGTCTTTTTCTACACTTGGAATATGGTGACTACGCCATCTGATAATCAGAATCTGTTCTAAGTTATTAATGATGATCAATAATTCAAGCTTTGCATATTACTGTAAGCCAGTTAACAGTGTAAAAAGAGAAAAACAGTCAGCTTTCACAAGCCTTATGAAAAGATGACTTGCTAGACACTCCAAGGCTTTTTCATTTATTTTTGATTGTCAAAGTCAAAGCATAAAATTGAAGAGGAGTGCCAAGCAGAAGGTTGTGCATGGTACATGGTACTGCACAAAATCCACAAATCTAGGGTTGAGCACAGAAGCAGGAAAGAAATGAAATCTCATAGCAAAGGGAATGGAAACTACCACACATAGGTAAAATTGGCATTAAAACTACCAAGGAGATGAAGTCAACTTTGGTGTTCTCACCACAGGCTGGCAGGCAGTGCCACTACCAGGGGGATCAGAACTTGCTGAGTGCCAAATATGACTCACTGGACACCATGATATAACTGTAAAGAACATCTAACTAAATTGTGTCAATGCAAAGACTTAAACACCTTGATGATGCACATGAAAACATCCCAAAAGGAAAAACACCCCGAAGTTCTAACCAGTAACTAGCAACACAGAGCATTTCAGAACATCCTATGAGACGAGTACAAACGTTCCCAATAATTATTCTCATGTAGTCTGTATTCTATCCTTGTACAATACATAGAGATGTTGTAGGAAGGACATACAGATGGAATACAGGCTGTGTCTGTTTACAGTAACTTCAGTCTCAGCTCTCTCTCTCTAACAGTTCTGTCTCCTTTTGGCCCCTGTCCCCTGGCTCCTCAGGGCCATTGTTCAGCTCCCAGCTCAACTGCAGCAAAACAGCTCTTAAATGTGCTGTAGAAATGGTAGCATTTTAATGCCAGCGCTCAGCATAGCAACCAGCCGCTCTAAATAAATAAATAATGAAGCGTGGTATTCCAACAGATAATATAAACACACCTTCAGCAAATTTCTTGGGTCCAAAGGTCAATCAACTTGTTTGCTCTGACTCCCAGAATGTGTAAATCTCAACATGATGTTTAAACACAAACACAGACAAACATCAAAGTTCAATGCTGACATATTTTACACCTCAGAGTTACATGCCAGAATAGCTCTGTACCACACAGAGAAAACTGCAATGCATGTGTAAGGAAGTGATAAAACCCTATCCTGAACTAAATCCAAATTTTTTTCTTTAAATAGCCTCTCATTCTGTGTTTTTCTTCTTCTTTCTTCTCTGTTTATTCTCATCATCCTCTCACACAGAGAAGTATTTATGCAGCTGTCTAATTTCACCAGTCCTCCCTTTAATTACCAATAAAAGGTGAGAAGAAACTTTCCATCCTAAGACTCATTTCAGGGATGTGTGTTTCTGTATCCCTGACTGATTCACACATAGGAACATACCTGTATTTACAAAACCAGGACATTTCAAGGTAAATCACCAGTTCCTGAGCAAGAGAATGGACCCACCAGCTGCACTGGCACTTCTGGACTGCTGTGCAGACCAGGCACACTCAGCCACTCTCCTAAAGGAAATGTGCAAATAATCCCACAGCTTCCACTCAAGCTGTGCTCTTCTTGCCAGGTTCTCATTCATTTCCCCCTTGAACAGCTCTGGGCTGTACAGAAGTGAAATACAAGGGATATCAGGAAGCACAAGATATTAATTTCACGAATGGAAACCCACCAGGGTGAAAGGGAACACTTCTCCCCACTGTCCCAGAGCCACCTGCCCCTCTCCTCTGGGGTGATACGCCTGGGTATGATCCTGATGGATGAGGGCTCACTGTACATGATCCCCATGCCCAGCAGTGCCAGGAAGCAGCCCAGGAAACAGCAATGGAAGTGAGCACTGGCTCCAGGCATAGAATTGCTCAGCTCTCCTTCCCCTGCCACAGGAAACCTGGGCTGAGGCAAAAACCTCTCCTTTGTCAGCAGAGGGGGATTCACGAGGGGGATCTTCCTCACGATGGCGTTTTCACGGGTGGGATGGGGAACGGCAGTGGGCAACTTCTGAAATGGAATTGATGCAATGACTCGGTTCTGCAAAATGAGGGCTGCTCTCACCTTTCCCAAGCGATCCCCCAGTCCCACCTGGAGGTGGGGCAGCAGGGCTCCCTGGCAGAGCAGCAGGTGGGCGCTCCCCCTCCCCTCCCTGCTCACCTTCCTGGCTCCTCTCCTGGCGAATTCCCGGGCCAGGTGCCGGCCGATGCCTCGGCCCCCGCCGGTGACCAGCACGTTCTCCCGGGACAGGTCTCGCAGCTTGGGCGGCAGCAGCAGGCACACGGCAGCTTTCACCACCAGATACACCATCTGCACCGGGAACAGCAGCAGGGCGCCCAGCCGCTTCCAGACCATCCTCTTCTCCCAGGCAAAGTTCTCTTCCAAACCTCCACAAAACCAAGGTGACACAGAAAGAAAAGCAATGCCCTTCATGCACCCCCAGATGGGTGACAATTCTTCAGCCCCCTTCCAAAACTCGGGGGCAAGAGGTTCTTGGACTGGAAAAATCCTTCCCTCCCCCTAAAAAAAATGGGGGTAGGAGTAAAGTAGTGCAGAAGACCAAGTCACTCCCCTGTTTCTTGATCGGTGTCCTCTGGGATTGTCACATGCAGGTAAAACAGCTTCCTTCCTTTTCAAGTGGAAAGCTTTTTTTTTAATTAAGAGAGAGGGAAAAAAAAAAAGTAGAATTAGAAGTAACCATACATCCCTCCGCTGCAAAGACCCACATAAAAATCCAGTATCCAAACGAAAGGTTTTTATATTTAGAAAAACAAAATAAAGCAGCCTATGTCTCCAAATTTCAGCCTGCAGTGCCTTCCAGGCAGCTCATTTCTATTCTTAGACTCAGGAAATTGCTTAAATAAGATAGAATTGCCAGGACCTTCTTTTTAAGAAAGGCTCTATTCAGGGTGAGGTTGTTGTTTTAGTATCTATAAATATCTGTAGACGTTCTGTCCTGAGCCGGTTGCAAAGGTTGAGCCGGTCCCTGCCTCTCTCTGCCCCCTCTCCCGGTTTTTCACTTGGAGCGCCTGACCACAGAGCAGGAATTACGCCGTGCACCACTTCAGCTCTTACTCATTTCTGCCTATTGCCGTCTCTGCCGCTCAGGGCCGCGGCGCTGGGGAGGTTTTATACCCCATTAATCCTGATTGACAGTTAAAGTGTCGGGGCGATTTCACTACTGTTCCTGGGAGTGGCTGCGGCTCTGCCCTCCCCCGCCGGCCGCCGCCGCGCCGCCAGCTCGCTGCGGCTCTGCGGGCGCTGCCAGCGCGGCCGGCGGGGCCACCTGCGGGCACCCCGGGCTACCTGCGGGCACCCTGGGCTTGCTGCGGGCACCCCGGGCTACCTGCGGGCGCCCCGGGCTACCTGCGGGCACCCTGGGCTTGCTGCGGGCACCCTGGACTTGCTGTGGGCACCCCGGGCTACCTGCGGGCGCCCCGGGCTACCTGCGGGCACCCTGGGCTTGCTGCGGGCAGCCCGGGCCACCTGCAGGCACCCTGGGCTTGCTGCGGGCACCCTGGGCTTGCTGCGGGCACCCTGGACTTGCTGTGGGCACCCGGGCTACCTGCGGGCACCCCGGGCTACCTGCGGGCACCCTGGGCTTGCTGCGGGCACCCTGGGCCACCTGCGGGCACTCTGGGCCATTTGCGGGCACCCTGGACTTGCTGCGGGCACCCCGGGCTACCTGCGGGCACCCTGGACTTGCTGCGGGTAGCCCGGGCTACCTGCGGGCATGCTGAGCCACCTGCAGGTACCCCGGGCCAGCTAGAGGCACCCCTGGCCACCTGCGGGCACCCTGGGCTTGCTGTGGATAGCCCGGGCCACCTGCGGGCACCCTGGGCCAACTGTGTGCGCCCTGGGCCAGCTGCAGGCATGCTGGGCCACCTGTGGGCACCCCGGGCTACCTGTGGGCACCCAGGGCCAGCTGCGGGCATGCTGGGCCAGCTGTGGGCACCCCGGGCTACCTGTGGGCACCCAGGGCCAGCTGCGGGCATGCTGGGCCAGCTGTGGGCACCCTGGACTTGCTGTGGGCTCCCTGTGCCAGCCCCAGGCACCCTGGGCATGCTGTGGGCACACTGGGTTTGCTGCAGGTACACTGGGTCAACTGTGGGTAACCAGGGCATCCTGCAGGTGCCCTGGGCCACCTGCGGGCATGGGGGGCAAGCTGCGGGCACTCTGGGCTTGCTGCGGGCACACTGGGCTCGTGCCATGCTGGACTTGTTGCGTGCCACGCTGGGCTTGCTCCATGTTGCCCTGGGCTCTCTTATTCGTGCCATGCTGGGCTCATGCCGCGCTGGGCTCCCTGCAGGAACCAGAGTTCTCTGTCACCAGCTCAGGCAGCCCCTGCCTCCTCCCTCACCTGCCTGCACCAGGAAGGTGCCCTGGTCTCACCTGAGCCCAGGGAAAAGCAGGTCCAGGACAACTCAGGGCTAAGGCTGAGTTCAAGGGAGCCATTTCTGCCACATGGAGCTTTGACAGGGGGCTGCTTGCCAAGATCAGCTGGTGTGTGGAAGGGCAAGCTGCCTGCAGCCCTAGATGACCAGCTGAACCCAGCCTAGGCTGATAATCATCAATATCTTGTACCACTGGAGCAGTGCTTCTCTGGATGACATGCCACCTCATGGATTTTCCATGCTGGAAGATGCTTGCATTGCTGAAAACTGGAGATTTAGCAGTGGGCAGTGAAAAAGGCAGGCTCTGAATGACAGAGGGAGACTCACCCTTCAGAAAAGGGTGGTTTTTGTCCAGTGATGAGGGCATACCCAGAAGGTCTCCACAACACTTCAAACTCTGTTGTACTAGGGGAAAGGGCAGAGTGTATTCCAGCAGCTCCCCCGGGTCCCTGGCTGTTTGCACTGTCGAGCATTAGACAGGTAAGTTATGATTTCAGTTGTACAGATTAAGCTTTTCTGAGGAGGCTGTAACTGCACGTTCGTGCCCAGCCAGGAGCTGTGGCAGCAATCAGAATTAACCTAAAATGCAAAGCTTTGAGGGTATCAAAAGATCTCAAGGATGTCAAACCTCACAGTGTTGTTGCTTTGAGGATATCAAAAGATCTCAAGGATGTCAAACCTCACGGTGTTGTCTTTACAGCTGGGCTGGAAAGAAATTCGGGTTTATATTCATCAATATGAACCCAGGCCACAAGTTCACTCAGGTCTGGAGCCAGATGCACTATCCTGGGAAGCCATCTAGAGGTAAACACCGGAATGAAGGGATAACTGCACTTAGAAACATTCTGAAACCTCTTCACATCTCTAGTTACTAAAACACCACCTCAGTGACATTTGAATCTAAGCATCTGTGAAAGAGAGAGGTGAGTTTGGACGCCGAATCCCTTTAAAAATGAACTCACTTTTCTTCTTTGGAATCGAACGGGTATTTTTGAAAGCAGGTATTCAAAGTGGCCATGTGGGAACAGAGCGTTGAGGGTTTTCTGTTGGCAAAAAGAAGGGCAGCCAAGTTTCTCGTGCCCCCCCCCCATTCAACAGCTATAGCACACAGATTTTTTTTAATAAAAAATATGAAAAATACCTAAATTCTTGAATTTCAGCTCTGTTAAAAGTTCCACAAAAGTTTTAAGGGTAGGAAAAAAGGAAATAAAATTGAGACGAGAAACTTGCACAATTTTTACCTTTAACTGGCAGGTTACCTCATATGAAATAAGCCATATGACTGTCACTGCATAATCATAGTGTCAGGAGAGAGGGTTTTGAAGAGAAGATGAAGCATCCTAACTGGAAACTGTCTGTACACACTGTCAGAATCAGTGAGTGTTCCCTAACTCTGCTGCATCTGAAACAACCTGAGAATTTCCATGGCCTGCTGGCAGCATTTAGCACCTTGGTGTGTTTTTACAGTAATACCTCTAGAAATGCAGCTCGGGGAGGCACCTGGCATTACAATTTTCCTCTCAGTCCAACAGCTCTGGAGGGGAGAGAGAAATTACCCAGAGAACCCAGTGTCTGGCTTAGACAGGAATGACTCAGTGTCTGGACTGGGAACAAATATAACAACTTTCTGGTACGGAAATAAGGAGCAGTGTTGAAAATGAAAGGGTATGAACTCCATCGAAGTATATTTGGTTTTTTTGATTCCTGAGTTTACTCTCCTTGTGCTTAAAGCACCACAGACACATTTAAAATAGAAAACTCATCAATATTGCAGAGTTAACTTGTTTAGATTTAAAAGAAATTTAATTATGAATGTAAAACATTTGCAGGTCCTTTGAAGCCAGGGGGAACGGAATAATCTTGTGAGCATTTATTTCATGTGTCTATTTCCAGCTTGAATAATAATCTAAACATGTGTTTGAAGAGATTTTTTTATTCCTGATGATTTTGACCTATGTTCAAAGTTGCTACCAAATTTGGATTGGGAGTTAAAAAACAGTTCTAGATATATAACATTTTCCTAACCTGCTCTTCAAATTTCATTGAAGTATGAACTATTTTACTTCTTTACTGCTTTAGATTTACCTTGAAGCAGTGAAAACTATTAGATGCTACATTGCACAAGCCTACAAAAACAAGAAGCAAGAGCAGATTTATAATAAAACTAAAGTTAGTGTATCTTGCATGTAGTAAATAAAAGCTACATGCAAGTTATTTTAAAATTCATGTAATTCAACCAAAAAGTCAAATAGCTTTAAATAGTACACATGCTATATGTGAGAGCATTAGAACTTTAGAGGTATTGTCCCTTTTAATTGCAGTTCTACTCTGAAAAGGGGAAAAAAAAGGAATATTCTGGAATTTTACCTGATTTTTGTACTGCAACCTGATTTTTGTACTGCACTCTTTCTTGGCAAGAGGTCTTTTTCCAAACTGTCACCTTTACAAAACCATCATGAACTTTTGTGCACAAAGTCCATCTCTGTCAGTGAGGCTCCCTAAGCTACACTTTCATACAGGGCTGATTATCCAAGGTGTTTTCAGTACTGCTGGTACAAAGGGACACTCAGCACATACCTTTGTGAGGGTAACAAAGATCTGTCACATCACAGCTGTTCTCTCTGATTATCAGTCCCAAGTTGTCCCAAAGTGAATCCCGTCCATGTTTCCACTCAGAAGTCCTAAACCAGTGCCCTGAAACATTCCATAGGCAGGCCTGTTAATTCGTGAAATTGCATCATCTTCAGAATTCATTTTGCATTTTCAGCAGTTGCTTCCTACACAGACACTCACAACAAAGTATAAACTGAAAAAACAACCAACACAACAACTTTTTTAAAGCCATTTCCATGGCACTTTTAACAATGTTTATTCCAGTTTACGAGAACAAGAAGGTAGTCAGGCTGTCTGGCACACAGTGGGATTCTTGGGGTGGTCCTGTGCAGGGCCAGGAGTTGAACTTTGATGATCCTTATGGATGTGTTCCAACTTGGGATATTCTATGATTCTATGTAATGTATTTCAGTGGTAATTCAAGCCAGTTTTGGCTTCCATTTGTTGGTTTAGATTTCTGAGTTTGTACTTGTGTAGCTTTTGGACTGTTCTTAGTGTAGATTTACACACATTCTCAATAAGAGTCATAGAAACCAATTTTTTTCTGACTTGTAGTGACTTGAAGGAAAAAACAGCAGTGAAAAGCACATTTACCTCCAAAACAAGTTGATACACTCTCTGTACACGTCACTTATATGACAAAGCTCCATTTTTGCAGAAAGATGTTACCTGGATCTATGAAGAGGCTCAGGCAGTGTCTGAATGCTCACAGTTCATGTTGCATCTGTATTTATAAGCAGAACTGTGTTCATAGAGCCTTTGCAGCCAAGTTTTTACCAGTCTTGGAAGGCTGTTTGTACAAATGAGGTTGCTAAACTGCAAGAACTTTTGAAAGGAAAATGAGCTGGAAATTAAAACTATGCTTGAGGCACGTCTGAAAGCCATTTGGGCTAACAATTCTGTGTTTTCATCTTAAAAACCCCCACTCAGATATATACAATACAAACCTGGGAACACAGAGCAGTAGTTCCACAATAGAAAGGCTGTGTGACTATGGTCTCAAGCATTACTATTTTTTTACATCAGAGCAGGGTTTTTGATCATAGACAATCTATCACAATCACAGAATAAAACTTAAACCTCCTTTAAAAAAGGAAAACCTTTTGCCAAGCTGATCTGGTTTTTGTTAGATGAAGTACTGCTGTCAGATTTGGATAAATCAAGAGCTAAATTTTTGTGCTTCTTGATTTCATTCTTCCCTTGTGTTCACATTTTCCATTTGAAATGTGTCCCAGTGGTTCTGTGATTTCACACTGTCCTTCTATATGCTATTAAGAGTCTGATACTGTTGCCTTCTAAGTTCTGCCATGGACTAAGCTCAAAGGAACTGGGTTTCTGGTTAACATCCAGCCTGACAGCAAAGACTGCATCAGGCCTTTTAAAAAAGCTGCATTCTGATGTCTTAGGGTTTTCCCAGGGTCTTACAACAAAGCAGTGTCATGAGCAAAGATATAAAAATGTCTTACTGAGTAATTCTAAATTCTAGGTAACACCCCTTTGTAGATTCAAGTGTAGAAATAATTGTCTTTATAAGCAGAAGTTTACCCAGTGCTCACAGGGGCTCTCTAGAATTCAAAGGGGTGCAATCTCACCTCTGTGGTACTTGTTCCACTTGCTGAGTTGCTTTCATACATGTTAGAATTTGTCATTTGTTGTAACTGTGCTTGCTTTTCCTCACCTATCTGTGATTAGAAGCCAGATCTCTCAACATCTTAGGCTGCTTCAAGAGAGAACAATGCAAAAATAGCCCATGTGAACAGGAATGGAATGATCATGTTTGTTAACCTGATTGACTCATCTTACCTTCTCTTTGGTGCCTTTACTCACTCTTAGGCCACTGAATATTTACCTATTCCTTCTGACTGACTCCTCAGGCCTGACAAAACTTCCAAGACGTACAAGGAACAGGGGAAACAGAAGAATTATGTCTTTAAGGCTCTTAAAATTAGAGAAAAGTCCTGAAATCCTACTAAACCAACATGACATCAATTTTGACACAAACTGAACGGCAAGATAATGCCTGTGACAAGTTTGCACTGAAAACTTGTAAACTAGCTTAGAAAGGAAATCTCAGGATAAAATATTCCCTGAATTCCTTCTAACAATGTATTTTTAAAAGAATTCCTTACATGCAGCTGTAACTTCTTTTCAGAGGGAGAAATAATATTTCACTAATATGAAACGTTCACTAATATGTACTGAGGTAAAATAATTCGGGGCCTCTGACTGTCTGAAGTTTCTTCAAACTTGACAGTTTTACAAAGGAGGTCAAAAAGAAGAGGAATGTTAGGAAGAGAATGGTGGTGTCAAAGGCAAACAGTTTTGACTGGGAGGCTAGGATAGGTCAGGTGTATGAATTGATGTGGGGAAATAAGATCACACTAAAATCAATAAACCCCAACCTAGATATTACCTCACAGGATATAAAAGTAGCTTTAATTTTTGCTTTAGTTTATGTTGTTTTGTTTTTTAAAAATCATTCAAGTTAGTGTACCCCCACAAGTCTGGATGGAGTAGGGTTGGGAGGGGCTCAGTGAAGTGTCCTACACCTCAGCAGTGGTGCCTTCAATGACAGCTTAGTCAGTTCATTTGCATCAGAATTGGAAAGATGACTGTGATAACATGGTCCAGGCCTGCTGAGTTAAGCTGATAATTCCATGTTATTACTTAAATGGATTTCATTATCTTTTTAACACCTTTTTCTATCTATCTATCTATCTATCTATCTATCTATCTATCTATCTATTATCTATCATCTATCTATCTATCTATCTATCTATTATCTATCTATCTATTTATTATCTATCTATCTATCTATCTATCTATCTATCTATCTATCTATCTATCTATCTATTATCTATCTATCTATCTATCTATCTATCTATCTATCTATCTATCTTCATTTTAAACCACATTGTTTAACCATCTGTATTTGCTGACCCCAACTGAAGTTAAGGATTAGACCTGTTCTCTTAAGAATCCAGCCTGGTCACTCATCATCCGGTTCTTTATCTCTTATGACTCATCTTGTTTACTGATTGCACACAGCAAAATATTTTTTTGCCCCACTGACTAATTCACATTGAAGTTTCTTGCTCTTTGCTGTAATGCATATTTTGCATAAATGGGATTTTTCTAAGCAGATATATTTTGTCTGCTTTTTTAAAGTGTGCAAGGAAATTTAGAAAGGACTCACCTTTTTTCAGTGAAGATTTCTCTGAGGGAATACACTACAGGTTGGTTAGCCAAATGCAGAATCCTGTGGCTTATAAAAAGGAGTGCTTCTCTCCATGGCCATGATTACAAGCTTTTATAAGGGTTTTTAAATGAAGTAGTGGGGAGATTAGTGGGGATAAAGAAATGTTTCAGTGTTCAGAGGATAAGCAGAGGTCGTATTGCTTATGTCAAGCTGAGCTAATGCCTGTTTGCTTTTTAATGTTACCCAAACAAGTTTTGTCCAGTCACACGGTGGACAGAAATACACAAAGTTACACTTGGTGGCTCATTCCTGCACTGTCATCACCTCCTTTGGTGCAAGCTTTTGGATACAGTATGCTCTGATCCACCTGAATCACAACCATGGATAACACAGAGTCGTCTTGGAAAACACAGCAAAATATGGAGTTGTAAAGATATCCAAATCTTCTCTTTAGAAAGAATCAGTACAGAGGGTTAGGGCCAAAATTCTCCAAGTCAAGGAGAAGTTTCCCTGTGCTAGCTAACCATTGGTGAGCCCAGAGCCCCTTCCTGCACACTCAGGCTTGGCAAATAACTGAGAGGTCTATGTGGATCTCCAAAAGCAAAATTCCTTGAGACTGAGTTCAGAATGCCTGTTCTAACTGTTCTGGCCAGCTGTCTGCCTCAGCAAGTGAGCAGGGGAAAAGATCAGCACTAAGCAAAAAGCCTTGGAATCATCCTTCAGACCTATTCCAAGAGCAGAACCACTACAATTTCTGACCATGGGGACTGGAGTCCAGCATGGCCCCTCTTCCATAGCCTCTGAGACACTCACTGGTACACTTGCAAAACATCCCAGAGAACTTTTCAGGCCCATAAAGCAGATAAAAAATAAACCCATTTGCAATTCTGTAGTGTACAAAAGAAAGGTGTTTCCTGGAAGTGACTGTGCTTGAATCATGCCAAGTGCAGTTGTCACCCCCGGATGTTTGCAGGCTTCCAGCACCTGTCAGCCCTGCCTGAAGGGGAAGGGCAGGGGGAATTTGATATGCAAATGACTTCTCTGTGGAATCAGTCTGGAGGATATAAATACTGGCAGAATCATATCAAACAGTGCCTAATTATTCCCAAAGAACAATGGAATCCTATTATATTCTGGTTTTAATAGCAGGAATTTTAGTGGCTTTTGTATTGCTGGTTTTAATTGCAACTGATCATAATTTCTTCAAGGGAGAGATTCCTTCTGATGCTGACCAGCCAGCAAAACTCCGCCTTTATCACCACATTTACACTCTGATAGAAATTCTGGTGAGTCCATCATGCTCTGGGTACTGGGATTTTCAGAAAAGGAAAGACCTGAGTATGAAGATATGCATCTAAATACTACAACTACATGTAATGGGAAGCACACAGTAAGGCAGATTTAAAGGCCAAAGGTTGATTTGGTTTCTATTACCATATATAAAGCAGCCAGGATGAGGTGAGTTCTTGCAATACTGGGATATCCATTCTAATGCTGCAATTCTATATCTCCATAATGAAATGACT
This sequence comes from Vidua chalybeata, assembly GCF_026979565.1. Classification (NCBI taxonomy): domain Eukaryota; kingdom Metazoa; phylum Chordata; class Aves; order Passeriformes; family Viduidae; genus Vidua; species Vidua chalybeata. The sequence goes on from NC_071551.1 coordinate 3,364,119, forward strand.
GGTCCTGTGCATGACAGGAGGGCTGTTCATAATTTTCATGAATAATAATAACCCAAATTGCTATGTCTAAATGCACTCTGACATATGTAAGGCGATTTCCTAAATTCTGAGCTATTTGCAGTAATTTTTTTTTACCCTTTTTTCTGTTCTTATTCTGCAGTGACTGAATTACAGAGTCCTAGTTAAATACCATAGAATCAGGTAGGTTGGAAGACACCTCCAGAAGTCATCTAATTGAACCTCCTGCCAAAGCAGGTTTAGGCCTGTTACCACCTATTATCTAAGTACCTGTAAGCCAGACTCACTGTGCTGTGAGCTTTGCCATTACAGAAAGAAAGAGCTTTTGCCCAAAAAGCTCTCAAAGTAGGCAATAGGAGTATGTAGGAGCAGCCTAAGCCCTGTCATGTCTGGCATGTAACATGTCAAAAGAAAGCCTGCAGGAAAATTGGAGTGGTTTCTTTGATGTTTGTATGAAGCTCACCTCAATTCTCTAATCCTCAGTTATAGAGAAAGAGCACAGGAACTTGGGCCCACATCCTGAGAGGTGATTTGGGCCATTACAATCTATTAAAGACTTAAGTGGGTTGCTTGAACTTACACAGCAACATTCACCAAATCCAGTGGTTGTCCCTGATTCTCCAGTGGTACTTTTCTGCCTTGTCTGTCATGAAAGAAGAGGCTGCTGTCCTTGCATATCTCACACTGCTCTTTGTGTTATGTTATATATAAACTTAATATGACAATAATACTATGATAGGACAATGTTATTAAAGTCTCTAATTTTGCTGTTTGGTAGGTGAAAAGATTCTTTTAACCCATTTATACAGCTTTTAAGAGTATTATGGAATAAGTGCATATGCTCTCTTCACTGATAACATGTTCCTTAAACTTCAGCATCCTTGTTCTGAATAGTTTTTAAGATGCATTTCACCACTTGCTATTCATTGAATCAATCCACTCACCTATTTTTCTTTCAAAAGCCATTAGGCACCTACTGGTACTTTGGGTGCATTGCTGGTTTATGTTTTTGCTCAGAGGAGCAGCCCTCACAGTAAGGACTTCACAGGTTTCTTTTTAAGTGCATAATGCTTTGTGTATGACACATGTGCAATTAACTTATCCTGCTCATCCTGATGGATGCTGCTTTTCCTGTGCCATAAAGCTGTGCCACCACTGTGCCAGTGATGTGCCTGTGCTGTATGCTCCTGTGAAAACCTCTTTTCCCACAATACAAGACAGTCTTTTCCTCTCTTCTTCCACCCTACTTGTAATGTCATAGAAAAGCTGCAGCACCAGATAAGTGTGTACAATAAATGATGTTCCTGCTGCATCTGTCCACATCCCCTGTCACAAAGAGATCAATGACCATGTAAAATGGAAGAGATGAGAGGAAGCCTCCTGGCTTTTGTTTTAACTATTCAGATCTATGTTCAGACTACCTGTGCATGTTGCACTGTGATATGAAGCTTTTTATTGTGGTTGGAAAAGCACACTTCAGAGTGACTGACACAAAGACTGTCTGATGTAGTCCTGAAGTCCATGAAGCTCAAATTGAGTGGGTTTTGCTGCTTTTGGTGTGTGATTTTGTAATTATTTTAAAGTAAAAATCCGGTCCCCATATGATCTTCCACCTAAAAAGCCAGTTTGTGTCAGAATTTAGGTGTTCCAGCAAATAGTTTTTCAAAGACCATGTTTCACAAGAAAAGCTCTTTTTCATACACATATTAACATTTTAGGACCTGGTTTATGTAATCCATGTCACCTACTAACACTGATCACATCTGTCTAGAAATAGTCAAATCTTTTAGGTTTTGAATGTATTGCTATAGGTTCTGAAGTATTTCCTAATTATTAAGAAGTTTCTCGATGGAGTACATACCAAATTCCCTCTTCTCCTTCCTGACAGTGTTTTCCCTGAATTTGGAGATGCCTCTGTGATGTCAGGAACTCCTAAGACAAGGCAAGGAAAGAGGATATTTAGATAAGATGCACTGATAACAAGTTTATCATATGTATTGCTGTCCTCTGAAAGCCCTAAAAAACCTCAATGATGTTAGAAAATTCAAATAAGATTACATGGCAACTCTGCCAACTTCAAACATTCCAAAACCATAACTCTGACAGAAGGACTGACTTAAGAGTCATGAGAGTTTTGAAAATTGCTCTTTGGAGAAGATTAGATTCACCCTGTGGTTTCTGCCATGATTGCACTGGGTCTTACAGTAGTTTTCCCCTTTGCCATGATACCTTAAAATGTGCTTTTTTCAAATGCAAGGCAAGAACTGTGGCCAGCCATTTGTCTCTTAAACTACCCTAAGCACTCCTGGCATTGGTGGCAGAGTGTCATGATAAAACTCCAGATAATCTCTGGATTCCCATCTTGGTTTCTAACTGATTTGCTCCCTGTTCTGTGCCTCATGGTGATTTCTTTTATTACTCCTCACCCAACTTGTTTATTGCTGACTTGTTTAGATTATTAGGAAGAAAGAATCTGTGATACACAGGTTGAAAAATACAATTTACAGAAGCAGAGCTGGTCTTCAGTGTGTAAGAAATTTATACAGAGACTTCTGTGGCTTAAAAAACAACAATACCATTTGCAAATGGCTTGTGATGATTGTGATCATTACAGAAGAATGAATTGCAGTAGGCCAGAACAGCATTTAAGTCACTATGTAATAGGAAGGGAAATGTTGTTCTAGCAGGAAATACATCCATTACAACACGTGTTCAAAGGAGGATTTCAGTGTGATCTTTAGAGTGTCCTAATTATCAGCAGTTCACTGGCCTTGGATAAGGCCATTTAACAAACCTTCCTTGTCTTCAGAATATTTGTTTTTTTGCTGATTAGATGTAAAAACTGACTGCAGGGTCATTTATGGATAGCTGTGAGATCTTGAAAAAGGCAGTGGTTTCACTAATTCAGATTCAGAACCATTTTCATCAGTTCCCCTCAGTAATGAGCATAGACACAATGGCTTTCCTAGAGCTTGCTCTCACTGACCCCATGGCAGGGACATGACCTGTTCAGTCAGCCAGTCTTGCCCACAGACTGGCCTGTGTTTTTTCCCCCAGTATGATAATCCTGTCATGAGAGGGACACTTTCATCTCACCTAAACTTAAATATTTTAACTGAGGCATCTGAAGTACAGTTTATCCTGGAGATGAACAGATACCCCCAGAGCATGATTTAACACACCCAGAATTGGAACCAGCCCCAAGAAATGCCTCTTTCTCTTCACTCACTAGGAAAGGAGCCTCAGGCCTCCCAGCTTCCACACCTGAGCAAATGCCTGCTCTTACTTGTGGTAAATCCAGATCACAGGAACTAGAAGGTATTTATATAACACATTTAATGGAACAAGTATTACAACATTCTTCCTGCAGTCACGAAGATGTAAATTTTCATGTTCTTGACCAAAATCCCAAAGGCAGTTATTTGTGGGAATCCTAAAAACTAGCAAATAACCAACCCAATTATGCTAAAGACAGTGTAGGAAAAAGTAGCTTGTGGCCTTTACAAAGTGGGAAGACTTGTATTCCCTATAGTAATTTCTCATTTTTCTTGTTTTATCTATCTAGGGAAAGAATTTAAACCACTTGGGTGTCGTGGAGGAGCACACACTTATCAGGCTGATCACGGATGGACTCCCAGCATGCTGGGATTCCCAGCTCTTCATTAAGGATCTGCATTTTGATGGGGTGCCCGTGAGGATTTACCTCCCAAGGGAACCATCTGCAAGCAAACAGAGAGGAGTCATCTTCATCCATGGAGGATGCGGCATTTTCGGAAGCATCAGTAAGGAACTGAAAGAAAAAATGTGACTACTTAGCTTTTTTAACTGCCTGTTTTTAAAAACTCCTGACCTTAAGAAGTGACTGAAGCTTAGTTTGAGAGACTGAAGATAGAAAGCACTCAGTGCTTATCTTTAATTTTTTTAACTCTCTAATCTGCACTTATTTAAATTATTTTTAAAGTATTTAAATTATTATTAAAGTATTTAAGTTATTTTTAATAGGATATAGCACTCTTTATCATAGAACCATTAGGATCATAAAATAGTGTGGGTGGAAGTGACCTTCCACCCAAATCTTCTTCCACCTCCTGCCATGGGCAGGGACTCCTTCCACTATCCCAGGTTGCTCCAAGCCCCATCAGTCCTGGCCTTGGACACTTTCAGGGATGGGACAGCCACAGCTTCTCTGGGCAACCTGTGCCAGGGCCTCACCAGACTCATAATAAAAATGTGTTCCTTACATGGAAACAAATTCTATCCTCTTCCAGTTTAAAACCACTGCCCATTCTCTAATAGCAATAAACATAATAATTCCTTATTTTACACACAAATCAATGATCTGTTTAAATGTATTAATTACACAGCAAGTCCTGATCTAGACCAAAAGTCTAGATTATTTTTATCCTAAAGAAAATCTGGGTACTCACTAAACAGGCAAGGACCTGACAAGATATTGTGGTAATATGTAATAAAAATATAAGGGACAATATTGACTGAAGTTATCAAAGATATTAATTACATCAACAACATTTGTGCTTCAGGAACTTATGAAAGAATATGCCGGTACATAGCCAGAAAATCTGATTCAGTGGTTGTGTCTGTTGGGTAAGTGAAATTCAACCAGTGCTAATCCCAGAATTAGAGAACTCTGCTGCTTTCCTCCTGCTTCCCACACACCCCAAACTTAAATTTCTTTGAATATAAGAAAAGAAACTGAGCTCTAGTGCTGTCTTCCCCACATTGCTGTTATGTATATGGAATGGCCATGGAAATACCTGAGCCAGGGTTAGAGTTACAGGTTTGTTCATTGTACATCACCATCACCACAGAAATCATTACCTTTGTTTGATAATTAGAAATTATAAGCCAAATATTAGATTTTAATATTTTAATATTCTTAATATATTAAAATATATTATATATTTTAATATTTGATATTTTTATTTAAAATCATCTGGGATGATTTTAAAGAGTAAATAATGAGGCTAAAATTTAGTATTTTTTAAAACCAGCATGGACCACTGTTTCCTACAAAGATGTTTTGCTTATGGAAAATACATGATGGTATAAAGAAACCTTAATTTCCAACAAATTCTTCCATGAAAAAGTTTGTTATTATGGGATTTTTTTAAGTTGGGAAGAATTGGTTTTGAGAAGGAAAGGGAGGAAAAGTTGTTCTGGTTTGCTTCTATCGTAGCAGGGGTCCCTGCCGGGTAATAATTATCATTGACTCTATGATTGCAGAGGGCTGATCAGTCACTTTATTGTACTATATTATACTATACTATTCTATTCCATTCTATACTCTACTACTAAGAAACACTCATCACTCTTGCAAACAGTCCGATACAGACAGACTGGACTGGTTAATTGACATCCAAACACCATCCAGTGGCCAATGAAGAAACCACCCTTTCGTAAACAAATCTCCATAACACATTCCACATGTGCACAACAACAGGTGCAGCAAGTGAAGATAAGAATTGTTTCTCATTCTTTTCTCTGATCTTCTCACAGCTTCCCAGGGAAATCCTGGGAGAGCTATCTCTCTTTCTGTTCAGAGGATATGTGATTACCACATGCTTCAGCATGTAAAAACTTTAAACTAGATATAATTAATGATGTCATTCATATTGGTTTGGGGGAGTTTTTGCATGGGATATATTTCAGATGAGACACTCCGAATGTGTAACCCCAGCTGCCTTTTCTACCTCTCAGGTATCATTTAGCACCCGAGCACAAGTATCCAGCCCAAACTCTGGAATGTCTCACTGCTACTGTGCACTTCCTGAAGACTGCAGAGACCTACGGGGTGGACCCCGCTCGGATTATTGTTTGTGGGGACAGTGTAGGGGGCACATTCACTGCCAATGTTTGCCAAGAACTAGGGCGTAGGACAGATATCCCAAAGATTCGTGCCCAGGTGCTGATCTATCCATTTCTCCAAGCACTGAACTTCAATCTGCCATCTCACCAGAAAAATGCTGCCGTTGCCTTCCTGTCCCGGGAGCGCACAGTCAATTTTATTCTCAAATACCTGAATAAGGACTGCTCCCTGAAGGAACCAATTCTGGCTGGTTCTCATGTTCCTGAGAGTATAAATTTGAAATACAGGAAATGGATAAATCCGGATCTTATTCCAGACGTGTTTAAACTGGGCTATAAACCACCACTCCCCACTTTGTTTTCACCTCAAGTCCATGAAGAAGTGCAAGAACTGTTTGAGCCCTGGTTCTCCCCGCTGCTGGCAGAGGATGCTGTTGTCTGTAGTCTCCCTGACACCTGTATTGTCACCTGTGAGCATGATGTGCTCAGGGATGAAGGGCTGTTGTACAAGAAACGCTTAGAGGACAACAACGTACGCGTGACCTGGCACCACGTGGAAAAAGGCTTTCACAGTGCACTGGGATTTTTTGGATATGGTATCTTCTCTTTCCCATCATCAAGTATTATAATGGACTATGCTGTAGACTTTATAAAAGGCTATTAAACAATCTTCTTGCATACAGTGCACTGGTATTTAGAAAGAATGTGATTCAATTAAATGATTCAGTTAAGTATTTACTAGCCATTAGAATCAAGGCAAGAACTTATGACATTAGCATGGTCTGCTGAATTCTGATTTTTATTTCCTATTACTTAGGAACGTGATGTTTAGAGGTTTTTGTAAGCTGACTTTGCATTGTAAGCTGACTCTTGCATTGTAAGAACTTTTGTTCTCTTCATAAGTCAAAGAATAAAAACATTCTAAATGTGTAAGTTAAAAACCCATGCAGTGTGTGAATAATTAGCCAGGTGCACACACATGCACACCTAGTGCCCCCAAAATCAGCATGGCAATACCTCTGGAGAGTGCAGATTCCTTCCCTACTTCAGGGATGAGTAGTAATCACCTGTACAGACAAACAGTAGTTTTGCATTTGTGTTTAAAATCTGAAGGGAGGAATTGGGTGTACTTACAAACCTGATTTTAAAGGGAAAAGGGGGACAGGCAGGTTGTTACAGTTCACATAGTGCATGAGATGAGTACCAGGAGGTACCTGAGACTGCAACAGAAATGAAATGAGGGAGAACTGCTCAAAAATAACTGAATATCCTCTAAATTATATTCTATAAAGTTCCTTTCTGAGCAGCATTTGATTGTATTCAGCTTACCTGGCTTTTGGGGAGAAAGGATGTAAATAGCATGGAACCTGCCAAATAATTTCTGTGGATATCCAAAGCCAAAGAAAAATCGGAGGTCAACTGTTATCTTGCTGTAATTGTTATATTGCTTATTAGGCGAGATCCACCCTTGCTAAACACAGATGCCAAAAATAATTGCTATTGCATAGCAAAACAGCTGAGCATAGAATGCCTAGGAATTGTAAAATGTTTAATTGTTGTGCAACCACCTTGCCTTTATAAAATCCATGCACACATGACTATGGAAAGAGGTTAGTACATGTCTACTCTCTGCCAGGCAAACTGTGAGTAGGAAGAAGACCGTGGGCTTAATGTTCCATGTCGTCACCATGTTAATGAATGCTGGTGGCAGGTGAGCAGGTTCACATCTCTGCAGCAACAAGTCACTGCTCGGAGGTTCTCATTCTCCAGTCCCTCTCAGCAAAATGAATTTACATTTCTTCATACTCTGTTGACACAACAGAGAGTTTATTTGTTTCATTTTTCCTGTTGCAGGCAATTTGCTCTTCAAGCAGAGAAATGCTTCCAGGGGTAAATAATGTGATAGTTCCAAATGTTCCACTCTTTGAGGACCTCAGAATCTGCTTTGGTTATGAAGACAAAGGTTGGGTTACCAGCTCACACATTAGTAGCTGAAGCTGGGCCAACAGTCTGTATCTGCTATAAAAGCATTGCAAGAAATTTAATGATATTGGAGAAGTTGGAGAAGGTTGGCAAGTTCCAGAACTAATGAGGTCTGTACAGTTCCACCTTATATTTTTTAAGTTATGAGATGGTCACAGACAAGCTCATGCTATTTTACACACAGTTCAGTGCAGCATTATACTTCTTGTCAGTTCAGCCACTCAATACTTGTTTTCTCTCCTTTATCAGTCCATGGAATTATGCCTCATTTATGGGTCAATGTCCTAACTTGACACTGATCTACTCCTGAGATTTTTCCATGGTCCTTTATCCATTGGTCTTTAATTTACTACAAATAATAACAAATTATCTTTATAATATGGCAGCAGCATTATTAGTTCTCTTGAACATGCAGTTCTCTTTAATTATGGATTATAACCATTGAGTGCAGATGGGTAAGCAGAGAACAGCAAGTGCTGAAATAATGTATTCTTTGTTTAATCGTGACTCCCAGATTTTCTAAGCCTTAAGAAATCACATGATCTAACTGTCTCTATGTCTTCCTATTCTTTATTTTAATGAATTTAATTAATTACAGATCAGCTATGTGTCTTGCATTGCTAAGATAGAATGTTTGAAGACCTTCTTATAGTCCCCGAAGCATGACATTTTCATGTACAAATGAAAAAAAAAAATCAAGTACAAAACATAATGACAATCGGTGCCACCTACAGAATAATGGACATCAAAGTCATTCCTCAAGGACTTATGCAGCCAGAGAGTGAGGACTGCAAGCCAGTTCCTGTTCAAGTTCAGGCTTCCAGCACCAGCTGGTTCTCATGCTCTGCAGAACCCAAAAGGAGCTTCTTGGGTTGCACAACACTTTCTCTGGAATGTTTCCCAGTATCCCAGTACAGGCTTCCATTTACAGTGAGTTCTGTTGCCAGCTGATCAAGCACCATGATCCAGAGGCAGAGAATGTTTTACATCTACTACACTTGGCTCAGTCTTTCCCCTTGCATGTGCACCCATATCACAGAAAAAAAACAAGGAATGACAAGAATTCAGGCCCGGACATTAAGCTTTTCACTGGAAATTAATAAGAAAGGGAGTCCCTGGTGTAGGAGAAAATAGGGGTTTGGCCTGCTCTATCCCCTGCTTTATCTCACAGGAGCAGAGACAAGGTAAAAAAATTATCAGAGGCTAGAGAGAGCATTTATTTGAAAAATTATGTAGGGAATGGTTTTCTCCATCCTAGTCCTCAAGCTTGTGAATTGCTGAGACTAAGCTTACACAGTATTAAGTACTACTCTGTACCAGGAATGCCCAAAGGAAAAAGCACATTATTATTTCAGAAACCAACTAGTTTGTTTCTTTGACAGCTTCCAGCACATCCAGTCTTTGTGTGGAGCCCCTGGGGGTGCTGTGAAGTCCAGACCTTGTCAACGTGCCCAAATGAGTCCAAGACCTACCAGCTGTGGGTGAATTGGCACCACAAAGATTTAGATCACAGAACCATAGGTGGTAAGAACTGCAGTACAAAGGATCTTGTCACAGGTGTCAAGAGCATTCTTAGATCCCCAGAAGGGCCAAATCTGGTAGATGTACTTAGACCACACCTCACCCACTGGGACAGCAGAGTTTAGCATTGGCCAATCAATTACTTCCACTATTAAATGCTGAAGAAGGGAGCTGCAATCGTGTTTTGTGCAACAGTATTTCCCAATGCTCTTGCCTGAGTTGTAAGAAAGCTGAACCCTCTGTGCACTGCCATTTTCCAAAAGTGTCCCAATTCCCAGGCAATGTGCCTTTCACCTAAATCCCTTATCGAGATGGGCATGAAATGGCATTATCCTGAAGGATAAACAATAAGGAATCTGATTTTACACTTAGCATATGAATAACCTTTTAGCAAGGGAGGGAGAGGCACGGGGACATTGGGAAATGAAAATCCACAAAGAGATGTTGGATAAAATGAAGAAATAGTTTGGAAGAAACAGAAAGAGCAGAACATGGAATCAGCAGCTTCTCAGAAAGTATGACACCAGACTCAAAAATGAAGCTCCATCCTGCTTATTCTAAACAGTTTCTGAAGTCAGGTATCAAGCCTGAGCCATTTCCTTTGCAGGTCATGGAATGTCATAGTCAATGGACTATGCATCCTAAAGCCCTGGGGTTCTTTGTCTTTAGTTTCATTTTATTATACAATTCAAGGTCAGCCCATCCCTTATATTATTTTATTAGTATTTAAGAAATAAATTTACAGATTTTACCCACACTGTGATTTTTCAGAATGAGAATCTGCTGCCTTCACAGGCTAAGTAGACTGCTAAAAACACAGTTCCCAAAGGTGACATCACATGAACTGTGCTTTACAGATATTTTTTTGCTTCAGGGTAAATCTTATCACTAATTATTTGTGTGTGGGAAAGTATGTTATCTCCAGAGGAAGATCCTAGAGCTCACCACAGAAAAGAGTGGGCTGCTGATGTCTGGTCAGTGCTACTAGCCCTGACATCATGAAGTTCAAGTCTAGTTCTCATCAGTTGGAATTGTATTTCTATCTGGAATGACATCTGCACATAATATCTTCCTGGAAGATAGAGACTGCAGCACTACCAAGGCAGATAAAAAACCAAACAAAAACCTGCTGCTGCAGGAGAAGAGCCATTGAGGAGGATGAGGCAAGAACAGCTCTCAGACCAGGCTGCAGCTGCCTCTGGCTCCACTAGACTCAAAGGTGCAATGTCAGCAGCATCCAAAATCTGCCATCACAGGTGATGAAACATTTCTGTGACACTAAGCCTTGATTTCAATGAAAGTCTGAAAAAGTAAGGCATGGAGGCACAACAAAGCAAGAATCTGAGCAGCTCAGAAGATGATTACCAAGAAATGCTGCACGGGAACTCACCAATAATAAAGACTTGCCTGTAATCAAAAAACAGAGAGAGAACAAGCTTTTGTCCTCCCATAAACTGCCACTACAATGATCCATCAAGTCATAGTTCTGCTGCGATGGGCACGGTCTTGTTCCTGCAAATGTGAAAACCGCTTATGCAAGCCTCTCCCACAACTAATTGTTACTGTCTAATTGTATGGTCGGGTTACCACATGTTTTCATCTTCCTACTGGCATTTTTAAAAGCTGGATTATGAGCTATGACGAGAACAGCTGTGCCTTTACCTTCAGAAATCTGAAAGTCTAAAAAAGGGGGAGGAGGCCACAGCTGGTTCCTTCTCGGTCTCCTACCAACACAGCAAGATGGAACTTCTCCTGGCCATTTTTCTCTCTCTTTTGACTGGTATTGTGGCAATTGCTTTCTATTATGAACATCCCAAAGCAGAAATTCCTCGTGGAATCAGTGAGCACCAAAAGCTTTATTTTCTTCATTACCTCGTTAACTTTGGGCTTGGTCTGGTAAGTAAAACTTAATTAAAACCTGAGTTTTTAATTCTGTTTATTTTAGAGGGATAATGGTTTGGTGATGTTTTTTAGAATCAATGTTTAAATAAATTGCAAATATGCAGTTGGACTGATTAGGTGATGTAAGCAGATTCCTTCAGCTGTGCTGGGCATAATAGACTCCCCTCTTTGCTATGCAGCACCAAAGGCAATATTTGTGAAAAATAAAATTGGGCAGACTGCAATTCCCAGTTTTCTTCTGATGGCCTGTGTTTTAGCTTTTCATGCCTGCTGTCTCAAGGCAGCGCTGGAAGGCTTAGAAGGTAACTTGCCCTGTGTATGTGAAATTTCTGCTCTATGTAACACCGTGCTTGCTTACAGAGTGAGCAGCTAAATGATGTCTGTGATGTCAGCTCTCTCCTACAAACCTGTCACTCTCCTTTTGAGCCATCTGAAGAGAGCTGCCACATGCATCATCATTTGCCTTTCAATGTGCCTGAACAACTTTCTTCTTTGAGACAGTACATGTAATACCTAAACTGACTTTCTGTGTCATTGTTTTTGGCACATTTTTGATCCTTCCTCGCTTTTCATCCTTGTTTCTTTTCAAAACTAAAACATGACATGCACTTGTCTTTCCGTTTCCTCAATCATCCTGTCCTGAATTAACTGTTGCCCCAGCCATTTAAAAACCCTTCTGTGATACCTAAACTAAGCTGCTTTTAGTTGTTTAAATTGTGAAAAAAACCTATTCAGTCTCTTTGGCTTGTGCATTACATTTCACTTCAATTCTATGTTCTAATGTTGTTAATTCTTCCTTTCTTTCCCTGCCCCATTGCTTAGTAAATTTTGTTTAAGTCAGTGAGCTCCCAAGGTGACTCACCATGTCTCTGGTGCCACACCCAAGCCTCAACACTGCTTTGAGAGCAAACCAATAAAATTGGATATGAATTGAAGTCAAAATTAATTTTCTTACAAGTATTATACAGTGTATAAATTGTGTGATTACTCTTTATCCATCGATGTTTTATTTTTGTGTAATTCATTTGTTAAAAGTGGAACTGCACAATTTAGAAATTCATTGGTGATTTATGTAATTCCAAACTTCTGATCTTACAATTTTGTATTCCTTCTGATGGCCAGTGAGAGACCAAGCACAAGCACAGTCACACACTGCCTGATTGGAGCAGAGAGATAAGGACATTAACAGAGGATTAAACCAATGTTTAAATGCAAGTAGAGTTCACATCATGTAGCAACTCCTGCTATGGCTGTTGGGCAAATTATTTGTGCCAAATTCTTTCAAGGGCTGACAATTCATGAAGTCAAAACTGCATGGAAAATTAAAGTGTACAAGTATATCCAGTGTTCAGCTGGGACAAAGGGCAACACCAAAACACTGCGGTTGGTAAGATCTCCTAGGACTCCTTTTACTATTTTCAAGAAAAGATGATCTCCATATTCCATGCAGATATAGCTAATTGCAGGTTTAACCTTTACTGTTACAAAATTATTAGTGTAAGGAAAGAAATTACCAGAGGGAAATTGAAGAATAAATAAGTAAAGTTATTTTCCCACGGATACGGACCAGGAGTTCTATAGAAGGAATCTGTATGAGACTATAACTTTGCCACAAGACAATCCTTCCTGTGCATGGGATCAGCTCTTCAGATGATCTAAAATAGGATACCTACACCAAATTTAACAGCATCATGTTACTGAGCCACATGAGGTCTGTGAAATATGAGGTGAAAACCACAAGGGCAGGTTTTTATTATCTATGCAGTGAAGACCTTTATATGTATAATTCTCATTGAAATGCATATGCATGAATAATGGCAGCACAACAAAATGAATTGCCCATTAGAGATGTCTGCTGTGGAAGTAGTGCAAAATTGAATCCAATTTAGTGGAAATATAGTGATACTCCCTCATATTTTTCATCTTGAGCAGGAATAGACTAGAGCAGGCTACTAGTGAAACAGCTTAAAGCCATGCAGATGCAATGGAGTAAATGAGCCCACAGTGACATAAGAACCTTAGCCCGAGTGTTTAAGTAAGAATCAGTGAGCTGTGAGATGATCAAGCCAGGGTTCAAAGCTATTCTTGGTCAGGAGGACAGAGATGTGGTAGATGCTATGGATTTTTTTTTTCCTGCAAGTTTAAACAGAGTGTGAGTTAGGGAAACAAAAGTATTGGCTATGTTTCTTCATCCAAAACTAAGGTTTAAAATACTGTAGCTACTCTCTGTATTTTGTTCAGGCACATGGCTACTGGAACACCTGACAAGGTGAAGTATTTGATACTATTGATAATTTGATTGTTTTCCTACTGAATTGACCATGGATTTAAAAAAAATTTCATTACCATTCTCCAGGTTAGGTAGAAATTTACACTAATTTGGTCTCTTGTGGTTTCTTTTATCACCAGGCAACATTTTTGGACAAAGTAGGTATAATCTCAGAGATGCATTTCCTCAGGATTGTAATGGAGACAATACCACCATTAAAGGATACACGTCTTCTTATCAAGGACTTAAGGTTTGAAAGGGTTAAAGTGAGAATTTACCAGCTAAAAACATCAAACAATAACCAAAGAAGGGGAATTCTTTATTTTCATGGAGGAGTTGGCCAGTTTGGAAGTATCCGTAAGTAATATAAATAATATAAGCTATAACTACATGCAGCATCCAGAATGGGATGTGTGACCCACAGTGGGTCACCTGGTCCCACCTCTCTCCTCCAGCAGGGCCATCCTGAAACATAAACTTTAAGAGATTTAGAGATTTTAGAGGAGCTAAGATTTTAGTTAGAGATAACCTTTACTAGAGTTAATTAAAATAAAGGGATTTTGTAAGTAGGCCTTGATGAAGTTAAGAGTTGGTAGTTAACTAAGAATTGATTGCTTGTCAACACAATGTTTAGTTAGCTGGGTTTGTAATGAAGAATATAGAAACTGACAAACAGCTTTTAGGAACATGAGACAATCGTGGGCCTCCTCTGTTCTGAAACCAATTGAAGACAAGGAATGGGAGTTCTACCAAGGTTCATTTGTCATATTTGCATTGAAAAGGTAGAAAGGTCAAAATGAGGAAGACTTCATTGATTTCCTCATTTTGGGACCCCTCCCCATGAAAGGGACCACCGACCCATTTCAAGGAACAAACTACGCATGCTTAATAGCTTTGGGAATGATTAGCATACGAAGTGAGGAATGGGATGGACCAAAATGATGAATATGCATTTGTATTTTGGGTATTCAATTCTGGTGTGGATAAAAGGACTCTGTAATCATTTGAAAGGTGCAGTGTGTATTTGGGAGCTATCCCGCACGCTGCCCGGCGCCGCAATGAACATACACTTTCTAACTTTAAACTGTTAGAGAGTTTTTGTCCGTCACAGTTGGATATTGGTGCTAGATCAATATCCATATTTTTTTAATAAATCAATCCCACAGCACAGGGCACAGGATTGTGTCCAGACAGCTCTGGAATATCCCCAGTGAGGGACACTCCAGAACCACACACCACGCAGTTTCTGATCTGATATGGTGTGTCTTAAATTACAAGAGTTAGTGAGTTTAACATTATAAATTAAAAAAAATAATTTCAGGACAGCAGAATCAATTTACTTTTGTGCAATAGGCATCATGTTAAATTGTCTTTATCCAGATTGCATATCTAGAATAGTCTCCAGTAATTTTTAATACCTATTTTCTTCCTTCCTCTTTATGCTTATGAGAAAAGTTGAAAATCTCATTAGAATTTTATTTCTTATTTAAATCACCCATTTTTTTGTTCCCAAGTGTGTGCAAGCTTGCATGTGTGTATCATGCTGTGTGTCTTTATAGTGGAAAAACAAGGAAAAATCACATTTTTGAATGTGAATGGGAAAGAGATGAGATGGTGCCTCATGCACAAGAAAAATTCTTGTACTGGATTTAGCAGATTTTTTGTTGTTTTTGTTTTAAACAACTTCTCCCCTTCAAAATCACTTTAAAAGTGGCAGCAGTGGTCCTGTCTGTAACTTTCCAAAGAGGGGACCAAAACAATGCATTGGTTTAAATTCTAGGTTTCTTACCAGCCAGAAAATTCTCACAGGTGTAAGGAAATGGTGAGCAATGCCCAGATCAGACCATGCCACATGCTACACATGTTATGTAGCATTAGCCATGCAAGAGAGATAAGAACTTCAGAATATTTTCATTCCATTTATTTTTGAAGTGAGTTATAATTCCAGTGAACGATTCTGTTTTATAGGGGCCTACGAAAGAAAGTGCCGCTACTTCTGCAGGAAGACCAATTCAGTGGTGGTGTGTGTTGGGTAAGCAGACCCAGCCCAGACACTCTGACCCGACCTTTGCAAGCCTTTACTGCAGTCAAGCTCCTCGTGAAGTACATTCAGTACCTGTACTTAATGATCCCATGCCTTTCACCAGCACTAATTCCTCTCAGGAAATAGCCAACTAATCCCCAATTGTTTATTTCCAAATGAAATCCATTACAGTAATTTTATAATTTGTAGCTAACACTAAGACATGAGGATGTTTTTGTTTTCTAGAGCCATATTCAAACCACCTAAGGCTGAAAGCCTGAAGTATAACTATTTCTTTTGAAAGCACAGTTGCCCAGAACACCAAATACTCATTTTTAAAGTTCTGAAAAATAAAAGAACCTCATGAGTTTAAAACAAGAGGTTACAAACCAAGTTCAACATATCCACCCTCAAAAGAAATCTAAATACTTGACTCTATTGTCTTAAATTCTTCAGTATGTTATACTTGCAGGCATGATGCATTTGCATGAAGAAATGGAAAATCCACATTTAACTTGTAGTCAACCTGAGATGACCATTAAAAATATTTCTCTGATGAGCTGTAATACTTTTTAAAAAGAAACAATGTCTAAAAGTTCAGGCAAAGAGTTGATTACAATTGCACTAATTGCTGTTTATATCCTAAAATACTTGAGGAACCAATAACTCATTGATTCTGTTTAAAGAATTCAGGTTCCAGAATCCTGAAAACCTTTCAGATTTTCACTATCAATTTTCTATGCTCATATTTTCTATGCTCATATTCTCTAACAATTTGTTGTTAAATATTCGTTTTCTAACTGGAATTAATGATAACTGATTGACACACCTGCCTTGCAGCTAATCCCAAAACAACTCTCATGTGCCTTCAGTCACTTAAAAGATATTTAAAGAAGTATTTTGCAAAGGTAGAACAGTGTACTGACTCTCCCAAACATGAACAGTAGCAAATAATGACTCAAAAGCACTAATTTGGATGAATTCTATTGCTGCAATTATAATCACAGAGTATTTATAACTGAATGTCAAATTCCATTGGGCCCATTCAGTAGAAATGACTGTGCTAAAACACTTTCACTCCTATTTAGGTATCGTTTAGCTCCTGAGCACCCATTTCCAGCCCAGTTTGAGGACTGTCTCACTGCTACCATCCATTTTCTGAGGAATGCACAAGACCATGGAGTCGACCCTTCCCGCGTTGTCATCTGTGGAGACAGCAGTGGAGGGACACTCACTGCTGCTGTTGCCCAAGCTCTGGTGAACAGAAGAGATCTCCCAAAGCTGAGAGCACAAATCCTAATATATCCTTTTCTGCAGTGTGTGGACTTAAATTTGCCTTCTTATCAGCAGAATTGGGGAGTCCCCATTTTGCTAAAGGAACGAACCCTTGTTTTTGGCTTGAAGTATGTTAATCTGGACTTGGGCCTCATCAAAGAATTATTTAAAGGTTGCCATGTTTCAGAAGATCGGAGACTGAAATATCAGAAATGGGTGAGTCCTGACTACATCCCTCATGAGTTTAAAACAAGAGGTTACAAACCAAGTCCAACACATCGACCCTCAGAAGAAATCTGTGAATTGGTCGAGTCCTTGTTTGACCCTGTTTTTTCACCACTGTTGGCTGAAGACAGTGTTATTGCTCAGCTTCCTGAGACTTTCATTTTGACCTGCGAATTTGATGTGCTTAGAGATGATGGACTGCTCTACAAGAAACGATTAGAGGACCATGGTATAAAAGTGACCTGGTGCCATCTGCAAGAGGGATTCCATGGAACACTGTACTTAGCACTTTTTGGTAGGGTGGTAGGATTCCGCTCTGGAGCTAAAGGCCTGGAAAAGATAGTAAATTTTCTAAGACTGATGTAAAATTCCATTTCTTGCTTTCTTTTCCTGATTTCTATCTCTTTTTGCTTACAAAGTTATTTTTAAAAATCCTCAATTTTCCTTTCCTTAAATCATTACCTTGAATTTCTGCATTGCATCTATCTTCTTTTTACTCACTAAGTTGATTGCATGATGGCCTTAATTTTCTCTCAGGAGAGGCAAATTCAGGTGAATTTATATTTCTTTCCTCTGCCAGCTCTTCAGTTCTCTCTTGTAGCCATTAAAGATCTCATCCTTATAGCACAGGGTTTGCAATGTGGTCTGGTTCAGTAAAGTTCTGGTACTATTAGAACACAAAGCACATTTGAAAACAACCTGGGGCAGGTAACAGAGTGTGAATCTACAGGATCAGTATATAAAGAGTGTGGTCAAAGACTTAAGAAAGCCTGTCTCTGGTGAGAGCTCAATTTGAGATAAGCTTAAAGAGAACTGAATGTAGCAGGAAAAATGTAAACACAGACAGAAATGAAAGAAGGGGAAGAGAAGGAGAGGAAGAGAGGGAAAGGGCAGGCTTGGAACTACAGATGTTATAACATGTATTGGTTAAAGAAAACAACATCTACTAAAAAAATCATAGATATACATCTTATATATAGATAATAGATACATGGGAATATAAAGTAATATCAGTTCCTTTACAAAGTGTAGGCCTGCACTGCCTGATGCAGGAAAGACTCTCCCTTTGAGAGACAGTGTCAAGTGCCATTGGAGAGAAAGGAGAATGACTGAGAAAATTAAAAAAAAAAAAAAAAAGTTAGGCCAATCCTAAACTGTTTACAACAAGAGATGAATGAGTAAGGAAGCCAATACAAAATAAAATGGCGTAACAAAAATGTAAAGCTATTTTCTCAGAAATGAACACAAGCATTGCCAGAAATGTCAGTAAATGTTTTAATTACACCATTCTGAGGTGAATGTATAATTGTAGAACAGTGAAATTGTTTCAGGATTTGTTATAATCTTATATCCAGAATTAAAACAACTTATCATGTCACTAGACTCTATTGTCTTAAATTCTTCAGTAAGTTCTACTTGGAAGCAGGATGCATTTCCATGAAGAATCAAAAACAGGGTGAGGATGCAGTTTTACCAACAGTCAAAACTTCTGTCTTTGCTTAAATTAACACCTGTAACACTACCCACACTGAAATTACCACTATTCTTGTCAGGGAAATTTCTAGCTCTATAATTTTCAAACAATACTCTCTGTATCTGATATTACTCTATGTGTTTTCTGCCCCCCACTGGCTCATTTGAACTATAACCAAAAGCAGGGATGCTGCAGACAGTTCTGTAAGACACATGACACCCTACAGAAGACACCCTACAACCAAAGGAAGGGCTTTCCTGCAATGCTCTGCATGGCTATTTACATTCAGCATACCAGCAAAGAAAGCCTGCCAGAACAATATGAATTGCAGTTAGTTACACTCACATAGTAATCAGGAAAAAGGGGAAATTTTAAAGGGATCTTCCATATGGCATCTCTGAATGAATACAATGCAAATAAGCATAAAGCTCAGAAAATCTTCTCCAGTGTTTTCCTGATTTCTGGGCACACACTAACACTGACACTGTTGAATGCTGCCTATTTTCCATATGGATAACCTGTGCCAGGAATGCTCAGGTGACACCACTGGCAGTTTGTCCATAAAGTGATAGAGCAGTACATTCCTGACATTAAAATATACAATGAGTCAGACTAACACAAAGGCTGACAGCTGTCAAACCTCTCATGGGTATTACACCCCAAAGACCATATGATGAAGACACTACAGTTTGGTTTTTTTTTTTTTTTTTTTTTTAAACCCAGAGAGCTCATGGGTTATTGCTGAGTTTTTGCCTATGAAGAACTTAGGAAAATTCAATGTTGCCAAATAAGTTTCCTTAGCTGGGGCAGTTCCTTCCCATCTTGACAAAACAACTAGCTCCTTCCACAAGGGAAAGTCAGGTGCCTGAGGTGATAATTCCCTCCAGAGTTTGCACCCTGAGTGAAGTGACAGCCCAAGCTGCCCTCCAGACAGGAACAGGGCATGGACAAGGCTGGTCCATCCAGAGGTGTTAACTCCAGAGAATGTGGGCATGAGCCACATTTCTTTAGCTGGTCTCTAGAGTTTGCCCATGAGCACTCTAACACAAATAAAAGGATCCAGGAGCAGATTGGAACACTGTTGAAACCTGAAAACTAGTGAGACATTGGGAAGCTCAGTGCAGCTGGGAGGGCTTGACACTCTTTGAGCTGCTTTGTGTGACAGGAAGATGTTGAAGGAAATGAAGGAAGGGAAAGCAAACTGCCCTGCATTATTCCATCACCAGATGTCAGCACCAGCTGAGTCTGTAAGAAGCTGGAAAACCTCTTTGTGCTCTGGGCACACAATGTGAGTACCTGAAACACATTACCAAAGGTCAAACTGTGGTTTGATTTCAATATTTAACTGAACTTGTTCTTATGCCTTCATAGCCTGAAGCTGTCTCTTTAATAACAGAGCACATTTTAAGGCATAACAACTTTAGATTACCTGTTCTAACCAATCAAGTTTGGAGTGGTATATTACAGAAGTTTACAAATTCAATTATCCTCTGCTTTGCTGTCTTCACATCAACTCTTTATACCACACTAGTTACAACTCACATACCATAGCATTTTTTAAATAATCAGGCAATTAGAAAACATTCCAAATTTACTAGCTCTATTATTTATAAATAATGTTAATTATTTAAAAGCACTTAACACTATTCTCTGCCTATGATGCCCATTCTCTGTACTGCTCAGGCATAATCCTGCAAACTCTGGATGGTTTTATTGCTGTCTTCCTTGTCTCAATTATTCACTGTGTTTGCTGATTCCTGTGAGAGTGCAGACACTGCTAACCTGAATATTTGGAGTACCGAGACTCAGACAAACCTGGCCATGGCAAAATAAGGGCAGTTGAAGTTGTTATATTTATATTCAAGCAACTTCTGATTTAATAAGATTCATTCTGATGTGATGACCTGCCATGAAATCCCAAGTGGATGTTCCAGAGCAGCTTTTTGGAATCCATATGCATGGAGCAGAATTCATTCACTCTGAGGAACAGAACTGCACAGCAACAGAGACACAGACACCCAACAGTCTAGCCACATTTCCCAGTGCTACTCTACAAAACCCTCCAGTTGAATAAACATTTCAAAAACATACCTGCTCTGAACTGCACAATACAAGAACTGAATTTCCATCACCAAATGCTGATACATAACAATTGTCTTTTTTTTTTTAAATACAGTACAGCTTTTTACTCCAGAATTTGTTAGCAGCTGTTTAGCCTAGGAGTCATTTGGAAGGGACAGACTTCAAAGAAGAGAAGGAAGAAAGGAAAAGCTAAAATAAAGATTTATGCCAGACAGTGCAGGGTGGATTTCTGTCGTAAGAGCAAAGCACACAGGAGCTAGCTACTTATTTGGGTGGGGAGATGGAGATAACAGAAAGGGAGGACACTGAAAGCTAGGTAGGAGGCAGCCTAAATGCAGAGGCATATGAAGCAAATACACAGCACCTTTAAAAACCATAAATGTATGGTACAGCATGTACTAAACTGTAATTTCTTAAAGCTTCTTATTGCTACTGTGAAGGGCATATTAAATCCATCTCACAGATCAGAAGACTCAGGCTTACAGGTATGAAAAGCTCTGAGATGCTTTCAGTCAGTTGTTTGCATAATGTAAAATGAAGAAATGAGAACTGAAGTATGGAAAGTTTCTCCCATGCTCTACGTGGTAAAAAACAAAGTCAGTTAAATTACTCTACAGATTCTAATTGTTCTGCTAAATTACCTAGAGAAAATAAGAATAACTTTAAAAAGCAAGGCAAATTATATTTACCAGAGTGTTTCACTTTGAAATAAACATTAAAAAACTAAGGAACTCTATCAGAAGCTATTATTTCTGGGTTTAAATTTTCTTTGTAATACTTTATTTTTTCCTGTTTTCTGCTTCCTGGCTATACCTGCTGGAATCGATATCTCAGTCATCACAGCTGACTACTTTACCATGCTTTAGTTACTCACCGTAGGATTTCCTGTGTTACACAGAGTAGCTCTGCAACAGGCAACTGACTCCAGCTTAACAGTGGTGGAAACAGCCTGCAATCACACGTGAAATATGTTGTAATGTTTTACAGAAAGACTTCACAATAAAACCAATAACTCATGATAGTCACAGAATTCATTAGCACCAACTGCCCTGAGTGCTCCTGCCTTGCATAGTGTTGGGTTTGTCAGCTCCTGCCTCTTCCACTAATAATTAAGGGGAAGTTAATGAATTTTACACATTCTCAGCCTACAAAGCTATGTGTGATTCCACAGCTAGAGAAGCTTTAGAAAATCCACAAAGCCGAGTCTTGGGAAAACCTGCAAAGACCGCATTTCTTTGGGTAGGTATCATTATTGTACTTCTCCTTCCCATCATTACTATAACTATTAGAAATATGCTGAAAAATCAAGAAGAGAATGAATTTTAGAATGCATAAATGGAGGCTTGCTGATAAGAAAATGGGAAGAATTTACCCAACTATTGTCAGTTCTGTACTCATCAAGCACTACGTTAACCAATTAAACTCCAGCAACACCAAGTTCAATGAATAAAGAATCATTTTGTGAGCTCTGAGTAGCTGTTTTATAACAATAAAGAACCACATGAGGCCCATAATTCTCATTACAATGTCAAACTCCACAGTGTGTTCATTTTCTCTGGTTTAGTGGAATCTCATCAATATTTAGTTAGCTAAGGCTGTTCTCATCAATAGGTAAAGCCCTTGTGGAAGTTGGGGTTTGGGGATGAGTCTGCTGAAAAACAAAAATATGGCTATAGCAAAACACATCAAACACCCACCATTTAAAGAACTACCTCTCTACTGCCAGATAGAGAAGAAGCCTTTTTGTTTGAGAAGATACAAGGTACTCATTTCATGCAGTGGATTCAAATGAAATAAAAACATTCTTTTGACATTTACCACCTCAAAAACAACTGGGAAAAAACCCCACTGAAAACCTCACTGACTGTTTTGTAACAACTTGAGAATCTGACACTGACCATAGATATTCCTACCCATCCTGTGGGTACAGGAATGGCTGGCCTGACTGGAAATAGCTGAAATATATGAAATATAAGGCACCAAGCACCATCACACAATTGTCAACATAAACATCCCCAGAAGGACCAAGCAGTCTCAGACCATAGGATTTTCTTGATTCTGGAAACACGTGGACATTGTGTTAACAGGACAAGGAGGACTGGAGTGCAAACAGCACAGAGCTAGAACTCTAAGTTCACGTGCTGAGTATACTCTAACAGTACAACAAATTAAGAGATTAAAACATTAGGATATTATTTTGAAACATTGATTCACCTACATTTCTTTAACAACAGAAAGGCTGTAATACAGAACTGAAAGCTTTTTGTTCAGATTGTCATGACTGTACAACAGATTCTGTAGATAACTGCCAGGGTGTAACAACAAAAAGCAAATGAACAAAAAACTCCAAAGTGTCCCTTTGTAAATTTATTTTTAAATAAAAAGACAGTAAAGCAATTTTCCTCCTACGCTATCAGGTCCATCAAGGTTTCAAAACATGTGAGGTGGCATGTGTGAGATGTTTTGGTTTTGATTAAAGCTGATTAATTACTGACTCACTGAATAGGAGAAGAAGTCTTGTGTCAAAACAGTGTCAGCAAGAGCTCATAGAGGTAACAGCAGACAGACATGTCCTCTTTGGTATAAGGATTTCATAACCTGATCATACAAATAGCAGGTGTTTAATTGCCTTTGGTCACCTTTAGAAGTTTCATTTACTCCCACTGAAATACTAAGTACCTTTAAGAATTTTTTATTCTTGATTAAAGATTCTTTAGAAAGCACAGAAATTGCCTCCTCTGAGGATGCAAATATAAGAAATCATCAGGAATGCTGAAATACAAGATTCAGAGCTGATATCTATGTGGAGATTTATTTCAGGGTATTTTGACTGATGGCACAGACATCAGAAATAAGCACTTAGTTAAACTGTGCTGTTCTTACAGGAATATATGGCAAAACAAAGCCAAATCCCCACAGGCTGTGCTATAATATCACACTACAGGGAAACATTTCTAGAACTAATAACCACAAACACCACTGGGCTGCCCCAGCTGTGCTGCAGAGCCCTGTGGAGAACATCTGATGAGCTTAGGACAAGCTGAGCACTGGCCATGGGCATCTGGGTTTGGCTTCAATGCTCTACAGTCTAACATTTTAACTACTTATGTCCTAAATTTGTTCTCTGTGGAAGGGAAAGGCTCCAAATCAGCCAATCTCAGCACAAAAAGGCTCTAATGATCTCCCTATTTCACAAACTTTGGCACAAGTGTATGATGTCGCTTCATCCCACACATCCTTACCTCCACAAGCCAATGTTGTGCAAATCAGCTGTCAGTGTTGCTTTGATTTAAATACTGTGCTAATGAAACTAAAGACTAATTCAGTTTTCAGACTGGAATTCCACTTTAAAAGCCAAGGCACAAAATGTTTGGCAATTGGAAATTTTAAATTGTGTAGAAAATATAATTCTAGTAAGAAGAACACAAAACAGAAAAATTACTTCACCAAACAACTGCCACCAACTATTACCAATCCCTCACCAATACATATGTATTCATAATGCCTCTACACTGGACTGCAAACAAGAATTACAGTGAATATGAAACCCTGAGGGTTAATTGCTAAAAAGATTTTACCAGAAGCAAGAGTGGTTTCAATCTACAAACATACCCTCAAGTATCTGGAGAGACCTTTGTGTACATTCAGGTTTGCACTGATTTTAAACACAGAGCAAATATACTCTTCTTTGAACAAAAATTAAAGCATGAATGTGTCAGTGCATTCCCCTGTGAAAGAGAGTTTATAAAAAATGTGGGTTTGAGTATTTTTCTTCTTAGAGAAGTCTATATATATGCTTTGATTACAAATGCAAGTAGCCCCACACCATTAAAATTTAACACTGCAACAGGAATGTCCATCCATAATGAATCCACTACAAACCAAAAAGACCATCTTCAAATCAAGGCCCCTCTGAATAATAATTTCTCCTTGTTAGTGAAGAGTTCATAGTATTAATCACTTCCATATAGTTTGAATCCCACCTTTTGTAAAGGGTACAAAGAAAGCATACAAGTGTTGTGAATAATATCATTAGCAAAAGAGGGGTGGAGAAAATTGCATGACATTGCATTGCAACATTAATAAACATTTAATTTCTGCATATGAACTGAGCACTCAGTGTCCCGTGAAGACACCTTAGATGCACTTGAAAACAAGGCTTAAGCCAGCATTGGGTTTAGAGCATTCATTCCTGTTGAAGTGAAATGGCATCTGCTTATACAACTTTAGCAATTATAGGAATGTTCTTTATTTCTCCTATTTTAATACCAGCACTGTATTTGGGGGTTGTATTATATGATTTTTTCAACTCGGAACTGCCACCTGGAATTGAGCAACCTCTAAAGCTTCGTTTTTTCCACTCCTTGCTGATTACAACCATGGTTGCGGTAAGTTAAACTTCTTAACCTGGGGATTTCATTTTTGCTTAGGTAAGATATTTGGGAGCTAGAGGAAAATGGCTTACTTAAGGGGAAAAAAAAAAGAAGAAAAAAGCAATTCATGTTCCTGAAGCCTGTAAGCATTGATATATGAACCCAAAACAGGTTAAATTAACTCATAAAATCAATATGGCTAATCTTAAAAGCTTCTTTAGATTTTTCAGTCCAACTACAGCCACTTTATGCTGGGAAATGGTTTTATATGAAAATTTAAAACAAATATCTAGATGTATCCTGTACATATTGAACTGCATGTGCATAGAATAATGCTGTCTGTTCAGAAACAAGCCAACATTTCTCCTCTTCTTCCAAATTCTTTCTTTTCAACAGGGAAAGATTTTGGAGAAGCTGGGGATCTGCAATGATTTCACCATACTGCGAGTAGCTCTCAATGGGATACCTCCATGGAGAGATTCCAAACTGCTTATCAAAGATCTCACAGTAGATGGGGTACCCTTGAGGATTTATCAGCCCAAAAGCCCACCCACTGGCAAAAGAAGAGGAATTCTCTATTTTCATGGAGGCGCTGGCACATTTGGGAGCATTAGTAAGAAATGGGCAAGTTTTATTTTTCAAGTCAAATCCAAACCTTTACATTTTTGCCTTCAGGCATGTGTCAGTCAATGTCTGCCCTGTCCTTGCCAGTGTCATCAGTCTTTGCTCAGCACAGACTGGAAAGTATTTGTGGAATCAATAGTCCATGTTAAAGGGAGTCCCATCTCTGCTTCCTTTGGGCAAGAGACCTGTGATCAGAAATTCCTCACCCTGTTCTCAGCTCTCAGTGAGGGATGCTGCTCTACTAAGACTACCCTATCTTACATAAAAGATATAATATGGGTCCAAGGAAGGATTTAAATACATTAAAAAAAAAATCTGTAAATAAATTCCCATTCATGCAAAAACAAGGAATCCAAATGAAGGAAAATATAAATAACGAAGGAGCGATTTGGGGAAGTTTGATTCTTGTGGTGACATGGCAGAGGATACTTGATTTCTTTTCCAGAAAGGGAGACAACCCTTTTCTCAGCTCAGCTCCCTGAGTGCTCTGGATCTCCTTCTGAGCAGCTAAGGCTCCAAGTGCCTTCTCTGCAAGCCAAGGCCCCTAACATGGAAATCTGAACTTCGTTCCAGGGGTCGGGCAGTGCAATTTGAGGGGTTTGAATCCCTCACTGTTTCAAAGGGTAGGTCTGCACTATACTGGGCAGACTTGAATTTCCTGGCATCCTTCAGCCCTGCGCAGGAATCACGACATAACTCCTGTGCCATGGGTTCCCCTCTGCACTGGGGCACAGATAACCTACCCTGCTGCACTCAGAGCACAGGAGTCTGCATGGAGAGTCAGGCTCAGGTCTAGAGCTAGTCTGGGTGGCAGTGAGGACTTCAGGGATGGCAAGCACTCTGTGATCTAAGTGACAGGTGAATTCCTCTCACTGGAAGGAAAAATCACACCACAAGTTGCACAGTGAGTCCCTGTTCACGTGGCATGGCTTGATGTAACAGCCATACCTGTACACAGAGAGTGGGACCTGACCTTTGGCTTCAATTCCTTTTGGCGTTTGATAACAGGAAAACAATCAACATGATGACAAGCTTTCAGAAGGCCTTTGGGAATCTCCAGCCTAGGAAGCCTGAAGTCTGCAAACAGCAAATTAAGAGATGCTACACTGAAAAGAATCAGTGGCCAGATAACTGTGACTTATTCCTCAAATGGATGTCATACTTCACAAATCCTAGAATCACTGAATAGTTTGGGTGGAAGGGACCTTAAATCTCATTCTCATTCCAAGTCCCCACCATGGGCACGGACACCTTCCACTATTCCAGGTTGCTCCAATCCCTGTCCTACCTGGCCTTGAACATTTCCAGGGATGGGGCAGCCACAGTTGCTCTGGGCACCCTGTGCCAGGGCCTCACAACCCTCACAGGGAAGAATTTCTTCCTAATATCTAATCTAAACCCACTCTTTATCAGTTTCATCAACGGAAGTTTTTTAAGTCAGCAAATACATGAATAAAGGAGACTGAGTTGCTAAAACCCACTTTGATTTCCAGAAGAGTCTCCTAAAGAGGCTAAACACCCATGACACGAGGGAAGGTCTTTCATTTGGATTACAGCTGACTGAAAGACAGAAAAAAGATAGGTTATGGGAAGTTCCTGTGAGATTTCCATAAGGAGATCTGTAGTGGGAGCAGTGCTAATCAATTTATTCAATCAATTTATTCAAACACAAAAGATGGTGCAAGGTGATGTGGTATTAAATCCTCTGAGGGTCATAAATGGATGGTTGAAAAACTGCAGAATGTCTTTATGACAGCAGAGGATCAGACAATAAATTGACAGGAGAAATGGCATGTAGAGAAGTCAAACAGATGAACAGAGCATTCTGACCTTATAAATGAAGCAATGGACTCCAAGCAGGAGCAGGAAGGAGGTCTTGGGACTGTGGTAGGAAGTTACCTGAAAATGTTGACATAGTGCACAATAGCAGTTGAAAAGCAAATAAAATACGAGCAATTATTAGTAGGAAAGACAAAGCAGGAAACTTTTTTATGCCACTTTAATAAATCCATGGTTTATCTAAATACAGTTTAGTGCTTATAGTTCTGTCTCCCGCTCCTCAAAAACGATAAAGCAGTACTGGAAAGACTTGGAGAGGCTGCCTAGGTGAGAAAAGTGCTTCTGTGCAGAGAATATGTGAGCAAACTATGACTCTTCAGGCTGCAAAAGATGCATAAAGACAGATCCACTGACTATAAAATCATGAGAAGCAGGAGAAGTTAAACAGGGAAGGATTTATCCACCATTTCTTACAGCACAAGAATTCCACCACGTGGAAGCAGTGAATGCTAGGTACGAAAGGAGCAACTAGAAATGCCTCTTCACACCTTTGTAAGCAAGTGAGAAAACTCCTCCTTGCACAAAGCTGTTATGGTTAAGGTTAAAATCATGGGCTTAACAAGTGGTTTGGTTAATTCACAGAAGAAATGCTAATCAAGGGCATTAGGTATAAAGACAGCTTCTGTCTCCAAGGAGCTCCCTGAGCCTCAAATTCCTGCATGCTCCTTATTCCTGTTTGTCCTCAGCTTACACTCTCCTTAGACAACCTTTTGTTGACCACCAAGTGAGATGTGAGACCATCTCAGACAGATTTCTGGGTTTCCCCAGTATCACATGCAAGTATTACATCCTTGTGTGATACCCTGAGAGCCACTTGCCAACAGAAAATGTATTAATTTGTAATGACCAAATTCCATAGCACGAGTTCCTTATCAGTCTCATTCTGCAGTACCTTCCATGTAGCACATGTTCAGGGATCTGTATTTTTGTTTCAAAAGGATATTTGATTTTCAAATCATCATTTCTGCTAAACTTTCTCTCTAGGAGCCTTTGAAAGAGTATGCCGCTATATGTCCAAAAAATGCAACTCAGTGGTCGTGTCTGTTGGGTAAGTGCTATTTTGCCATAGAAGTATTTATGGGAATACAGCTCTCAGTTGCAACTCTTCTGAAAAATATGCTGAAAATATTTACTTTTTTAGATGGCATTCCTATTTTTCACTTAAACCTTTCATTTAATTTAGAAATGTGCTTATAGGCAAAGTGTTCTACAATAGCTGTAGCATCATTAGTTTGGCCTTCCAAACTACACTAGTTAAACCGAAATACAATCTTCAAAATTAAGAAAAAAAAAAGTCTGCGTAACTACCACAGCAACTGCAAACAACACAAATGGAATGTTTGTAACTCCACTGACAATAACCACAGTCTTTGACATTTCAGGTACCGTCTGGCTCCTGAACATCCCTACCCAGGGCAATATTTTGACTGTCTCAATGCCACCTTATACTTCATGAGGAATTTAGAAGAGTATCATGTGGATCCTGGTCTCATCATCATTAGTGGTGACAGCTGTGGAGCTAATTTTGCTACAGTTATTTGCCAAATACTGCTGAATGATAGAGATCTGCCAAAAGTACGTGCTCAGGTGCTACTTTACCCAGGACTCCAGGGGCTGGATTTCCACTTGCCCTCCTACCAGCAGAACGCTTTTGTCCCCATGTTGTCCCGGAAGATGATCATCTACCTTTGTTTTCGTTACCTTAACAGAAAACCCACAGTTTGGAAAGATGTTCTACAAAACTGCCATGTTCCTGATAGTATGAGACAGCAGTATAAAAAATGGGTAAGTGCTGACCTTATTCCTGATGAATTTAAGGTTAGAGGCTACGTCCCACCAAAACCCGCATCATATAAACCTGAAGTACATGAAGCTGTCAAAGAAATTTTAGCAGCAACATTTTCCCCACTTTTAGCTGAAGATTCCATTATTTGCCAGCTCCCTGAGTCCTACATTGTGACCTGTGAGTTTGATGTGTTGCGGGATGATGGTCTGTTATACAAGAAGAGACTAGAGGAAAATGGTGTTCAAGTGACCTGGTATCATTGCGAGAATGGCTTCCATGGAATTTTAGCCTTTTTTGGCTATGGGATTTTTTCCTTTTTATCTGCAAATAAGATAATGGACAGTATTGTGAATTATATAAACAGTTTATAGAAGTATTTTTCAGAAGAAAGATGCAAGTCATGCAATATCTTTGATGAATCTATACTTGGCAAGGAATATAAACACTTTTGATTCATAGTTTGGATTTTGACTGCATTTTGTAGTTTCTGATTTCTGCCTCTGATTCTGATTCTGAAACAAATGTTAAGATTATTTGAACTACCACCATTCTAGAAAATATTCTTGTAAAAACACACTAATAAGACCAAGATGAAAAAGGCAAGGCACCCAGCACATCCTGTTTCACTAAAACTACAGCAATTCCAGTATCTTTGCATGGCTGACACACACTGAAGGCAAGAGACAGGAATCTCCATGAAGATTCTTTAACAGCCCAGAAATGCTGAAGACAACAACTGAGGTCTGCTTTGGCCCTTGTGACAGACAAGAGGTGTTGATGGTGTCAGATGGAGAACTCATCTACTATGAAGTCTTACAGCAGACACTGGAAATGCAGCCATGAATTTAATTTCCAGGTTTAGTCTCTACAAATAGTACACTGCTCTAGAAACAGGAAAGTCAAAAGCAGCATTGAAATCCTAAACTGCCGCTAGCATGAGTTTGATTTTGTTTGGAATCTGAGAAATGATGTTTCATTTTGGAACAACTTTCTCAAACTAGAATCCCTGAACTTCAGTGAGTATGTGGATGTCAGAGAAGTGCAGAGGTGAGACTTTTCCATAACCCTTTTTTCTTTCAAGATTATCTTATGCTCAAGGCTACCTGTTCCGCTGTGTTGAAAAAGTTCTAAAAATAATGTAAAGAAGGCAGAGAAACACAATTTTATCTATTTTATCACTGTAATGCTATGGTGATTCTGTGATGCTTTCAACAACAAAAAATAAAAAACTCACACTGCAAATATTTCTGGTATAAGAGTGAGCGTTACATTTGCTAAACACATACTGACTGATGAACCCGACTGAAACCCCCCTCCCATGGTGAAAGGAACAACACAACACAGGCAGGCAGAGACACAATCCTGCTGCTTTTACCTGGTCACATCTGTGCTGTGGTCAGTAATTAACCTACCAAACAACTGGATACAACCACACAACTGTGAAAACACAATACAAACTGGAAGTCCACCACTAGATGGACTATTTTTTTTTTCTAAATCTGGGCTTTTGCTGATTTTTGAAACAAGATTTCCTTCTACTTCAGAATATTTTATGATGACTGTGTGCCCTATTAAAAACACTCAACTTCTCACTAGAGAAACAATATGAAATTAAATTTTTATAAAGTTTTGAAACTAAAATGACAAGGTACTTACCCCCAATACTTGTAATTTGACTTTACAACAACAACAAACACCAAACAAAAGAACTCAACCCCCCCTGCCACTGCTACCTAACAAGGTTAGATTTTTTACCTATTTTCTTTCCCTGTGAATTTGCAATTTAAATGTTCTGACATCCTAGTTGTTTGAAGAGTTGCAAACTTAGATTCACAATTAATTCATTTGCATCATTTAAAGTACACCTTCCCTACATTAACACAATCCTACTCCTCAGCAAGAACAAGATAAAGCAGTTTGATTCAGAACTCTTTAATCACTGGTTATCTTAAGTCATTCTCAGCTGTATTTGTTGCACCAAGAGTTACCCAAAGTTACCTGCAGCAGGGTCACCTAATTATGAATCTAAAGTCAGCCTCCTGTGGCTTTTTAAAAGCATGTTCTTCTGTTAGAAGAAAACACGAATACTAAAAAGAACTGAGTTTTGTGTAATGACAGAATTTTCTAAGTGCACCTTTCTAAAGAGCACTGGTGACAATCCCTTTGGCCCTTTTGAGTGACAATCATCACATGCAGGTCCCCACTCCTGAGGAAACTCTTCAGATGGGTGTTTTGTAGTGCCACAAATTCAAAACAAACAATTGCACACTGTCCATTTTCCACCTCCAACTAATGCAGTTCACTCATAACACTCTTCTCCCAGCTAAGCACTGGTTTCTTACAAAAATTCCAAAATGCTGCTGGCATAAGTCTACTAACAAATCAAGGACTTTGACCAACTTATCTTTTATGAGATAACAGGAATGGAGGGAAAAGAAAGTGGGAGAGAGAAAGATACCTGCTAATGTATTTGTGAAAGGGAGGAGAAAGGTTTTTACTGGAGCAAACAAAGAACAGGAAGATTAACAAAGAATCAGGAAGTAACAAGGCAAATATATATTGGAAAGTCAAATCAAAGACAGATCACTGCAGTTCAGCAAAATGGCAGTTGTACTCACAGTGCTGGTGCTATTCTTAGCTGGTTTTCTTGCTGCATTCATATTGTTGGTCATAGGGGCAATTAATTTTGATTTTTCCAACTCAGAAATTCCTCCTGGAGTGAATCAGCCTGCAAAGCTCCGAATCATTCATATAATCTTAATATGCACAGCTGTGGTGGTAAGTGAACCTGGTGTGATTTTTGGGGGAAGAACAGCGAACCTGTAGATTTTAAACTTACTACTGTGCTAGAAGCCTGCATGGAATTATGTTCTGGAGAGCAGAGCAGGGCATTGCTGTCGTGCTGCATGTTTTATTGAGCTGAGCGTTGCTAAAGAAACTTTTGCCAGACTTCTGACACTGCACTGCTCTAATCCAGTCCTGCCCAGCTCTGTCTCTGGCAGTACCTAAATACTGCCTTAACACAAGTGTGTGAAAGTCTGACTGTGCTTCTGCCCTGACTCCAGCTGACCTAGCAATGATTTGATTTATAATGTTTATCCATGTAGGATCGTTTGTATTTCCATTCTTGGTTTGGACTATACCAGATGTCTCTGGCTCGTGCTTTCAAGCTTTTTGTGGGCACGGGGGTGAGAAATCTGTATTTATTTTGAATATGAAGTAAGAAGCTGAACATTTCAGAATTGGTCTTCGGAAGGAAAAGTTTCTGTCACACAAGTGACAAAATTATGTAATATTGCCCAAGAGGAGCTGAAGGAATTCTTCTACCCAAAGCACATTTATGTAACTCCTGCAGCAACTAGGCAGGATAGTCTGATGGGAATGAGGGGCTCTGACCAGCCCAACTTCTCCAGGTGAAGCAGCTTGTAAGAGCGTGGGAAGGTAATCAGTCTCCAAGAGCAGCACTCACTCGACATCTGGTGAGCTCTGCTGACAGAGGAGCTCACTGAATCACAGGTATTTCTATGTAATGATAGGTGTAGAGATGCTCTGATGAGACATGGCATTAGACAGGAGGTAACAGAGGTTGTGCATACATTTACTAAATTAATTAGAGATATAAGTTATTTAAAATTTAAAAATGAAAACAAAGAGAAAAAAATCTCTTTCAGAAATTTTGTAGATTATGGTCAACCACAGTAAAGAATTTTAGGTATATATTCTCATGCTTTGGCTGCACAGAAGTTGTAATTAGAAAGAGATAACATCACTCAAGCAGCTGGAAAAGCCAGTTCTCTTTTAATCATCAATCCACTGCCCACCATAAACCAGCACTGTATGCTGCAATGTAAGCAACACAGGGTGAAAGAAAACAAACACGTTGAATATAAAAGTTAAAATATCCTTCGTATTGTTCCATTCCTGCTTGGAAAATAGTGAATACAAAAGAATAAATCATTTTATCATACAGCTGGAGACACTAAGACTAGTTTCTGTAAAAAATTAAAAACAATACATTGCAAAATGTCTTAGTTTCTTCAAGAAATCTTACCTCAAGATCAGGCATGGAAAATATTATAAATATCTGGAATCACTGAAAAAAAGGCCTTTTGTAGATAAATATATTGAGAGTTATGACACTACTGACAATCCATGCAAATGTGGCTGTCTAATAAAGAATATTCATAACAGAATCTTGAGTATTGATTCTTGAGTATTGAAACTTGATCCAAATATTCCTAAGGACCAAAGTACTGACTGGCACAGCTGAACAATGCATTTCAAAACAGAGAATATGCCTTTTATTTATGTAACGTTATGTTGGAGCAGTAGCTCTGATTTGTATTCATTTTCTGGCACCTGGCATGAATATCCCTATGGCACTGGGAATGAACAGAACTTCATTCCTACTAAATGTGTCAGGATCTTCTTGTCAGTGCATGGCACACATCAGTGAGACTTAGGAAAGGGATCAAAAAGCAATTATCAAATATATTCTTAACTTAGTCAACTCTACTTTGGGCAAGTGTCTATACCATGAAAATCAGCACCAGAATGATCATCTTTTGCTATGTTTTCACATCATCTGTGGGGGGAAGGATAGAATAACCAGTGAAAACCAAACTTGCTTTCAATGTTAGGTAAAGGACCTGCTGAGGAAGCAAAGGAATCTATCTCACCAGTCTGTTAATGTTGCATTGTTTGGGGTTCTGTTCTTTGTTCATGTAACTCTCTCATAACCCCTCCTGATGCTGCTGTTACTTGTTCAGTTTTCTCCTATACCTGTACAAGTATTCTCTTAGTTTATTACTGCCCTAAAAATACATGACTTAGGCACCATGAGTTTACTGTCCACACAGTTCCTTTCCTTTGGAAAATACAGGTTCTCTTGAGTGAGCTCTCTGTTTCTCTTTGCCTTTGAACAGGGAAAGCTTTTGCAAAACATTGGCATCTGCACTCAGGTGGGCTTTGTGAGGTACATACAAGGAAGAAAGACTCTGGGGGCGGACCCAAAGCTCTTCATCAAGGATCTGTGGTTTGAGAAAGTGCCTGTAAGGATTTACCAGCCTAAGGCTCCATCTGCCAGCCAAAGGAGAGGAGTTATGTTTTTTCATGGAGGAGGATGGGTATTTGGAAGCATTGGTAAGATATCCACCAGAAATATTTCAGTTAAAGAAATATGTACTTCACAAATAGTAAAGTTGGTTGTTTCTTGATCTGTAGCAGTTGCAAACTTTGAATATAACCACAGGTTCAATCTCGTAATTCCTGCTGCCAGAAGAAAGCATCTGCTATGGATCACGTGGTTTTTCTTACAGGACAATGATATAAGGGGGAAAAATACTGAAATAGGAAGATGAGGAGGTACAAAAGAACTGAGGACCTTTGTAGGAAGCAGCAGGGAAAAGTAGAGAGCATTTCCTTCTTGCAATTCCTTGATTTCTCCAATAGATAACATCTCTTCTCTGGAGAGAAAAGGCACCCCAACCTAAACCCAAACCCCACCAAATCTCTTTCAGAGACCCATGAAGGGCTGTGCCGCTTTATTGCCAGAGAAAGTGAATCTGTGGTTGTATCTGTGGGGTGAGTCTTTGCTCATGCTGATTTTGAGAGATTATTTCCTATAGTGTAAATATAACCTCCTGTCCCCTCAGTCATAGCAACAATCTTCCTCAGAGAAATGTCTCTGTGGGGCTTCTCGAGTATGTGATTTACCAACTTCATTTGCTGTTGCTTGGAGACACTGAAGACTCATTTGGGCTGTTTTCACTGTCGGATTACATCACAAATTACACTTTGGGATATCTAGTTGGATAATGAAATTTTGAATTAATATTTTCAAATTCCAAACACAAAACTGATTGTAAACAGATAGTAAGCTACATGATCTCCTTAACACTTATTCAAGGAAAGCCTGCTTGATGCTTAGAGAAGCACAGTGTGAATGACAAGCTAATACATTATCAAAATAATGGCATAATGGCACGAATTACAAGGATATGTAAAGTAACTTTACGTAACAAAGATATAAACCAGAAGTCATTTGTGTCCAACCCATGAAAAACTGAAGCAGAAAGTAACTAAATTATTGTCAATAAAACCTACATTTAGTTGGCAGCTGAGTAGTCCTGTGTTGTTTAAGACCTAAGAGACATCATAAACAGATGATATCATAACAAAATAATCTGCACCGCCTAATCTTATTGATGGTAATCCTATGGAGACAAATGAAACTCTGCAGAAATCAGGGTATTCCTGGTTACAGGAACCAGGACTTTAGCAATACATTTAAAACTACTCACATTTCCTTCTCTTATACTTGTCTCCGTGTCGCAGGTACCGTTTGGCCCCCGAGCACAAATACCCCGCTGCGTACGAAGACTGTCTGAACGCCACCCAGCACTTCCTGCAGCACCTGGAGCACTACGGCGTGGATCCTGCCCGGGTCACTGTCTGCGGAGACAGTGCTGGGGGCAACCTGGCAGCTGCTGTGAGCCAGACCCTGGCAGGCAGGTCAGACCTCCCCAGACTCCGTGCTCAGATCCTCATCTACCCAGGCCTTCAGGCACTGGACTTCAATCTACCATCCTACCAACAAAATCAGGGAGTCCCTCTGCTATTCCGGGAACGTGCTGCTTTCTACATGTTGCAGTACCTAAATGGAAATGCAACAAAACTGGAAGAGGTCTTGGAAGGTTCCCATATTCCTATAGATATTAAATTAAAGTATAAAAGGTGGGTGAATCCAGACAAGATCCCTGAGGAATTTAAGGTCAGAGGCTATAAACCACGTGTGCTACTTGACTGCACAACTGAAGTTTTTGAGACAGTGAAGAGGTTCTGTGAGCCCACGCTGTGCCCACTGCTGGCTGAAGACAAAATTATCCAGCAGCTGCCAGAATCTTTCATCCTGACCTGCGAGTATGACGTGCTGAGGGACGATGGCTTGCTGTACAAGAAGAGGCTGGAGGACAATGGGGTTCGAGTGACCTGGTACCACCTTGAAGATGGATTCCATGGAATCATAAACTCATTTAATAGGGACTGGTTGTCATTTCCATCTGCAAAAAGGGGCCTTGACAATATTGTGAATTTTCTAAGAAGCTTATAGCAACATTTTTCTTTTTTTTCTGTAAGAACTGCCAAATTTCTGTGGTCTTTTATGCTTCTAAATTCCATAGAAGAAGTTCATATAGGACAATTTGTTAATAAGCATTTATGCCAGTGTGATCACCATAAAAGGCATTTCAAGAATAGTTTCTTTTAGTGCTGAAGTAGTCCATGCACAGTCTGCCTGTTTTAATAATCTGTTTGGATGACCCTTGTCCAGTACAAGTGCTGCTCTCTCAGTACATATATGCAAAAGATGCAGTAAAATTTTAAGCCATCATCTGGTGTGATCTGTTTTATTCAATTACAGTTGATGATTTCATTCTTCCTAGAAATGTGTGTTTTGGCAAAGGAGAAAGACACTGACACTACAGTGCTCTAATGCACAGCCTGTACTCTCTGCTACACGTAGCACCTGAGTTTAACATTCCAAATCTGAAGATGTCTGTGGGCTAGTATTTTATACTCAAGAAAATGAAGTCACATTAGTGAACTTGACTTTTAGAATTGCAACTGTTCCAACAGAAATACTCTATTGACAGCTTTGTTTAAATTACAAGGGGAAAAATGCTTTAAGTGTTTTCTTATGTTTATCAAACATACGTGTATGCTGAAAA
Organism: Vidua chalybeata; assembly: GCF_026979565.1. Lineage (NCBI taxonomy): Eukaryota > Metazoa > Chordata > Aves > Passeriformes > Viduidae > Vidua > Vidua chalybeata. The sequence goes on from NC_071551.1 coordinate 3,401,066, forward strand.
ACTTGTGCTTGAATGGAATCCTAGAATCACAGAATGGTTTGGGCTGGAAGAAACATTAAACCTCATCTCATTCCAAAGCCCTGCCATGGGCAAGGACACCTGGTTTAGCCAAGGTTGCTTCAAGCCCCAAATAATCTAACAAAATAGGACTGATGCATTTATTTTGCAGAGCCTGTTACTTACCTTTTGCCCCCCACTCCTCCCTTCTTCCCATTTTCATTTCTAAATGTCCCTGTTAAAGGGATGTATTCCAAACTATGTAAAGCATGCCCACAATGCAGGAAGCGAATGCCCAACGTCCTGGCTGCAGATCAGTTGCACGGGATAATTTAATCTCCACATTTGCTGGCTCTCCGTCATAGACTAGAACTTCATCCAGGACTCAACTTCAGTCTCTGAGCACTCAATGTTATCATCCACAATCCAAGAATTCCCTATTCAATACCAGACCCTTTATCAGTCCCACAATCACCATAAAGATAAACAGGAAATTAAACACATTGACTCTTCTCCAATGTGATAACTGCTGGCACATTGCACAACATTTCCAAGGACTTTAAAGTGAGCAACACCTGAGAGATCTCCTGCAACTGGGACTGCTCCAGGCCTTGCTGTTACCTGAAAAAGCCAATTCATAGATAGGTGTGAAGACACATCACCTCTGGATACCTGAAATGGCATTTTTTTATCTACTGCCAGTAATACTGCTGGTGATTTTTGTTGCTTTATTCATACCAGCAATCATAAGAACAATTCAAACTGAGTATGCCAATTGCAGCATCCCTCCTGGAGTGAACAATCCTGGAAAACTTCGACTTATTGTTGCTGTTTTGATTGTTATATCTACTCTGGTGAGTAACTCTGCTGCAACTCCTCAAGAAATGTTGTTAGATGTTAATTTTGTTCTACGTGTAAATACCAGAATCCTGCCAGCTCCGTCAAGGCTTAAATTATGGCTCTTCTCTTCTAGGGGCTGACTTGATAGGACAGCTTTTGGAAAATAATTTCTGTTAGACTTCCGTCAGATTTTCCCTCTTACATAAGGATTAAGTCAACCATTAGAGCCCAAGCTTTATCAGCTGAGCTTCCCTAATTAAATTTAAAATTAAATATTTATAAAAAGTGAGATTGCTTTGATTTCCACTTTAGCTAAGCACACATGATGTTTTTAGGTCACTCTTGGGGCCCTCCAGTAACATGGGAGGCTGGGTAATGGAAGTACCAGTAATGGGACACTGGATGCTTTTTAAGAAGAAAAAAAACAGAAACCCTGGAAACCTTAGCGGGATGAGAGATGCTTGGGAGCGCTGGCAAGGCCTCCCTCACCAGGAGCCCTGTGACCAACTGCCCTTCAGTCTCCAGGAACCCCTTCACCAACTGCCCTTCACTCTCTCCAGGAGCCCCTTCACCAATTGCCCTTCAGTCTCCAGGAACCCCTTCACCAACTGCCCCTCTCCAGGAGCCCCTTCACCAATTGCCCCTCACTCTCTCCAGGAGCCCCTTCACCAACAGCCCCTCACCAGGCGCCCCTTCAATGAGTGTCCCTCACCAACTGCTCTTCTCCAGGCGCCCCCTCACCATTTGCCCCTCACCAGGTGCCACTCGCCGATTGCCCTCCTCCTGGTGCCCCTCACCGGCTGCTCCTCACACGCCTCTCCCTTCTCCGGGCTCCCCCTCACCGGGTGCCCCCTCAGGGCTTGTCCGTGCGCCGCCTCCCCTCAGCTCACCCCGGCTGTCCTCCCTCTCCCAACAGGGCAGGATTTTTGAGAAGATGGAGCTGTGCAGCAGCCTGGCCTTCAGGCGCCTCGTGTTCTCCGGGCGGAGGCCGGGCCCGGCGCCGGGGGTGCGGCAGGAGGACGCGCGGCTCGGGCGGGTGCCCGTGCGGCTGTACCGGCCGCGGGCGCCGGCCGCGGGCCCGCGCGGCGCCGTGCTGCTGTTCCACGGCGGCGGCTGGATCTGCTGCGGCCTCGGTACGGACCGGTGCGGCCCGGCACGGCCCGGTGCGGCCCGGCACGGCTCGGCCCGGTGCGGCCCGGTGCGACCGGGCACGGCTCGGCACGGCCCGGTGCGGCCCGGCGCGGCCCGGTGCCGCCACAGCGCCCCGGCACTGTCCTCGCCCCCGTAGCCACCGTGTGTATGTGGCCGACAGAATTCCGGCCTCCACACAGACGCTGATACAAACCTGTTTATATACTTTTGGCAAACAAAGAAATTAATGCTCGTGAATTCTCTTTCATAAATTGGTATTCTATCCTCTTTACTCTTTTTAGTATATTTTTCCTCCGGTAGGGACTTCCCAACATACATGTACTGAGTCTTTTGTTAGCTTCTTTATATTCTCGCTTCTACAAAATGTCCTTGTAGTCCATAAATTCTGTCCTCCTTGTATCCAATTTCAATAATACATACCCTCTCCCAGGCTTGTTCTTTGAAGCATATCAGGCTTAGTTTGGGAAAACTTTTAAAAGTTTCGTTGATTTTCTCAACCAAGTCTATGTAATGAAAGTTAGCTACATGCTGCCTAAAAGTGATTTAAGACTAGCACACAGCTTATAATTAATATATTGGTTATGGTTAATTAGAACAATTAATTGAAAATGAATTAAAGAAGTTAGATAATCTGCAGCCGTTGGAAGGCTGAACTCTGGCTGGGCTTTCCCACCCAGCGCTGTGAAGGGAGGCAGCGGGCAGGGGGAGAGGGGAGAGGGGAGCCGGATCATTTGTGGGCAGTAAAACATCCTTCGATGTGTTCCAGATACCCATGAAAGGATCTGCCAGTACATTGCCAAGGAAAGCGGCTCGCTGGTGGTGTCCGTGGGGTGAGTTACGGCCAGCTGCCCCAGAGAAGCCTTTTTGCCTCTTGCTGCCTCTCAGCACTGCAAGGATGTGCAGCTGGTGGGAATGCTCCTCTTCAGGATCTGGACACCATGATCCTCATGGGTCCCTTCCAACTCAGCATTTTCTATGATTTTCCCAGGATCCCAGCTGTCCAGATAGAATTTCAAGGGGGCCGTTTGTTTTTCTTTTCTCTCCCTGCTCCATCAGCCAGTAGTGCAGACACAGCCCACAGTAAGGTCCATGTGTGTCCCAACATAGAGCTATGCTGGCACCACACAAAACCAAGGAATGCTTTCCAGTAGAGAGTTCCAATGTGTTGACAAATTGCTAAAAAACCGACTTGGAAGGTGACAATTCACCGATCTGTTTAAATAGGAGTAATTACATTGTGAACTTCAAGGAGCTTTCTTGTGAACTTCAAGAATTAAATGCTAGTAAGTAATAATACTGATAATTAGTACTACTAATACTAGTAATAGTGAAAAATATAACTCTCCCAGTTATTTAAATAAAGAAAAAATAATTATAAAAATGAAATATCCTAAGTAACAGTGAGATGCAGATTGGTTAAATTACTTAATCCTCAAACCAGATGCAGTCCACGCTAGAAGAGAAAAATGAAGTTACATCACTTAATTTGTGATCAGGGCTGCTCTTGGAATATCCCAAGGCTGCTCTTGGAATATCCCAACTATGCTACATTCTTGCAGCCCCATCCTATGGCTATCACTTCTTTATGATGATTCATTGGAAAAATACCTGCTTAGTAGATAAAAATACCTTCATGGGTTTTTTTTCTGAGGGAAAAATTACTCCAACACAAGGAGCACCAGGATGCTGTAGAAATTCTGCATTTACACTTAGGACATTTCCTGCTGTTACTTTTGCTGTCTCCGTGTCCCAGGTACCGTTTGGCCCCCGAGCACAAATACCCCGCTGCGTACGAAGACTGTCTGAACGCCACCCAGCACTTCCTGCAGCACCTGGAGCACTACGGCGTGGATCCTGCCCGGGTCACTGTCTGCGGGGACAGTGCTGGGGGCAACCTGGCAGCTGCTGTGAGCCAGACCCTGGCAGGCAGGTCAGACCTCCCCAGACTCCGTGCTCAGATCCTCATCTACCCAGGCCTTCAGGCACTGGACTTCAATCTACCATCCTACCAACAAAATCAGGGAGTCCCTCTGCTACTCCGGGAACGTGCTGTTTTCTATTCTTTGCAGTACGTACAAGGGGACACATCAAATCTGGAAGAGATCTTGGAGGGCTCTCATATTCCTCCGGACATGAGGCTGAAGTGTAGGAAGTGGGTGAATCCAGACAAGATCCCTGAGGAATTTAAGGTCAGAGGCTACAAACCACACAAGCCCTGTGAATTCAAGCCTGGAATTTTTGAGAAAGTGAAAAGCATCCGTGAGCCCACGCTGTGCCCACTGTTCGCTGAAGACACAGTTATCCAGCAGCTGCCAGAATCTTTCATCCTGACCTGCGAGTACGACGTGCTGAGGGACGATGGCTTGCTGTACAAGAAGAGGCTGGAGGACAATGGGGTTCGAGTGACCTGGTACCATCTTGAAGATGGATTCCATGGAATTGTAAACCTATTTGATCATTATGGTTTGTCATTTCCATCTGGGAAAAGGGGATTGGACAGGGTTGTTGCATTTATAAAAGATCTGTAGAAAGAACTCTCCCTCATTCTGCTTCTCCCACTAATGACTTTGCTTAGGCTCTCACACTTCAGGTAGTGCTGCTCTGCAAGAATGTGACACCTTTTGATGTGTAAAATAGTATTTCTGAGATCCATGAGCTTCAAATTAACACAGATCTTTTCCTTGTGAGACTTCTGACAGTTCAGTCCTTTGACAGTACAATTTCTCTATATGCTGTGTTTTTTTTTTTTCAAATTGGCATCTGATTGATTCCTTGTCTTTAATTACTAAATTATTTACTTCTATACAAATAATCTATGTGGAATGATTTGGATTAAATGTTTTTCTCTACAGCCAGCTTGTTTGTGATGTCCATTGATAGCCTACAAAGCATGACTTAATTTAGCTAAAAAGTATAAGCAAGGTAGATAATGAGCTGGAGGGAAAACTCTGGACAAATAGGCAGAAATCAAGATCTCAGTGAGGAGACTGAGCAAATATTCCATGGCTGCAAAAGTAGCTGTGCAAGGCCAGAGTTGATGGGGCACACCTAGCTGGAGGCAAGTAAGGGCTGCTCTGATTTTGAAATAATTGTAGCTCTACAAAGTCCTTCTTCATTTTGGAAAGTCTCCATTGTCCCCACAGAGGGTAGGATATAGTGCTGAGATGAAATGCTGACATCAGGTTTTAGAAAGGCAGGAAGGATCAGTGAACTGGGCTCTTGGTCTGTGTGTGCTGAAAGCTACAGCTTAAAGAGAGAATATGAAGGAAAATGTTTTCATGTTCTTCCAAAGGGTCTCCCCCAGTATTAACTTTGCAGAATCTGTGCTGTGATTCTGTTCTAGAATCTGTCGATTTGTGCTTTCTCCATGGCTTGAGTTTTATTTACAGGATGAGACATTGTTTTTCCTGACATGATGCTTCATTACACCCTGCTGATGAAAGCAAGGAAGACCAGCAGTGAGCACACTCAGAACAGCCAGACTGAGGACATGACAATCACAGACTTGCTACGGTTGGGAATGATCTCTGGAGATCATCCAGTGCAATCCCCCACCAAGGCAGGGTCACCTGGGAGCAGGTGAAGCAGGAACACATCCAGGTGTGTTTCGAGTGTTTCCAGAGCGGGAAACTCCACACCTTCCGTGGGCGCTGTCCCAGTGCTCCGTCACCCTCAGTGTAAAGAAATTCTTCCGCATGTTGAGGTGAAACTTGTGTTTTAGTATATGCCCATTGCTCCTCGTCCTAAGGAGATCCTTAGGAAAAAAGGGAAAAAAATCCTACAAGGCTCAAAAAACCAGAACTATTTACAAAAACAAATGCTGACTTCCCTTAGATTCCCCTGCGCAAGAGCAGCCCTTCCCTGCGCTCGGGCAGCCAGCCCTCGCTCTCCCCTCCCGCCGGCAGAGAACCGCGGAGCTGCGGGCAGCGGGCGCGGCGGAGAGGCGGCGGGGGGCGCGGGGGCCGTGCCAGCGGGAGGCGGCGCCGGGCCCGGCCGTTCCGCGGTACCGCGCGCAGGTCACGCCGGGCCTCCTTGAACCGAGATTACCCGGCCGGCGCCTTCGGCCGCTCCGCGCGGCTCCCCCCGGCCGCCCGCACCATGACCCCTGCGCCGGCTTTGCGGAGCGGCCGCACTCGGCCCGTGACGGGGCCGCGGCTCTGCCGAGCGCTGCCGGGGGAGCCCCGCAGGGCCGCGGCCGGGCCATGGCGCTGCTGCCCGCGCTGCTGCTGCTGCTCCTGCCCCTGGCGGCGCTGGCGGCGGCCGCGGTGCTGCTCGGCCTGCCCGGCTACGACATCCCGCCCGGGGTGAACCAGCCGGCCAAGCTGCGCCTGGTGCTGACCGTGCTGCTCGGCACCGCCGCGCTGGTGAGTGGCGGTGCAGGGGGCGAGGGGGCGTTCGGGGAGACCCGCGGGCTGGGGGGGGGGGGGCAGCGGTGGCACCAACACGGGGAGCCGGGGGCAGGATCCGCGTGTCCCCGCTGTCCCCATGGGATGCTGGCGGTGCCGCATCATGGCGAGGAGATGCGGGGAGCCCCCACGATCGGGTTCTGCCCCGGGGTGTCCCCCGATCCGGACACTGCAAGGGCACCCGCGATCCGGACACCGCGGTCGAGGATGCTGCCCCGGGCGCCGCCGGCCCAAACACTGCCCCGAGCATCCCCCGGTCGAGGATGCTGTCCCGGGCACCCTCCGGCCGGGCTGCTGCGGGGAACACTGCCCATGTCGCGGGCAAACCCCGTTCCCGGTTCAGGGACGTGCCTGGGGCGTGTTAGCGGAGATTGCGACCGGCTGATGGCAGCCTCCAATTCGGAGCCGGGCTGGTGTTTTGCATGATAACTTCCCGCACCTTCAGGCGAAATCACCTTGCCCAAGGAAAGCTGCAGCCCTTCCGCTGCTCCTGCCACGGCTGACATTTATGGCACACAATCCGGTTAGGGCTGCTTTACTTAATCCCTGGACTCTTTTTGGCAGCGTTGCATAAACGGCATTAGAGCCCTCCTCAGCTCTGCCTCTGTTACTTGCTGTCTTTGAATTTCTTAAAATCTTCCGTTTTGTCATTTCTTTAGCCACAAACATCACACCTGCTATCACACAGACTTTGTTTTCCTCCACACAGATTCTTAAACCATTTACATTCTCCTTAAATTAAATTTACTGACAAAGCTGCCCAGCAATCCTGAACCCCTCTAGCAGGTGACAAGACAGACTCACTGGGCATTAAAAAGAGGGATCTTGTTCAGCCAGTGAATTGTAACTGTTTGATTCCCAGCTTCTTGTTCGTTCACTTATTACATCAGATTTATATTCTAGCTTGCAAGAGCATTGGGAAAGGAAGGAACTTCATTTTGCTCAGTAGCTCTGCTGTGCGAATAAAAAGCAGTAACTAACTTGCACAACACAGCTTGGCACTTTAGATTTGCAAATTCACTGAGTTTTATGGTCTAATTAATGAATATGAGTTTCAGCAATGAAGAACTGTTTCTACATATGGTTGTTATCAAGTATAAATGAAACAAGAATGACCACAAATGTGTGCAGGACAATGCTGATGATTAAAATATGTACTCCAAGACAACCACTTTGGCTGATCTTTATAAAATTTCTGATGTGACGTTACAATGACATTGGGTTGGAGTAGTGCAAGCAAATTTTTCTACAGACTGCAGGGTGTGGGAACTTGGGAAAATTGTTTCATTTCCAAATCAGAGTTCTGTATTTCTTCAAAATTTCCTCCAAATAAGTTTGAGCTAAGTACAATGCAGAGTTTTTATACCCTGGCTAACTCCAGACTTTTAAAGATGCCTTAATGTCTTTTACCTTTAACAGGGAAGGATTTTGGAGAAGACTGGGCTTTGCAGCCAAATCACTTTTGGCCGATACGTGCGACAGGGGCGGAAGCTAGGGTTGGATCCAAAGCTCTTTATCCAGGATCTGCAGTTTAATGAAGTACCTGTGAGGGTTTATCAGCCTAAAGCTACCTCGGATGGGCCAAGGAGAGGCATCCTCTTTTTCCATGGAGGAGGCTGGGTATTCGGAAGCCTTGGTAAGATACTTCCTGGAGGAACTGTGCAGTGTAGAAAGAATATTCTTATCTTTTTAGAAGATTGAAATAAGATGTGGTTTCAGTGTGTGATTTGGGATGAAGTTTGAAGCCTTTTTGGAACAGACATTTCTTAGGCTGTCTCAAAGCAGAGAGCAATAGTGAAGCACTAAAACCAATATTTCTTTTTCAGATACCTATGAAAAGGTGTGTCGCTACCTCTCCAGGGAGAGTGACTCGGTAGTTGTGTCTGTGCAGTAAGTGAACACTACCCAGTTCTGTACTTGGGAGATTATTGTTGCTGTGGGACCACAGCAGAGCTGTGCTGGTGTTGGAGATGTTCTTTTTTGGCACAGGAATTTCTATGGGATTCAGTCAAGTTCATAAAGAGAGAAATAGAGATAACGAAGATTTTACAGCCCTTAACTATTAATGCACAGAGATACTCCGAAAAGATACAAATGGAAATATTTGGCACACTAAGTAAGTCTATAAAAGCCAATTAAAAACTTAGGTGAAAAAAGTCTTCCTTGTGCTGAACATATGGACATGTGATAAGATGATCCAAGCAATTGGGAACTATGGGAGAAGAGAATAATCACACTGAAATTCTCCCATTTTACACATGGGAAACAGAGGCACACAATTATTAAATAATCTTGTCAGAAGAACAGAGGCAGTTTTCACCATCACTAAGAGCTGTTCCTTGTTCAGATCATTAATCAGAGACAATCCTACTTCAGTGACTCCTTGTGACTGAACTCACCATTTACAGTTTATCTGCAATCCCAAACGGAGGAGCAGCTGTTTGGAGGCACTGACGATCCTAACCTAGAGCCAAGCCACCCCAGAATTATAGGTCTAAAGAACAGCAGACAAGACCATTTCCTGGTTACTGCTACTGACATTTCCTTTTTCTTGTCTCCGTGTCGCAGGTACCGTTTGGCCCCCGAGCACAAATACCCCGCTGCGTACGAAGACTGTCTGAACGCCACCCAGCACTTCCTGCAGCACCTGGAGCACTACGGCGTGGATCCTGCCCGGGTCACTGTCTGCGGGGACAGTGCTGGGGGCAACCTGGCAGCTGCTGTGAGCCAGACCCTGGCAGGCAGGTCAGACCTCCCCAGACTCCGTGCTCAGATCCTCATCTACCCAGGCCTTCAGGCACTGGACTTCAATCTACCATCCTATCATCAAAATCGAGGGGTCCCTCTGCTATTCCGGGAACGTGCTGCTTTCTTTGCTTTGCTGTACCTCAATGGGGATGCACTGCACATGCAAGAGGTCTTGGAGGGCTCTCATATTCCTCCAGACATGAGGCTGAAGTATAGGAAGTGGGTGAGTCCAGACAACATCCCTGAGGAATTTAAGGTCAGAGGTGTGAAGCCACTTAGGCCCACTGATTTTATAGCCGAAGTTTATGAGACAGTGAAGAGATTCTGTGAACCCAACCTGTGCCCACTGCTGGCTGAAGACTCTGTTGTTCACCAGCTGCCAGAATCTTTCATCCTGACCTGCGAGTACGACGTGCTGAGGGACGATGGCTTGCTGTACAAGAAGAGGCTGGAGGACAATGGGGTTCGAGTGACCTGGTACCACCTTGAGGATGGATTCCATGGAATCATAAGCCTATATGATTATTGTGGCTTCTCATTTCCATCTGGGAAAAGGGGATTGGACAGGGTTGTTAACTTCTTAAAAAGCTTATAGTAAACATCGTAGATTCCATGAGTCTGTTCATGTCTCAACCTAGGAAAATATCTTTTTAGGATATTTAATATCAGGTTATGGGTAGTGAATCAGGGGCTGCCATTAACAATGATAAACAAGGCTCATCAGAACCTCATTCCAGCTGTTAGTTGGAACATGGAATATGCAAACCTTATACAAGCTTGTACCATGCTGCAAGCCCTTATCTTTAGCTCTGCTAGTAAAGAACAGTTCTTTGAATGGGCATCCTGGTTTGTTCCAGTTGTTTAAAATAAAATATATCTCTGTGAAGAGAAGCTGTGTGTTAGCAGGTGTGTGTGAGCAGATGTGAGAATAAAACCCAACTGGCGTTAGTGGGTTATGAGCCACTGACAATAAAATAATAAATATGATGCTGTGTCAAGCGTGGTCTCTGTCACTGTGGGCACAACAAACAAATGGTTTAATGGCCAGCATCACCCGTGTTTCTCAGCACACAGGCAGGATTGGAGCCCCTTTCTGCCCCAGTTTTAGCACTGGACTACTGGGTAATGTTTCACCCACATAACTTGAAGGACAGTTCCATCAACCAGGGACGAGAGTGCTGGTGGCACAAACAAATATGATTACATCACAAAAAGATGGGCAGGATTGGTGGAAAATTGGGCCCAAATACTTTACTATAGCTCTTGTTGGAAACTGACTGGAGAAGAGGACAAAGGAAAGATCAGGAGAGAAAGAAGGGGAAGCTCAGGAAGGTGAGGGCAGGAACAGAGCAGGTCAGAACCTGTGCTGTGGGGGTAGCACAGGGCTATAGCTGTCAGCTGGAGTCCAGCTCACAAGAGTAATAAGAGGGAGAAGGATAAGTATCTTTCTTGGCCTGTATGAATTCATTCTGTATATTATCTGCCCTTCCTCTTCTTAAGCCAGGGAAGAAGCAATGCCCGAGCACAGGTTGCATTGAGGGCTTCACACTGGATATAACACTGGCCAATTAAAAATGGCACTTAGGGCAGTCACTGGAGGCTGCTGTACCACTTAAGCACAACTATACACCAATATAGACAATAATATTTACCAACATCATGCAAGAGAGACTTCAGTAATCCTTCCAGAATTTAATACTTATTAATACTTGGAGGATCTTTAATAATCTGGATATTGGTCTCATTTGCTTGTAGAAACACGAGCATCTTTTCTAGCAGAGCTGCTTGATAGATTTCATGCCCTGCTTAAGAGCTCAGCAAAATTTTGTCATTAGACTTTTAACTTTGTCAAAACATGCCAGTTAGGTTCAATATTACAGCTGTTCAAGCAGATCCTCCTGACTCTGCTAAAATTGCTTCCTTTAGATTTTTTTTTCCTGGAACCAAATGCCAGACTGTGTTGCAGTCTGCTGCAGCAGAAATAGAACAAAGAGAGAGGGGTAAATGGTTCAGTCATCCTTTTCAGATGCTAGTTCCCATGGCAGGTGAAGATAGTTAACCAAATTAACCAAAACACAGATAATTTTCAAGTGCAATACAGTATCTTTTATTTACACTATGGAACCAATCCAAAATTTTACAGTGGCTGATTTTACTATTTGACTTTACCAGCTGAGGCAAAGAACATAGACTTCTTTCCAAAAAAGCACTTGTGTAGATGAAGAAAGGAGCACTGGGACAGAGCTGCTGTGATTCCTGGGCTGCCTCAGCAATTCTGAGTATTGTGTATCTCTCACATTTATAAACTCAGCAGCATCTCATACAGAACAGCCTCATCTGCTTGCCAGCTCACAGATCAAACACTAAGGAGAACCACGACGGGGAAATTTGAAGTAAGGAACAGAAAATTCCAGTGTGGGGCTGTGGTGCCTGTACATTCCAGGCAGCGATGATCTGTGACTAATACTTAAATCCTATTTTATATATCCTTAAACAACTGTATGTGTAAAGGAAGGCACTGTAGCTCTGTGGCCATTCAAAAGCCCCAGAGCTCCCCTGTAGGTTGGATTCCAGTGGGAATCCTTCCCGAGGCAGGCAACCAGCACATGCTGCTGGGGACTCCCTGGATTCTCCCAGTCTGTGCCTTGGGGGTGACCAGGGCACATGAAGAAAACCAGTGTGTTACTCCCACCTGGGACTGGGTATTGAATCTTCAGGGCATTCCCTGGGCTCTAATATCAGCTTGCTGGCAAAATAGGATTATTTTAATCAGCACACCTCCAATTCACATAAACAAACTGCACTTAAATAAGGCTCAGATCTTTTACAATACTTTTCCCACAAGCATCATCTGCTAGAATGTCTCTTCCAACAAGGTGCCTCTCCACTCCCAAGTGTTGTTGTCATTCTCTTTAGGCAGGCAGCTGGAAGGCTGGATATGCAATGCTGCTGCACAAAACCCTTAAGCAGCACAAGGCAATCAGCTTTTCATTTTCAGCCTTCTTAAATGTGTCTGCAAATCCATGATGCAAGTGTTGAAATCAGACTAATCAGATCTCATGACATACAGATGCAGTTGCTTAAGTTAAGTGGAAATTCACTTGAAATGCAAATGCCTTTATTTTCAGGGATTAAATTATAAGTAACACAAAGACTGACAAAGATTTGTGATATCAGTGGCAAAAATGCAGACTGACTCAAAACCACACTAGGCCATCTGAATGCTGTGCACAACAGCACCATGTGCATCTCATTTCGGGGCCTGCCACTGCAGCACTTTTCATCCACAAGGAAGCAAGAAGCCAAAATTTAGTGTCAGAGTGTGCTGAGAACTGCAATGGACACAGCTACAACCTGTGCTGCCTCTCCTCTGCAGCTGGAGTGCAAGCTGGCCTGGATTGCTGAGAAATCAGATTTCCCCATTCTTGGTAGTTCTTGGCATTGTTAATTCAATGGAATGGAACATGGTGCACTGGTCAATATATAGATTTAGAGATAGGAACCTCCTCCTGTTTAAATTCTGGAAGTGGATCTCGTGGTGACTTTTGGCTACTTTCTTACCCCGTTAGTACCTTATTTTTTGGATTAATAAAGTGCAAGTGTTATTCATACAACAATCCTTATTCACCACAGGAAGCAGTGCAGTGTCAATGAAGAGATTTCTCTCCCCTATCCAATATCAGTTGAGAACAAGGAGAACTGTGGATACAACTAGCAGGAGAATTCATGGAGTATTATTATCTTTTTGAATTTTAAAGTAAAAGGTTACCTGTGCTACCTTTTCAAATATCTACCAGAGAGGCTCTGAAGAATCAGGACTCCTGATTGATAACAGGACTGCATCTGTCAGTGTCTAACAGTGATTTTCTCTTCCAGGGTGGACACACATGTCCTGAGAACAAAAAGATCCATTTTGTCCTTAATCTGCTGTCAAAATAGTACAAACATTCCCTATGACAACTGTAGAGTAAAAACACCTGGACCAAAAATTCAATTATATAATTTCTAACATTTAATTTTTTCTCAGAATAACCCACTCTCTATGGCCATCTTGAAGACCTGATGAAAAACCACACTAGAAAGAAGCTGAGTGATGTCCAGTGTCTGTCCAATTTCCTGTGAAAGCCCAACAATTTCTGCTTTTGCTACTTGTCAGCTGACACAACCAACCAAAACTCACGACTTCCCAAGCAGGGGTATCTTCCCCAAAGCGTTGGTAGAATCCTGGACTTTGAAGAGGGGCAGAATATCTGCAAACTGTTGGGCAGCTGGTGAGAGCCAGAGAAGCTGGGGATGCCCCTGTGTAAACTGCTTAGGGTGATCTTAAGCACTGCTTAATACAGCTTGTTTCTTGTGGGAGCTGCTCCGTGCAGAAGGAGTGAGAATTAGGTTATACAGGCACACAGCTTTGGACCAGCTAGAACAAGTTGCTGGGTTACATCCTGACCTGCAGGTGGCCAGGACTGGTTCTGAAGATGTGAGATCACAAGTTTACAAAACAAATTTTTCATCTCTTAGTTTTTAGTCAAGAAATAGTTGCAGTATAAAAAAAAACCAAGCCAAAACACAAAACAAGTGGGATGGAACTTGAAAGGACATAAAACTCTTAATTGCTTTGCCCTCAGTTTTTTGGTTTGGTTTGGTTTGGTTTTTTTTTTTTTTTTTTGTTGTTTTTTTTTTTTTTTTTTTGGTTTTTTTTTTTTTTTTGTGGGTTTTTTTGTTTGTTTGTTTTTGTTTTTTTTTTTATTTTTATTTTTACACAGCTTGCTATGTGTTTCTTTGAAGAAAGAGGAGAAAAGAACCTTGTGTTATTCCATAGTATGTCTGAAACATCTAAGAATAAAGCAAATGTAGGAAACTGCTGCACGTCCAAGGACGAGGTGAAGCAAGGTTCCTCCCCATGCAGGCAGACCTTGATTACCCTTGGCTTTACATAGGGAAAGCACTTAATGGCAGATAAGCTGCAAAGCAAACTACTTTAGCTGACCTTGCATTACCAGATTGCAAACCTGGAAGAAATAACTCTGGGAGGGCTTCCCACTGCTGGATAGGCCACCCTGAGACTTTGTCCCTATGCAGGAAGTGCTGGTAACAAGTCCAAATTCTTATTGCTCCAATGTGCAACTTCTGCATTTAAATCACATTTGGCCCAGAGCAGAGATCTGCAAAGCTCAGCTGCTCTTGGTCTGAGGCTCAACAATAAACCTGCAGCAAGTTAAAGGCTTACACTCAATGTATCTGGAATTAATTGAATGCAGTTCATTTTTGTTCAAGATTAGCAATATTATCATTATTTTTAGGAACAGATAAAGCATACACCATAGTCTTGCCACTGACAAGCCCCTGGCCATGGTTTGGATGTAGTTTTACCTCTGCAACATTTTAGTCGCTGTGATTTAGATTTGTGTTTTCAAGGTTGAGTTTTCAAGTGAAGGACATTGACAACTCAGACGTGCAGAGCAACAGTGGCACCTATTGGCAAAGGGACTGTGGCTCTGTGAGACACCCAAAATCGTCTGGGGACAGCCCCTGAGCTGAGTGCAGGAACCAGAAAGCGTCCTTGATGAAATCTTTCAGAGATGCAAGAACCCTGGTAATTGGATAAGCATTTTATGGGTTTTTTTTAGGCTTCAAAGCCCCGGGGAGATCAAAGGCAATTAGAAAAAAATTGAAAGCAAAATAGGTGAAAGTAACTGAATCACAGTAAGCTATTAGTGCTGTGCTATTAAACACATTCTCTTGAAAAAACATCTCTAAGATAATCCATAGAGAACGAATTACGAATCCATAAAGAACAAATGGAATGAAAACTGGTGGATACAGAAATTGTTGTATCCACAAGAAGTCCTCCATATTAATTTTATTGCCAATATAGCTATTAAAAGTGTATTTTTCTGTTTGTTCCCATCTGGTAATATTTTTTGTGACAGTACCAATCATGCCTGCATCTCTACAGCACAACAGAGCCCAAATAATATTTATAATACAGCTTAGAAAATTATACAAAGGTAGCCTTAATTTCACACAGCTCTAATCAGTTTGCTTTAAAATCTGCTCATCAATTATTCATAATTATTAAATATTTATAACAAATGAAACATTTATGTTTATCATCTACTGCACTTTTAAAAGCAAAGCTCATATATGGAAAAAATGACTGGCTTGATGTACAGGGAATTACTGAGATGCACAAGAACCACCTATGAAATTTGTATGACAACATTAATTCCAAAATCTGAGAGCTCCCCAGCCACGAGTCTGATCTGTTTTTATTGAGCCATTTAGAATTAAATATACAACCTAGGGGAGCCCAAGGTAACCTGGTGAAATGTGCTCTGGTGGAGAGCTTCTTAAACAGGAGCTTCTTAAACTGCTCCACCAGACAGGTCAGATGGGATTAGTGATACCCAGCACCAAAATATCTCCTTTGATCTGTTTAACTTATCAGCTGTTTTCACCTGCAAATTCAGGCCTTCCTCACAGGTCAGCCAGATTTGTGGTGAGCCCAGCTCAGCTGAACTCCTGGCAGAATGAGCCCAGGCCTGAGCTCAGCAACGGTGGAACCAAACAGCAACCAACCCAAAGCAAAACCTGAATGTATCTTTATCTCAAATATTCCACACGACAAAATTTTAGACAGAATACCTCTGATAATTAAGGTTTTCCCATTCTTTTTTTTTTCCCCTACAAAATATAACTGACGTAAATTATTCCAGACAAAACCCCCCGAACCGCCTGAGCCATAGCTGAAAGCACTGCTGCAAACACCAAGGATATCTCATTTATATTTCCTTTCTGACCATTGTGAATGGGTCACAAGCCCAGGTTCTGGGCCTGCACATCTGGCTTGTGCCCATTGGCAGAGGTAAGTGTAGATAGATATGGTTGGTCCCAAGTTCTGCACTGGCAGAAGTCAGTGGAGGTAGGAATGGCAGATAAAAATGAAAGATTCCTACACCCATAGCTTAGAGACACTAATTCTTGCTGAGGGAAACAGTGCTGTTTAATCAGTGACAAGAATGCTGTGCTAGAGGTTCCCTAAATAATAAATACCCTTGTTGTGCCTAACACAACATTTCCCAACTCACTTCAATCTTCAGAAATTACAAGGACTTTTATTCACGATAAACCCACTGAAATAGAGGTCATTTTGCTTGTGCTTCAAGAACACATAAATCTGAAAGAATTAAGATGTTCACAGCTGCCACAGAGAAGAGGTGAGAAAATGTGAAATTTCATCATTTCAAGTCTGCAATAACTCAGAAATCCATTTATTAGCAAATAAAAAATTCAGCCAAGTCGTGAAAATCTACAACAGAAATTCTGGCCTCTACAGTAATATGTTCATTTTTCAGGAAAAGAAGTTATTAATGAAGAAAGTAGCATAACTGTATAAAGAAAAAGAGACAATTTGACACATAGACCTGGTGATAAAACCTCTTGAATTGAGGATGTGTCAGACTTATGCAAGCTTGTTTTGAGAATTTTTTTTTAGTCTCAGGGTCAGGAGGCCTCTTCCAGAGTTACAAATATTCCTTGGAAGGTGCTTAAAAAGAACTCTCCAAGTCAGTTAACTGGTGAAACAGCCTCACTGGTCTGAGTTTGAGCATTGCCTGATAGGAGACAAAGGCTACCAAATCCTGTCCTCCAGACCTGCACCTCTCACTGCACTGATTCCTTTGGCACTGGGATTCAGACTCGTCCTTCTTCCATAGGAACATGAAAAAACTTTCTCTCATTGTACTTACACAAGGCACACACATTCCTCACAAAGCTGTTGTGTATTTAAATATTTATTTTTCATCTTGGTGAAAAAACATCAAATTTTCAGTAGTAACTAGGCCTTCTTTTAATTTTTGTACTGTTTGTTGCACTGAGCTGATCAGCTCTTCAAAGGCACGATCTTAAACCCATGCCATTGATGCTCTTTTGCTCCCCCCATAAGGCCAAGCAGATTTCACTTGCCACACCCCTGTGATGACAATCTCTCTGCCATGTGGGGTTGAAACACATCAGAGGAAAATTAATTTAATAACTTTTCAAAATAATTAGTATTTAGTCCTTCTATTCTGGACAGTGTGGTTTTCCTCGTGGGAATGCCATCACCCATCAGCAGGAGCTGCAGCTCCCATGAAGAGTTTCATCAAACAGCAAAAACCTGAAGCAAGAGCTGCATCCCCCAGCTCTGGACAGGGGCACAGAGGACCACGTCCACTGGTCCCAGTCTGACCAAGTCAACCATGAAACAGAGTAAGGCCCTGCTCATTTGCCTGAACAAAGAATGGATAAACTTCCCCACAGTGACACATTCCTTGCAGAAACATCTTACCAATTATACATCACAGTCATATTTCAAAGGAAACACTTATCTCCAAGAGCAGCTGAAAGCAACATAATTGTACCAGCACATCCTGAGCCTAGTCTGTGCTATGAGCAGACTCTGATGGAGACAGTCTCTCAGTTCTTTCCTTTTTTTTTTTGCTTTCTTATGATTTAAAACTTACACAAGTTCAAAAGGTTGTTGGAGATAAATTTACTTCATAAAGGAATAAGTTTGGAATACTGAAGAAATGCTGCAGAATGGAATTACTTTTTTTAATATGTAACTGTGATGTAACTCTTAAGCTTGTTGCTGCAGAGAAGAGCTGCCCTGACAGGGTATAATGGACATAATTCTGTAGTTGCAGTGATGGGGACATTGTCTCTGCATAGAGAAGGACCCGAGTTCTATTTAACAATGACCCATAATGAAATTGTTACATAAATACAAAAGTAGTTGTTTGGGAGCAGTAATGTTTGTTAAGAAGGGAAGAATCTCTGAAACATTTTAGAGGGAGTTGCTCTTTTTTGTCATGTACTCTTATTCTTTCAATTGCAAGAACTCCTGAGGACTGAATCCAAGAAATAGATCCCAGATATGTTGCTTCCATTTTTCAGGTGGAAGCTGGGCTCATTGAGCAGAACTTGCTGTAAACACACAGAGAGCCCCTGGCCCAGAGAGCTCCCAAACCTCCCAGCTCTTCAATATTCCATCAGCACTTTAAAAAACACCCTGAACAAGCCAGTCAACTTCTTTAAAGAACCCAGGACTGGCTGTGTAAATATGTACTTACCTGCTCCACTGCTGTAAATATGTAATTTAGGCTGCTGTCTCATGACACATTTTGTGTCCAATTTAAGGAACTCTGTATTTGGACAGGAGGGACTGGATGCCTGTCAGGTAAATATTACAAGCTGTAAATTTTCACAGCAGATTTGACACTAAATTTGGTTAGCACTATATATAAAGTGATCATTGACCTGATGGAAATCCTTGTCCTTGACAGTGGCTGGCCTGAGAGGAGGTTCAGGCTCCATGAAGGAATGAGCCACAGTCTCCTTTAAGTCTGAAACATCTCCAATCTCCTGTAGCAACCTGAACATCCTTGATATCAGCACTTGCAGGTTCTGCTGCCATGGAAGGTGAAAGAAAGCCTTGTCCTTGCAGTTCACCTCAAGGTGGGGAACACTCACAACCAACAGGAAAGTGCTCATGGAGAAGCATCTTAAGGGCCAGACACTGTCTTAGCTGCTTCAGTGGCTCAGCCTAGCAGCACTCAAGGAGAAAATCTTGGATTTTCAGACTTAAAAGTAAAGCAATTTTGAGTTCCTACAGTGATACAGGAGCCATGGCTTTGCACATACTGGTTGCTGATAACTGCCCAGGAGTCAGCTTTCTAATTGAATCTTCTCACTTGGAGATATCTAGAGGGATGCTGGGAGCCCCCACTGGTTTGTGCAGACAAACCTGCATTTTTCTTCTGTTCCCTCAAATGCTTGAGCTTTGAAAACACCTTTGGTTATGTCCATGCTCTCACTGAACAGCCCAGTCTCCATCCTTTGTATTACTGGTAATTTTCCTTTAAAATATGTACTTAGCACAATCCCAGGGTTTGTTTTTGTAAGGCAGGTGTGGATGTTCTTCATCACCTTTATCACTGCGTGCTGCAGGGACAGTTTGCACTCCTGCTGTTAATATAAATATTGAAAGCAAAGCACTTAACTGAGCTCCTCGGGTGTTTTTTTAGGCTTAAATACAACAACCCCGCTGATAACACACCTCAGTAAAACCCCAGCCAGGTTAGAGCAGACCAGGGCTGGGCCCAGAGTGACCCTAGGGGTGCTGTAGGCGTGGAGGGGAGCAGCAGGTGGCAGAATTGGATCTGCTTTAGTGCTCCTGGACTCTGACAATGCCCCTGCCAGTGCCCTGTCCCGTGGCCAGTGCCCCCCTGACCATCACTGGCCACCAAGGCTCAGCCCAGGCTCTGCAAAGGTCCCACTGGGCCAGAGCCCTGTGGCGTTCCCATTCTCTGGACAGAGAGACACAATTCTGTCTCTCAGGAGAAGCACAGAGAGGAGAAGAGAAAACAATCTTTATCTCTGCTCCTTTGTTTTCCCCATGTGGAATGTGGAATGGAGATTGTTTACCTGAAGGGATTGTTGGGTTGGATTCTAGTGAAAGTTGTTTGGGGTCAGTGACCAATGGGATCCAGCTGTGGCTTGGGCGCTCAGCAGAGAGTCACAAGTTTGTAAGTTAGTTATATAAGTAAGTAAGAAGTAAGTTTGTAGAATAGTATAATATCTCTTTAAATAGTATATTAATGTAATATAGTATAGTTTTAATAAAACTATCCTTCAGCCTTCTGATCTGGAGCCAGACACCATCATTTCTTCCCCGTCAGGGTTGCCCTTTTTTACAATAAAGCCCCCTCTGATGTCAGGGAAATAAGTCCCCCTCTTAAGGAGAAGGATTTTCTACACATTCCTTCAAACCCTGTCACATCCCTGTTCAGAGGATGCAGCTTTCCAATGTTTTGAAATCCCTGGGGTGAAAGGTGCCATTGTTACTATTCTTATTACTATAAAGAGTAGAAATGAGGTCAAAGCAGGGTCGAAAGTAAACTGGGCTTGATTTTATGCAGCCAGCACAAAAGCAGTCCTTTTCTTCACATATTAAATCACACACTGCCCAGTTAGCCAGTCCCAATCTGGAAACCTAGTGCTGTCTTGATTAGATTTTGGTGGCAGATCCCTGTGTAGCACCCCCAATGTTCCCGGGTCCATGGCTGACAGACAAGGGAACAGGAGGACTCTCTGTCCTCCATTAACCATTTTTGTCTGGCTGTACTCAGTGCTCTCACCACAGGATACCTGGAAGACAGCCCAAGGATGCAGCCAGCCCAAAATGAGCTGCTACGTTTTCACATCAACAGTTTAATTGTCACACAAATCCCTGTGATTTACACACTGGCCACTTCCACCTTCCACACTCCATGATGTCATTTTTTTACTATTTTTGCTGAATCCAAGCAATGCTGCCCTCAGTGCTCGTGTGGGAGGTGGCCCTTTGTCAGTGATTAAATCAGGGAGGGGATGTGCCTGCAGCCAGTCAGCAGGAGAAACAACACAGGCATTTGCACTTTTATTTCCATATTTTAAACACTTGACTAAACTTTCTCGCTGTGCACAGAGCAAAGTGCTGTGGTTGATCATTCAGACAGCTCTGTCAGCCTGTGTTTCCATGAGGAGAGTCAGGCTGGGCTCTTGAGCTCTACCTGTTCCCTGATTAATGAGCCTTTGCTCTGGCTGGGCATTTCACAGAAAAGGCTTATTTTCTATTTATAGGCAACTATTTGCAAGGACACCTCTGTGGCATTGAAATTCATAATCAGCAAACTGCTACAGGGAAAAATATGTTCAAGTTAATAATAAATGAGCAATGTGGGTTTTTGGTTTAGGTCTCTTTTTTTTTTTTTTTTTTTTTTTTGGGGGGGGAATTGTGTGTTTGTTTTTTTTTAAGAATTGATTGATCATGAAGAAAATAAAAATAGCATCTCCCAGTGAACCAGTGACAGATCCAGGGTATTAAAAGTTTAAATCTGAACACAAAGCAGTCTCAATCCCCCAAATATCAACCCTGTTAATGGGAAAATGTCAAAAACGCCTGTGAGGTTTCAGATGGCCTTTAAAAAGCAGAACACTGGCACCAAAACCCTGAAAAAATGGACCAGCTTGTTACCAAGCTGGAATAAATTTCGTGGTTTTTTAAGGTGAATGTAACTTTGGCTTATGGTGCTGGTTTGACAGTCTTAGAAATCACAGGCATCTGCTTCTGCCTCGAGGTAAGACAGCAGGCGCAGAGGCAGGGAGAATTTATACAGAGTGCTCTAATTTTATTCAGATTTGTTAGAATAAAAAAGTGTACTTAGCTTCAGATGGTGAGAAATTGCAGCTTTTAAATCATGGGTTTTACAGAGATTACTGCTGTGGAATCTAGAGGGTAGAATTTGCTGGCTTCATCGTTGAAATAACATTTTTCTTTCCTTAAAACACATTGAGTCATAGCAAACTTCCAGGCCTATTTTAAGGAGACCCACTCTTGATAATTATTGTCTTTTTTTAGAATTCTGTAGAAATTATGCCTTTATTTTCCCATATCCTTTGGAATTCCTGTGTCAGGAGTACAGCAGATGGCCTATATAAGATAAATATTGACATGCAGATTTACTGGAGGATCAGACAGGGTATGACTAAGCTGAAATACCTGAGCAAAGATTTCCTCTGAAACCAGCATTTGTCATTGTCTTTATACTCTGCTGGAAATGGCATCATAAAATATATAACACAGCAGGGTTATTTCCAGGAGAAAATCAGGAATTCTACATCATGAGATGAATTGCATACAATATGTTTCAAAGTAAATTGAAAACAGTGGAAATCTTTCAACTGGCTGTAAAACTTATGGTCAGGCTGTTACCACACTGTTCTTAGAACTGGAACTCCTGCAGAAAAAAAGAATTCTATTTTTAGACCATGATGATTCCCGAGAAATCTTTTGTTCTATTCACTTCTCCACTCTTCAAACTTTTGGGGAGCAAAAACAAATTACCCCTTATCAGCCCACTTTTTTCTATGTAGATTAAATCCCACTCTGGCCAATTCTCCCATCCCCACCTCGAAACCAAGGCCTGTCATCAGCAGATGTTGGTGGCAGATCTCTGTGTAGCAGCACCCAGTGTTTTCCCTTTGGTCTCAGAGGAAGAGGCCCTTGGTTGAAAGCTGGATGCTCCCTGTGCCCTCTTCTCCTCCTTCCTGTAAATAATCACAAGATGTTTTACCCAGAGTTACCAACTGTGTTGAAGTATCCCCAAAAGGGGTGGCTCTACAGACACGTCACTGGTATGAGCTCAGCATCAGGAACACAGTGACTTTTAAGGAGTTTTCTACAAAAAAAAAAAAACCCTGCAAGTCCTGAACCCAGGGGTCAATTCCCTGCTACAGAGCATGGTGCTCAACCCTTCTGGTGGGTTTTGCAGCATGAGCCACAGGCCCAGCAGGTGCAGGTAGAGGGTTTCTGTGCCTCCAGGCTGGCTCACAGCTCCCACAGCCTGGGCTCTGTAAGCAGGAACAGTGCCCACCTTGGCAGCTCCCACCCAGCAGAGCAGCACTTCCCACTTCAGCATCAGCACCTCTCCCTCCAGAGCTCACAGGTGACACCCTCACCCCAGTGAAATAAAAGTCACATTTCTCCAAATCTGCTAGAGATGCAAAAAGATCCCTAATTTGTCATTTCTTCCCCTTTCACAGATAGGGAAAGGCAGTAACTATGCATTTAGGGTACACACCTAGCTATCCATTTAGGGTTATAACAAAGCTTTTGCCATCAGGAGCTTGATTTCAGAGACAATTGCCTTTGGGCCTTACAGCAAAGTGCAAAATCCATGCTTGCAGAGGTTATTTGTTGTGCCACCTGGGAAACCAATTCCAGGAACACAAGCCTTGAAAAAAATAGCCCTTATAGAAAGACAGCTGTGGATGCTCCACATCCACCCCCAGACATTTGGTCAGGCAGCTTAAACTCTGACAGGCTCCAGCCACCTACTTGTGGCAGCTGTTTTCATCATCACCCAAATATATTCACATCACAGGGGAGGCAGAATACAGAAAAACCTGCAGGTCTCCACTTAATAACCCAAGGGATCAGCCCCCTAACTCATCTGGGAGAAGTTCCCAAAGGAGACTGGAACAGATGAGATTGTATTGTGAGTGTATCCCAAAATAAAGATCATGTGAATGCTCTACCTGGCCAAGAAAACTGAGATAATTACGAAAGGGAATATTTTTTTATATTGATCTATTGATTAACATGTTCTGCCCTAACTTAAAAATGTGCTAAGATGAGGAAATTGCAGGTGTTTGGGGGCTTTTTTGCTTCTTTGCTGCTCGAAAACCTCACACAAACCAAAGGGCTTCTGCCTGAACTTCAGGGCCTTTTGGATTTTGTACCCACACTTACAGCAAGCAGATGTTTTTCAACCAATATTGAAGTTATTCCTCAGTTAGGGAGGAAGAAGGGAGGAGGAGAAAGAGTGAAATCTGAATTTGCCACACACCTAATTTTACCTGCCAGGGCAACAATGTTTGCCTGAGCAGAGGCAGCTGCTGGTATTTTAATTAATAAAACCAAGAAAACCAATTAGAGCTTTACCTGTGTTATAGTAACCAATAATATTGTTATCAAAGTCTAGAAAAACAAAGTAATAATCATATTTATGTAGTAGATAATGGAATAAGACTTATTTCACTGTGAAAAGACCTTGCTGTCCACAGGTGTGATAAAATGCCTGCTGTAAACTGGGGCCCTTTATGCCTGCTCTTTTTGATTTTCTTGCTTGAGTCACCCCACAGGTAAGTTTAAAAGGAAGGTATTTGGGGCAGGGACAGTTTATCTCCATGTTGTAACACCCCCTTGGGTGCTGATGATAATTCAGCAGGTGGGTCAGTGGTATTTTGTGTTTTGCAGATAAGTTTCTTTTGTTGGCAAATTCCATGCTTTCTGAGCCCAGAGACTGCCTATTTCTCCTCCCACTTCTGCTTTTGTCTTGATTCTTTGTTTGAATCTTGTTGTCCTTTTAATCTGGGCACTGTACAGAGATCCTGACCTTTGGCTGGAATGGGGAGGCAGCTTGGGAGAGACAGAGCACCTGGAACCTGCTGAAGGGAGAAATGCTGGAGGGGAAGGACAACCTCAAGTTCATGATCCCTTTTGAGCGAACCTCTAGCAAACACATTTCACTGAGTCATTCATCAACGAGAAAAAACCCAACCTAAGAATTCCTGCTGATAATTTTTTCCCTTTCATTTTAGGGAAACATAATGGTTGGATATACTCAGCCAAACGTTTTCAGAATTGGGAATCTCCCAACTTTTTTTTTTTTTTTTTTAATTTAAAGAGCTCTTGGTATTCTTTTCCAGTAAGTCAGCATTACTGCAGTAAACACTGAGCCCTTATAACCTTGCTGAGTGTGATCCCCTCTGAAAGTCACTCTGCAATCAAATGTGCTGGGATTTCATAATAGTAATTTGCCACACTGTCAGAAATAGGCTTATCATGCTGCTGTCAGTGGTATCATGTGAACCTCACTGAGTGTCTGTGCCCTTCAGATGAGAGCCAGTGCTGGAGCCACTCAGGGACAGGAAGAGGGGAAAAAAGGGAAGAGGAAGAGAACATTAACTCCTTAAAGTCCGGGATGGCCTCTGGCTGAGGTGGGGAGTAAAGAGCTCCTGCCTGTGGAGTGGGTACCTCCTCAAACATCAGTAATGTTGGCTGGGTAAAGCAGTTGTATTTTTTTTCCAGTTTGCCTGAGATCTCTGAAAATCTGCTCCTGTTGTCTCTCATTCTGCAGGATGTGGCAACAACTAATTTGCAACACCACAAGACAAACATTTTTCCCAATGCCCACAGGCTGTTAGCAGATCTTGGCTGATTATTCAGGTTTTAAAAATATATTTCCATTGTTTTTTTGCTGTTTCACAGATGTTTTTGTAAGTAGTTTCTTAAGCTTTTCCTGTTAAAAGTGTTAGAGATTTAGAATTCCCAAACAGATCTTTATTTAATGAAACAAAAGGTAACATTCTTTGGAAGGGGTTCTCACCTGTACTCACACAGCTGAAACTGTGCTCTTCTCAAAACTTTCTCTTGTAAAGTCACACACTCAGCAAACCTTTCAGTAACTTCTGTGGTTGTGCCAGTGAATCAGTGAAAAAAAAAAAAAAATCTTGTAGCTTAGATTGACCAAAGCAACTTGTATGATAGAAACATGAATGAATTCTTACAGTGACATGTGTTCCTTACTCATGAGATTGATCTTAAAGATTGTCCAGAAGCCAATTTCTATTGATTAAAGAGAGAGAAAAAATATTAGTCTGGTCATTCCATAAATTCTAGCAAAAAGCATAAACTGCCAACTTAAAACTGCAGGATTGCTTAGACTCTGGATTAGATGCATGGGGTCTGGTGAGGATCTGTCTTGGTGGATAAAGCTTTAATCCCCATCGTAGTTCAAGATATTTCTGCAGAGCATGCAGAGGGAAAGGAAGAGGGAAAAGGACTCACTAAACCAGCACAATCCAAAGCCATCGTATTGGTAATGGTGTAATGTCTCTGCTTATGTTTCTAAACACTTTTCTCCACAGGAACTCATATTGTACACAAGAGCTGGCCTTCAGATCAAGAGGTAATGTTAACCTTAAGATTTAGGATCTTTAAACAAACTGAAGGTATTTGGGTGCCTCCAGGTTTTAGCAGTTTCCAGGGAGCAGGTGCTCAGCACGTTCAGGTCCCATTCCTCAGGATGTCTGCAGCTGCACACTCAGAACGTGCCATCACTTTAGAAAGTGTTTGCTTAAGTCTTTTGGTTGTTTTAAAAATTGATTTTTTAAATTATCTGGGGCACCGATGCTTTGGGGGGACTTGCCTGTGACTGAATCAGCAATTTAAAGTGGTCAAATTAATGTCATGGTTTTGACACTCAGTGGGGATGTCTTGTCCAGTAATGACTAACACTTTTTGTTTAATTTAAACCTCTCCAGGCTTTTATCTGGAAAGTTCTAATTTCCTAAGTGACTCTGAAAAAGAGACAATAAAGGTTGTGTCAGCTAATGATTACATCTCCTGGAATAGCTGCATAGCACATCGAGGTGTACCTTATTGTTTATCATTATTACCTATTTGTTTACAGACTGAAAAATCATCACAGTTTGGTCCCTGGGAGCCCCAGGCTGTTCCCTATTGTTCTGGAAAGAGCACAGGTGGGGTTTGAGTTTCTGAGATGGCACGGAGAAGAAGCCACCCCATTGCCCCTGGATCCCTGGCAGTGCCCAAGGCCAGGCTGGACGGGGTTGGGAGCAGCCTGGCACAGTGAAAGGTGTCCCTGCCGTGGCAGGGGTGGGATGAGATGAGCTTTTAGGGCCCTACCAGCCCAAATCATTCCACGATTCTGTGATAAGGAAACCTCCTAAAACTACAGTTGCAGTCACTTCCCAGAGCAGAACTGCATGTCAGACACTGCCCCTTCACTACTGCAGAAATGAACATAATTACAGGTAATTACTGGTAATTTGGGGGGAGGTGGGGGTGGAATTGTGCCTGCAAAACACACAGAGTGTCAAATTTGCTTTAAAATGTTAGGGAAGATTTGAATACTGTAGCATATATTAGGCAATCTGTTGAAATAGAATTAATTGTTTCCATTTCCGTTAGCTGTTAAATACATACAGTTACATTTTACCATTAACATAACTTCTGAAGGACTTAAGGACTTTATTAGTAAAATTTAGTATTTTTATCCCTATTTTTGGAAGTGTTGGAGGGCATAGGGGGGTAGAGAAATAACATGGAGAATAATACCTGGTCATATTCCATGGACAATCAGCCTGAAATGTAACGCCAGGGCCCTGTACAGAAATTATTCATACCCAGCTCCCACGCAGGTGTATCATTACTGCCTCTCTCAGACCCAGGAAATCTGGTGTGTCACCACTGGTCCACTTTGGTTGTTATAGAAATGCCTTCAACTACATTGTCCATTTCTTCTGCTCCTGGGGTTAAATTTATTCAAAAGCCTGTGGCCAGGAGAGAGGGCTGAGCCTGTGTCAACATGTCTTTAGAAATGCATTGACAAGTTGCTCCACATGTATAATTAATAGGGACGAAGGAACCCTAGACTGTCACAAAGTCTGTTCTCCATCCCAGCACCTCTTTTGCTTCTTGATACTTTCTTTCCTTTTTTATGTTATTTCTAGAACATTGGTATAATTCACTGTTTATCACTCTTGGAAATCATATAAGCTATACAAGCATTAATCCCTAATAAAGCTATTTTGCTTCTTGGTGCATCTTTTATACAATGAGCTCCAAGTGTTTCAACAGAGCTTAATTAAAAATTAAGCCTCTGTCCAGCTGTGTCAGGCAGGTAAGTAGGATCATATCCATTTTACAGATGGTTAAACACACAATAGAGAGGTTAACTGCTCTGTCTGTGGCTGCTCACTGTGTTACCTGTGCTGCTGGCAGTGAGAGCCCAGACCTAAATAAATCATCAGTTCTTGACTGGACAGCTGATGCACAAATCGGAGAAATGGTCATTTCAGCTTCACTAAAAATAGTTTTCTTCCAGTGGCTCTTTTAACAAATGAGAGTCACATAAACTTTGGTCAGCCAAAAAATTCAATTTCATGTAAAAGGAAATCACATCGAACTCTTTTGGTAAACTTTATGCAAAGCTAAGGTCAGAGAGAAATGTGACATTTTGAAATCACAAGTTGTTTTCTGAGGTGACTCAGCTGGAAAGAATTGGTTTCACTGGTGACCTGGCTGGTACCAGGCAGTGCTTTGAACCATGGTGCTGAACTGAGAGTGAGCAGGGACAAGTTCTTCTTCAAGGTGACAGCATTCTTGAACTGCATTTGACATGGTTCATATTCCATCCACAGAGATACAGAAGGTCCTTTTTTTCCTGCAGACAAGCAGCAGCTGAGCAGGCAGGAGCTCTGCCTTTGGAGCCCTTTTCCAGCACCTGCAGCACCAAGCTCCAGAGCCCTGCTGGGGCTGGGAAGGGCGGGCTCAGCTCCCTCCTCCCCGGGCTGCCCGCAGGAGACCGAGGCTTCTGCAGGGGTTGGAGCCTGAGCTCTGCTCCTTCCTGCCTTGGGGCCTTCGGGAAGCACATTTGCTGGGGAAGATGAAACAGGAAAGCCTTCAAATATGATTGCCTGGCAAAAGATTTTGAGAATATAGAAACTATAAGCGAGACTGAAATGAAAGCAAGCTTTGAGATACCAAGCCTCGGTTACTGAACAACTGGAAAACAAATGCATGGCTGGCTGAAAGTAATCCCCTTTTGATGAAACAATTCCCTCTGCTTGCAGACAGCTCCAAGGGTCAGAGCAGAGCTTGGCAGAAGGGGTCCAAAGAGTCGTTTTTAGGGTTTAAAATATAACACAGTATGGTAATGTCATGATTCTTATAGGCTGTATGTAAATGCTATAGGATTTGTATCTTGTACTAGACTGGTTAGGGAAAATTAGAATATTCAGTGTGGAAAACACCAATCACTTGTTTTTAGAATTTTTAAAAGTTTAATAATAATAAAATGGTTATAAAAATAGTAATACAATTAGAGCAATAAAAATTTAGACTTAGGACAATTACAAGACAATAAAAAAAAAGAATTACGGACATCCGGATGCTCTTGGGCACTTAAGCCACAACAAGCATGTTTTGTGAACAAAGGAAATACCCTTAAAACAATACACTGTTACATATTCATATATACTTCATGGTTATGCATACCTTCTATTTCAGACAAGAAACTCTCTCTGTTGTATGTCAACTGCTTCTTTTAATCCCCACAGGGTCTTCGAGTCTGAGCAAGGCCTGAAGAAATCAGCTTCTTCTGATAAGAAAACCGTAAATTCCTCTTCTCTGGAAGATTTAGGTGTTCTGTGACTGTTATCTCAAAGGGAGAATCTCATTCTTTTAAAAACCCCCACATACATAGTTTCTATTTTAACTACTAAAGCTTCATTTTAACTACAAAACTACATTTACCATACTATTAAAATGTTAATACAGCACTTCTAATCAATATAACATAATACATTTAGTATTCAATTTAATATTAATATTAATAATATTAATACATTAATATTTATTTAATTTACTATTAAATATGTTAATATTTAATATTTGTGAAAAGCCAATCATCAAATATGCATTTTTCACAATCCCTCTGTGCAGTGTGCGCCAGGGCTTGGAGAGAGAAAACAAGTGCAGGACTGTGGGAACTGGGATTTCATGCAGTGATTAAGTCTACAGTCCAGCTGGCAGACACAGCAGCTGTTGCTATTACAGTGCTGATAGCATTTCATTTATTTTAAAATCCGATCTTAAAGCTTTAATATCTGATCCATTTTAAATCGCTTCGTTTGAAGGGTGCAGCAGGGGGGATCATCTAGTAAAGAACATGGAATTAAAGACAGACAAGTCTTAGACGTCACTTTATGAAACAAAGCTTCCTAAAGTTTTCCATTTAAGATTGGATGTCCCTAATTTTCTAGTGCTGCAATGGAAGGCAGACCAAAATCCTGGAGACTTGACAAAGGCTCCTTTTTGCTAACAGAAGGCAGGTGGAGAGCAATTTCATAACCCAAAAATGATTTCCATTAATGAAGTGAGTGCCCTCACTGACACTTTCCCTTCCTGAGCCATCCTGTTAAGTAGGAAAATGGACAGTTGCCATGAAAGTTTAAGGATGAAGTCTCAGGAGTTTAAGGCGATGGAGACAGAACAGGCAGGGAGAGAATTTCATCAGGAGCTGCAAAGGAAGGCTTGGGGAGTTGAGTGAGTGCTGGGTTTTCCCTGCTGTCTGTAGATGTGGGCCACAGGCTTCACCATATTCCCATCCCTCAGGAGATTACTGTGTCACCCCTCCGTGATTCAGCTGGGAAGCAGAAATGCTTAGGTTTGGTGCCTGTGCTCAGTCACACACAGCTCTGGAGCCAGCAGCGTGAGGAACTTTACTCACTGAGCTGGGTTACAATCCTGCTGTAGCCTGGTGGGAGGAGATGACTCACTGTTTGTTCTGTAAGACTACAAGGAGACACCTTGAAGCACAAAATGGCTTTGGAGTGCCAGCTTGCTTCCCAGAGCAGATGGCTGGGCTAGGCTGAGGTTAAAGATGTTCATTATGAATCCATCATCAAACTAGGCCAGCGATGGACAGTGATTACAGACAGTGACACCTTCTGTGCCACACAGGGCTGCAGTTGAGTTTTGGGGAGCTGTTCAGATTCTTGCACAGAGCCCTGGATCCAGAGCACAGCTGGAAAAGCTGTAGGGCCTCTGCAATCTCTAAATAATGCTGCCTGCCACTCTAAATAAAATTAGGATTCGCCCCCCAGCGCAGACACCACAAACCCAGGTAACTCCCATGCACCCAGATCACCAGGTCAAAAGAACCACACAGTGTTATTGTCCTTTTTTTTTTTGCATGAGAATGTAGAGAATAAACACCCCCACCCCACAAGTGCAGAGTTCCCACTGCCCAGGCAGTTTCCTCATCAGGTAAACCAGGATAGAACAGCAGTGAAGGGGATGGAGCTGCACCACTCTTTACCAGGTGGGATCCACAATCATTTAACAGCGAAATCAGGATTGAAGCCAACTGCAATTTCTTTTGTCACAACATACTCAGGTCAAACAGAAAGCAGTTGCCTACTTTGGTGCACTCACAGTCTCACAACCCCCCTGTGATGGATAATTTACATCCCAAACCCCAAACCTGAAGGAATCAGCCTGCATGAGATACTTTCCTCAAAAACAATAATCATCCTCTAGTCATCAGCCTGATGACTTCTGTTCCCCCAAGGAATAATAAAAATTAAATATTAGGTCTGTACACACTTTCCTGCCATACAATGTAATGTTAATGAATTTATGGTTCAAATACTTTCTGCTTTCATTTATAACCCTACATTGTGGGGTTTATATTAATTTGATTGTTAAAAAAAAGCCATTCTGGACTGAAAAAATCTCTAAAGCAGCTTTTTCTTCCAATTTTTGTTTTAAAGACAATTTGTTTTTCTAAGATGGGAACAATTTGCACTCACAACATGATACCATTCTCAGAAACATGATTTAGAATTGGATTTTGAGGATTTCCTACCTCAAGTCAGAAAGAAATACCTGATAATGTATTTCTATAACATTCTCCCATCACCTTTTAGTAAACTCCTGAGGTCAGTAAATATAATGACATTTAGGAATTGCCATAGGAGGAAATCAGTGAAACTACTTACAGAACATTCATTTTTCTTATGAAGATAGACACTAGGGGGATTTGGTTTTTTGTTTGCTTGTTAATTTTGGTGGCTGTTTTGTTTTATTTTTAAATAATAACAATCATAAGACAACTGAATTATTTGGACACTCAGCTGTTGCAGGTTATTGGTCAAGACACTGCAAGTCTAAACTCACAACTCTGTGTTAATTTATAGCCAATATTCCCCACTTCCCTGCCAGTCTGCAGGTCGTATCATCACCATGTGAAAATACAATCTCGTTACAAATAGATTGTAATGTTTACAAATTAGGTAAGTACTCAACAAAGCAACTGTCTTAGGTTGCAAATGCAAGATGTGGCTGGGGGTGTGTATTCCACTGCCATCTGTTAGAACCAGGGGCAGTTTTCTTTATCTCTTCCATGACCCATCCTCCCTCCAGGAGATCTCTTCTGTTCATGGGCCATTAATGATTAATCATCTTCTGTTAATGGGCCAGTGAGTGTCCCTGCATGGCTGATAAAATTCCATCATCCCATTGAGAGAGGCTCCACCAGGGGAGGAGCCAAACATTCCTACCTGGATACAATCTGACACCTGGAGCACCACAGCAGCCTTATCCACTGCATTCCCAGAGGAGCAGCTTTCTGCCCCACTGCATTCCCAGAGGAGCAGCTTTCTGCCCCACTGCATTCCCAGAGGAGCAGCTTTCTGACCCACTGCATTCCCAGAGGAGCAGCTTTCTGCCCCACTGCATTCCCAGAGGAGCAGCTTTCTGCCCCACTGCATTCCCAGAGGAGCCCAGGCCCATCTCCAGCAGCCCTGGAGCTTCAGAGGAAAACTCCAGCCTTGTCCAGGATCCTGCTCCAGCAGAAGCACAGCTGGCACTGCAGGAGGGCTGAGCCCCCATGGATTGGCACTGCTGCCACCACCCTGACCCACAGGCTGCCAGGGCCTGCTCTGACTCTGGCAGTGTTGATTTGTATTACTGCATTTTTATTTTTATTTTTCCTAATAAAGAACTGTTATTCCTGCTCCCATATCTTTGCCTGAGAGCCCCTTAATTTCAAAATTGTAATAATTCAGAGGGAGGGGGTTTACATTTTCCATTTCAAGACAGGTTCCTGCCTTCCTTAGCAGACACCTGTCTTTTCAAACCAAGACAGCAACCCAAAAATAATGTTCTGCCATGAAAATACAAGTCAATCTAATTATGCCAAATTTTCCTTTATATTTACCATACATCTCTCTCATCCTTCTGGTTGCCCCTGTATTTGTAAAACCATCAAATTCTGTGCTTATATGGAATCTTTTGGAGCTCAGGGAAGTGTTCTCCCATTTTCATGTGTACAGTTCATAGAGATACAAAGGGCATCTCATTGCATTGCCAGACTGACCAAAGTGACCTGGGGGTCATATTCTGGTCATTTCCTCCCCTGACTCAAATTCATGTTTGAAGCCAGTTTTTCAAAGGCTGAAGAGTGATGCCAATTGGTGAGAAGCATGACCAGGAGAAGAAAAAGGAGAAGTCCATGCCTAATCACTGATATTCCAGTGATAGAAGGGTTGAAGCAAAACCTGCCAGCACCATTGTCTGGATGGACTTTTTTGACTTTTTAATTTCTGAGCTGATAAGAGATTTTTATACAGCCTTTTGAGTGACATCTCACATTTCACATTCAAATGAAAGCTTTTGAACAGGCAAATGGTGCTTTGGCTGGGAGCACTAAACTTTGAAAATTCACCTGAGATAAATTTCTGGTGGAAATAGACAATACCACGTACCTGGGTGTGAGCTGGCCAAACTTCAGAGCTCACCACTGCTCCAGAAACTGGTGGAAAAGCAGCTCTGAGATGAAAACAAAGCAGCCTTGAAGCAAACTTGTCTCTGCTGAGCAGCCCTGGCCCAAGCTGGTTCACTCCTTACTTGCTGCCCACCTCTCTGCAAGCTTTTCACATCCCACAGAATGAACAGTAGAAGCCTGCTCCGAAGTCTTTACTGGTAGGGGTTTTGACAAGTCCCAAAAAACCACACTCTGTGCTGCTAACCCAGAGTTACACAATTTCACATGGCTTCAGGGAGCTCTGGGTGGGGTGTGAGAGCTGCTGGGAACTGGAGAGACACAGCATAATTCATGTCCTGCTTTGTGACAGAGGGGCTGCTGTTGCTCTCTCTGTGTCAGCTCAAAATTCAGTAGTTTTTTTTCCTACTCACTCTTTACAATAGAAGTTGGGTGGTAGGACAGATAGCTGGACCTGTGCTTTTCCTGGTTTGGTTAGTTCTGTGGTGATTTGTTGCTGCACTGTTCAGAGGAAGCACCAAGCTGGGATGTTATTTTAGATACAATTGTGACATGAAGATACAGAAACCAACACCAAAAGGTCAATGTGGGAGTGTGAATCTGATTACAAATCCAGGTATTTTTGTGACAAAGCATCACTAATAATGTGTTTGTGGTTCTCCATAGTTTTCTACAATATTGCTCCAATGGTGACAGGGAGGACATGAAATAATAAAAGGTTCTGGTGGCTTGTGTGTCACAGGCTATTTGACACTCAGAACCCTTGGCAGATCTTACTCTCCAATAAATTTAATTTCCTGATGTATATTCCTGGTTTCTTCTTGGAAAGACTACACAAGGATTCAGCATTCCACCACCACCTTCACCACCATGAGTCACAAGGACTTTCCTCCACAGTGCCACGGGAGGCCAATGAAACAGGTTAAACCACAGGTGATCAAACACTGTCCTCTCAGAGGAATGGTTGGATTTGGACACTATCAAAGCCCTGCTCCTTTATTTTGGGGGATGTGAGCTGAACTTAGACATGCCAGCCCTGGAAATAAAGTAATTTACTCACAGAGGAGGCTGGAAGGTCCTGCACAGAGCTGCTGCCCTGGGTCTGCAGCCAGCACAGAGGGACCTCGGCTGGGGAGGGGGGACAGGGCCCAGGTCCCCCCCAGCTGCAGCCCCTCCTCTGGGGCTCCACGGGGGACACAGTTACAGCAAGCTCCAGGATTGTCACACACCTCTGCCCACACAGGGGAGTGCACACAGCTCTTCCCACAGCTGAAAGACAAGCTCAGTTTTTGCCATTTCTGTGTATGCCAGGCTGAATTCTAGCTGTCAGTGTGCAACGGGTCACTCTCTGCTCTTTGTCTGAGGTAGGAAAGCACTGTGGTGCTCTGTAGGATCATCCAGAACCACCCCTTTGACATATCCCAGTGCATTTTTATTCCAGTACTGCTGTAAAACCTGGCCCATTAATGTTCATGTCTGAGCAAGAGACACAGCAGGAAAGATGGTGGCTGACAGGGGATGAAATGCTGGGTTTGGACAGTTGTTTTAGGTGATCTTTATTTTAATATTTTGTAGATTGGCTCTTTTTTAAACCTGTGTGCACACTTCTAAAAGTCAGACCATCTCAATGACATCGTGCAGATTTGGTATTTTGAGCAGGTTTTGGATCCTCACACATACCAAGCTCCAGCATTTCATCAAGGAGACATATCTGCAGGCAATGTGGCAGCTGCTTCCTGGCTCCTGGAGCCTGCAACGCTTTATTTGGGTCATGCAGAGTGTCTTTCCTTCCCCTTGAAGCAGGTAAAATGTCTGCTTGGTTCTGACAGTGAGAGAGAGCACCACGAAAGTGAAGCTATTTTAGAAGGGAAGTTGTAAATGAAGAACTTTGCGCAGTACGTTTCTAATCACCGACTGGCAGCGCTGCTGGAGTGAAGGGAAGCTAAATTCAGCTCTCACTTGGCACCACTGTAACTCCTCTGATCCCAATGTGGGTCACTGCAGCCCGAGCAGGGAGTGCAGGCTCACCACATCCCAGCCACGGAAATATCCCCTCCCAGGAACACTCCCCATGCCCCAAAACCTGGAGAGGGGATTAGCTCTGTGTTCCACCTTTGTGGAGCTAAAACTGGAGTGCAACACAGCCCTCAGGCCACTCTCTATTGATGATGATGAAATCAGCTTTCAAGGTTTTGCAGGGGATCATTATGGTGATCACTAGTTCTGGCAATATTCCAACAGGAGAGTGTTTTGCTCTCAAGATTCTGTAAAATTAGAAAAATCCCAGTTAGAACGAAATCCAAGTTCTGTCTCACTTGCTAGCAATTAGAATTATGCAAAATCAATATTAATAGTTGGCAACTGCTAGTGCTTACAATGAATCAATATTACTAACTGGAGGTGTTCGATAGTCCTGAAATGTACTTTTTTTTTACTTATAGGGAAAAACAGAGTTTAAAAATACCACTAAAGTTTCTGATCCAGAAAAAAACCCTACACTGCAAGATCACTTTGGTGCCATGGAGTATCCAGAATAGCAGCTTCCCAAATAAAGCTTTGCCAAGCCTTGCTCTCCAGCTTGTGCTGCGTTGTGTGGGTGGCAGCTTGGTGTGCTCCTCGCTGTTCTGAGGGTGCCACGTCCCAGATAGAACCAGAGCTGGCAGGGCTTTGTGTTGGGTTCAACAAAGAGCTACAAACTATAAACAAATCTGCATCTTCCTTCAGAGGCACCAGAGCAGGGTGAACCTGCAAGTGAGAGCAGAGCCCAGTCCAGGTAGCTGAGTTTGATACATGACCTCTGCCAAATTACTGAGCCTTCCAGGCTGGTGACACCAAGCCAAGAGTTCATTACCAGGGGCAGGGAACATCCCCTGGTGACTCCCTGGGAGGTTTGGTGGGACAAATCATTTTGCTAACGGGTTGTGAGTTTTGGGTCCATAATAAGTGTGACCCAGTTTCCTATTCCATGACTGAACAATTTGCACGGCTCTAAATATAAAACTGTTGATAACAGATCTGTATTTGTGGGAAAGGTAGGTGGCTGAGGAACTGCACTGGAGAATATGTGTTTCCAACCACCCCACAAAGCCTCCCTTAGAAAAGGTGAATCAGGCATGGTTTTTGTCCTTTTTCATTCCCACATACAAATGAACATCAAAACCCAGGTTGAAATTATAAATATATTTGTGTTGTTAATTATCATGGCACTACACAGTGAAAATCATGTAATTTCATTTTTCTTGAAGGAATTGTATTAGAATAAGACAGCATTGATACAGAATAGCCTTTCACTGTCCTGCTTAATTCTGTCTCAGTGTGTTTTCAGAAGTCAGATCCTAACAATGGAAGCAGGAGGTGCATTGGATGAGCTCTCCAGCGAACAGAAATAAACACTCTGTTGATTTATCTGTGACCTCAGCGTGGTGCACACCCAGAGCCAGCCCTGCCAGGCGGGCAGGAGCTGCAGAGCTGCCAGTGCAGCCCCACTGCCCCAGGACAGGGCTGACCCCCAGGGACAGCCCCAGAGGCTTCAGGGGGATGAGCAGTTGGGTGCTGGTCACGCTGCAGGTCCTGGAGCTGAGGCACGGCCAGACTGGGGTTGGCTGAAGGTTTTCCAGCTGGTCCCAGCTGGGTGGGGATCCCCAGGAGTGCTGATGGGAGGTGTCTGCTGGGCCCTGTCACCCCCGACCACGCAGGGTGACTCCCTCCTACTGAGCAAGGCAGTATTTTAAACAAAGAGTGCTTTTTAAAAGAAATAACAGCATTTACAGTAGTTAGACAGATGCTACTTTTTATCAGCTCTAATTACTTTATAATAGCATACAGTCCTTAGCTTGCTTTTTACTACGTTGTTCATTACTTTAAGCCCTCACAGCTACTCTAGATAACAATTTAAATACACAGAGCTTTAAAAAAATATTTCCATTTCAAATATTTTAAAAATATACTTATCCTAAAAAGCTGTCCAGCACTATTCCAAAAATCTCTTGTAATAAATGTCTTTTTAAATTTTAACAAAAATATCTACCATCGTATAGAAGAGCTCAAGTTTTGACAAATCTATAATACAGTCAGAAATATGTTGGGCCAGATTTCACTTTTGTTTATACAGTTGCCAATTTGGATCATGGTGTTCATCTCATTTGGGTTATTCCAGTATAACCAGGAGCAGAATATAGCCCTTAGTGCTTTAAAATAGCTAAATGGACTGGATGCTGCAACAGTTACTGGTGCCGAGCATTACGGGGAGGGAAATCCTTTACTTCACTGCATCTAAAAATGCAAAAGGATGTTAAATTTA
Source organism: Vidua chalybeata (assembly GCF_026979565.1). Classification (NCBI taxonomy): domain Eukaryota; kingdom Metazoa; phylum Chordata; class Aves; order Passeriformes; family Viduidae; genus Vidua; species Vidua chalybeata. The sequence goes on from NC_071551.1 coordinate 3,438,469, forward strand.
GTATTTGTGCCATGACCAAAGAAGTGCCAGGCATCTGCAGTGGATGACTCAGACCCAGAATCATATTCACTTACAGAAACATTTTTTTTTTTGCTGAATGGTGCCTGCAATTGCTGTCATTAAATGGAGGATGAATGTTTCTGGAGAACTTTTGTAGGGGGAAAATGCCAACCTTTCTCTCATGCTTTCTACAATTCTAGGAATCATTTTAATTGCATTTTGTGTGAGTCTTAATAGAATCTCCCAGTACTTAGATCTAGGAAAGAAGCTATTTTGAATTGCTTCTGTATTTTCAACCTGAAACAGCTCTATTCATCCGGTCATTTTCAAAGTATATCTAGAACAAGCTTCAAGCACTTATGAAAATCTGCATCTCATCAGGACAATCTGGAAACTCGTCTTTTAAAGCATTGGATCTTTTTTTTTTTGGCTTTTCCCCCACTTTTTCTTTCAATCTTCAAGCTTAAATGCAGTGTTTGGTTAAGGACCGTGGGAATGAACCCGGTCTGATTGCAGCAGGGTACATGTGCAAGAAGAGGTGACAGTCTCAGCTCTGCCATTCCTGCCTGTGACCAGCAGTGGCTAGAAGGGATCCTTACACTTTGTGAGTTTAAGTCATGTTTAAAGCTTTCACTCTACTTTTTTTTCCCCATAGACTTTGGCTGATGATCTGGTAACTGATAAACCAAGGAAACGTAAGGATTTTGACTAAGTTCAGTCCTCACTGTCATCTTCATCTTCATCGTCGTCCTTGCTGGGAGCACACCTTTGGAAGCAGTGCACCAGGGTGGCCAGGAAGAAGCTGGAGAGAATTGCAGCGATGGACACGGCGACCCCAGAGAAGATGATGATGAAAAGGTCTGTCAGTGACAAACTGAATTTGCATTCACTAAAGCTGACCTCAGATAACTCATTCAGAAAGATCCTTCTGTTCTCCACGGGCAGGGAGCACTGGATTTCATGGAGACCTGCAAGGAAGAGGAAAGGGAAACAAATCAGCAGATGAATTCTTCTGTTGTTCTGGGTCAGAGATGGAATGGCTGAAGAAAAGTTTTAGGGTTAATTCCAGGTTTACGAAATTGTACAATATTCAGGGGGAAATGGAACAAAACCTGTCACTATCCAAAAGTGACAGGTTTTGTTCCCTGTCACTTAGCCCCATACCCCCTTTGAGCAGCTCCTGGAAATCAAGTTATTTCATCTGCAGCTTTCCAGGGATCAGGTGTGATGTAGGACCATGATTTGGAGGAATTAAGAAAGTGAATGTTGAACCCTAGATGCATCTAAACCTGGAGACCTGAAAGCAATTCCCAGCTACTCCACCTGAACACAAACTCTGACTCCAAAACAGGGTGAGAGGGATACTGAAGTTCCTTCCACACCCTTCTACATTACTCTTTTTCCATGTAGTTCCAAACCAGAGTTGTTTGGGTTTTTTTCTGGTCAAACAAGAGTTTGGGTTTAATGGATGCTTGTTTGTTTGTGACCTGCTTCCTCCTTTTCTGTCTGGCTGCCCTGAAGCCATGCAGACTGACAGATATTGTTCCTCCCTGCATTACTGGAGAATGCCAGGAGCTGGGTTCTTTGTAGTGAAAGCAAAAACCCCCAGATTTAAGAAGTGTGAGAATACAGCTGGATCCTGGATGGTAAAAGCACACAGTTCACTGCATGTGCCCAGCTCCCTCTTCACGGGGGAACATCAGGAGAGGGATTTCCAGGGCTAGAATGGAACTCATACTGAAGTGGATAAAGTCTGTAGAGCTGCTGGCAAGGCAGCTTTTGTCTCACTATTAAGGACATGAATGTAAAGGGGAAATGCAAGAATTGTGTGTTAATGACACGAGAGCTGCTGCTGAGTTACTTGATCCACTTCCTCTCTACTGATGATCCCGGGCTGTTCTCTCTGGTTTGGGCCCTGCCTTGCTGCGTGCACACAGAGGACATGGCATTTCTGTCCCACAGGTCTGCCACAGAACCATGATGTCACTTTAAACAAGGAGTGGTGATGATAAGAGTCCCTCTGCTTTTGTGAATCACAGCTTTCCTGTGGCTGGATAGCTGGGGCATGTGATGTTTCACTGCTAAACCCAGCTCCTCGGGTTAGTGCTGCTGCCCTGACTGATTGTCTGGATCCAGCCCAGCCCAGCTGTTGTGTTGATTTGAGAAGGAGTTGTAATTAATTCCACTGTGCAACCAATTATCACCGTGACCTACTTGACCTTGCAATGACGATTGTATTAAATTTTGATCCCTAAAAGCCATCCTGTGTCTGTTGTGTTTGCCTAAAGTTTGTGGCTTTCCCTCTTTCTCGTGCTGCTCTGACTGGGAGGGTCCTGAGAGCTGCCCAGCAGTGTCAGCAGCCAGCCTGGCCAAGGCTCACTGGTTCTGCAGGGACACTGCTGCCCAAAGCCACGCTGCTGCTCCCGAGCCCGGCGAGCCCTGGCCGTGCACAGCACATGGGGAACAAGCACAGCTCGCTCTGGAGATCTGTGGAACCTCCTGTCATCGGGACTGACCTGGCAGAGAAAGCAGCTACATGGTTCCAAACATCCTCTGAGACTTCTGGAAGTCTGACCCTGCAATGTTCATGTCTTCTGCATGAGCTGATACCCCGGAGCACCTGAGCACGCAGAGACCGAGGAGAGAAAAACCTGCCCTCTCCAGCCTCCCCCTGCAAACCTTCCTGCTGACAGCTGGCCACCACATCATACTTTCATTTCAGTAAGACTTGGAAGTAGCAGCTCCAGGCATTAATCAGAGTAAGCAAAATGGGGGACTGATGAATATCCTTCCCTATTCAAAACCGTGAGAAATGAGTGAAAAGTTATAGGCTGGAATTTCAGTACCTGTGTCTTTTAAATCAGATTTTAAAAAGCAAAGACTTCTTTTCAGTAAATAAATATAATCCCGACAGTAATCAAAGCAGTTGCATGAGTGCAACATACTGCAAATTCATTTGAAGAAGAAATTCCTTGCTAATATGAAAAGATCACTGCAGCATTTTGGCAGGAAAACCTGCACCAAGTGAATACAGCACCTACACAAATTCCATTTCACTTGTAGCAAGTACAAGAAAAAGCAAGGGTTTTTGTACAACTGTGTTTCTGTAAAAGAGATCAGTCTTACACAGGCTGAGACCTCCTGAGAACTGCTGTTTTCAGAGCATCTGAGCCAAGCTCCTCAAAAGAAAGAGGGCACAGGTGACCATAAGCAACTCTACATTTAAAAATTCTGTCCAACTGCAAAAGAAATTCTCAACTGGCAGCATTTAAAATACTTCTCTGCAGGAGTGGTGGGATGGAATATCAGATCTGGATAAGGGAGGAAGCAGAAAAAGAATATATTAAAAAACAAAGAGAGCAAAGAAGGCTCCAAAAGAACACTCTTGTCCTGAGCAGTTCTACGTGCTGCAGCCCTTGGCTTTAGAGAAAACTTGCCATGGTAACATTTGCCCAGGATCCCAGACATGGGAAGGAGCTCACCCTTCATTCCCAGCAGCAGTTCTGCCATGGATCAAAGCTGACCCTGTGCACTGTGAGCTCTATTCCTATTTCCCTGATGCTTTCACTTTACAGCACAACACACAGAATGCAAAGAGCAGAGGATCTGCAGCACACCAAGGCACTAAGAGGGTATTGCTTGCTATGAGAATCAGTGTACTGCAAAGATTTTGAGACTCATTATACAATAAGGAGAAATAAAGATGCTCCTCTCCATGTAGCCATGGGTACTGGAATCTAGGTCATGTTCTCAAACCAAATAAATAAGATGGGAATTTGCTGCTTGCTTTATTCTGTGACAGCCCAACAGACTTCTGTGGCCTCAAGATTTTAGAGAATTATTAGTTATTGGAATAACTAAGATGCCAGAAGATGAAATGCAGCACCAGAGAGCAGGGGCCAGGGCAGGGGTCTCGTGGCTCCCAGCCTGTACTCCAGCCACGCTGTGTAGGCACCACCTCTTCCAAAAGACAGGAGTGAGCTGAGCTCCCCTCTCCACACACAGGGCAGCCTCCCAGAGCTGTGCTGGAGCAGCCAGGGCAGACTGCAGAGCTGGGTGCAAGCACAGGGCAGTGGCTGGGGGGAAGGAATGTTGGTCAGTCCTGTTGGGTGGATGTTTCTCTTCACTGAGTCGTGACACTGTTGAAAAACCCAGCACAGCCAAACAGAAGCTTTTCTTTGGACTCCAAAGAGAATTTGGGACAGACTGTTCATTTGGAGCAGTCAAGATTAATAGCAGCAGTTCTATCTCTGGTGGCACAAAGAATTTCTCCTTCCAAGGCTGCTGCAGGGGTTGTTGCACCAGAGCTTCCAACTCTTCACCTGAAAATGCCATCACTTGCAGGTCACACAGCTGCTGAGGATGAGAAATGGACAAACCCATTTCATCTGCTTCCTTCCACAGACACACAGCCCTGGCTTTACATTATTTACAAGTAGGCTGTTCCTGTGACATAGGACTCCTGAGAACTGATGGTTCCATTGGTGCCAGCAATAGATCCAGCTTTGTTCTTTCCTTGGCAGGAAGAAATTCCAGGCAGTAAACACCCTCAGCATGAACAATGAACTAAAGAATGGTTTCTAAAAGGTGATCAGTATTAATTGTAGGGTGTAGGTTTTTTCCTTTGTGTGATCCTATTGCATCTAGGCTGGCTCAATCAAATCCTTGTCCCCACACACAACCTGTAGAGGACAGGAGATGCAATTTAACTTCAGAGCTCTGCTTTCTCACACTTTTACTTGAATTGGTATTAATTTTTATAGATTGTCTGTGGGGGTTTTCTGCATTTTTTATGATTTATTTATTCTGTAGAATTTATTCTTTTAAAAGACCAGCCAGGATTCTTGCAAAGGGCATGCCAAAGCAGCTTGGTATTTAGTGCTTGGCTGCAGCAAGAGAGCCTTTGATGACAGTTATATATATCTACCTCATTGCTCCCACAACATATTCAAGGAGTTGCTTCTCCATACCAAACAAAACTGTAAATGAAATAACAAGTGTGAGTGTGCTATAAATACACAGCTTGGGTTATTTTGGTCAGGGCCATCCCATTATCTGTAATGACTCCAGCTGTCCCAAGGACAATGTCACACACCCTGTATCCTTCTGCTATGCCACCAAAAGGAGCAGATGTACTGCACTGGTGCTGATTGCTTTGAAATGCCAGGCAAGGCACAGGTGCTGGATTCTACACAGGCTTCTCTCAACTCTGGGAGATCAAGGATGGAAATACAGGTGTGTACCCTGAGGAACAGATTGTCTAAGTAACGCCGGAAGTGTGAAAATGCTGGAATTCCAGAACCACATTGTTAAAAGGAGAGGTGTGTTTTTAAAAAGAAGGGTAAAAAAAATGTGTTCATAAAGAAGTGATGCAGGAGGGTTCCAGGTAGAGTTATTTCAGTGACATTCCCAAATAGGTTTCAGAACAATATGACTTGAAACATCTTATATTAGAGATGTACAGTCCAGCAGTTAAACCCTGCCAATAAATCACAGGCAATGAGGCTGCTGCTAGATCCTAAAAACCACTTTGAGTTTGTTTCTGTTCAGGACTATGCCAGGCTGAAATCTTTCCCTGTATAACTGAACCTCCTAGAAAACAGAAGCAGCCCAAAACCAGTCTGCATGCAAAAAATGAATAATTTCCTTCTAAATTACTGAAAAGAGACAATCAAAGCTGTAATGCCCCAAAACTATAACTGGACTGATCTCACCATCTCAACACCCCCAACAAAAACCCAGAGGCCCTGCTTCATCTGAACCCTGCTGGGACTTTGCAGCCACGTTTCTCCCAGGTTCTTGTGATCAGGAATTTTTAAACCATGGAGTGCACTGACATTGCCTGCTCCTGCCTGTGCCAGGGGCTTTCCCTGGGTGTGTTGACTGCTGCCCTACTGCACTGTGAGTTTTGGCTCACACTCCTCCAGCTAAAGACAAGCATCAAGGGCATCACTTTCTCCAGGTCCACTTGACCCTGTTTTGAAGGACTCCTGGTGTCTTTCTGTCTCTGCTTATTTCTAGTCTCTATGCTAAATATATTTTTGACTGGAGAACTTCTGGAATTCATTATCATTTCATAGTTATGGTCTGTCTGTTAGCAGACAGAGATTGCCCAGCTGTAATTTTGGATGCTGAGTTAAAAAAAAAAAAAAAAAAAAGCCTCAATTCTCTTGGGGTCTTTTAAAGTTCATAAAAAGCAGGTACCAGGACAAAGAGCTTCCTACCATTCAGCAATGGACAGCAGAATGAGACAATGCAAAGGCATACTGGGACATGCACAATAAATCCACAGAAATATCTGAAACCATAAATGTTTAAATGAGCTGCATGCACACATGTTCACTACTATGGATACAGTAAATATAAGAGCACTACAATAGGCTTTTTATTTTAGAGTAAAATTGGCATTTGCCCTTTTGGGTGGAATTTAGCTGTTCCCTTGTGTTGCTGAATGCAGTTGACACAGATTTGAAATGTTTAAATGTGGCATGTTGTTTCTTGTGTGGTATTTTGCTCCCAGCTATGGTTTGCCTTAGTCTCCTTAAACACTGTCACAAATGTATTAGATGTATTAATAAGCAATGAGAGAGGCATTGCCTCTGAAGTGAGATGAGATTTCATTGAAAATAGCCTTGAGCGATCAGAACAGTAAAGCTTAAAAAACTTGAAGCCTAGATTTAGGTCCCTAAATAAAACTTTTATGGCCAAGTGCCTGAAAGATTTGCAGAACAGCTTTGGAAGGTACTTTAGCAGTTTTTTCTCAGTGCCTAAATACGAAGTTCAACATCAGGTGTTCACATCTGCAAGTGCTGTCCTCACATCTTCAAATCCGTGAAAGATGGAAGCACTCCAAATAACCTTAGGATGGAAGAAACAGAGTGAAAAGCCAGTGGCAGTCAGATCATTTTACTGAAAATGTCTGGGAGATCAAATTATATATTTATAAATGTATATATAGAAACAGATTTGATGTGCTTGTTAAGGAATATAATTTCTGTGAGGAGTTTCTGCTTGAGAAGGATAAAAGCTGCTGAATGTGTGAAATGTCTTAGGGCTTTTAATTCCTTTCCAGGCACACAGATCTCCTGTTCTGTCCTGGTGATGTGGGAGCATGTGCATGATACTGGGGGAGAGCTGATGGTTGCAATGGACAGAACAGCCTGTCCTTGCTAGCTGCAGCTCACTCAGCTTCTATATTGGTACATGAAGTTAAGGAGCCTTCTCTCCACAGCAGATGAACAAATAAGTGCTAATAAAGACTGATAAGGCAGGAGGATTTGTAAAACACTCCGTTTCCTTGCTGGCTGTCGGTTCAAATGTTAAACAAAACCTGTCCTCTTGTGTCATGATGACGCTTTGTTTTGAAGAAAAGATTTAATATTTTCTGTAAACTCATTAAAGGCCTGGATTAGTGAAGTGATTGTTTAATTTATAAGAATAAGTTATGCAATAGATCTCAGATTGGAATGGGATCGTAGAGAGAGCCAAGAAGCAAGAGATGGTAACCTCATGGCACGGAATGTCTGAGCAAGCTTAGAAAAATCATTCCTTTCTCCTGGCTCTGGAAGGGTCTGGAGGTAACTCCTGTAAGGAGCAGCTGAGGGAGCTGGGGGGGCTCAGCCTGGAGCAAAGGAGGCTCAGGAGGAACCTTGTGGCTCTGCACAGCTCCTGACAGGAGGGGACAGCCGGGGGGGTCGGGCTCTGCTCCCAGGGAACAGGGACAGGAGCAGAGGGAACGGCCCCAGGCTGGGTCAGGGCAGGCTCAGGGTGGAATCAGCAGGAATTTCCCCATGGAAAGGGGGCTCAGGCCTTGGAACTGCCCAGGGGGGTTTGGAGTGCCCATCCCTGGAGGTGCCCAAGGAATTCCTGGAGGTGGCACTCAGGGCTCTGGGCTGGGGACAGGGAGGGCATCGGGCACAGCTGGGACTCGATGGCCTTAGGGGTCTTTTCCAACCTCAGTGATTATATTTTATGATTCTCACTACACTGATTCACTTCTGAATCTCTCTTTTAGGACTGAATTCAGTCTGAATTTCCTGCTTACAGCCTCACTGTCACCTGCTCTTGGCTTTTTTCCTACCTTCCCTCACTGCCATCCTTCTCCCTGTTCTTTTGCTTTATCTGGAAGTATGCTAATTCACCAGAATTTACTTCTCCATCCATTCCGAAGAGGTCTTGAAAACTACAGAAGCCTTTCAAGTAGCTAAACAGCATCTGTGTTAGTACTGACACTAAAACCCTCTTGGAACATCTTAGAATTGTGTAGCCACCACCCACAGTATTCCAAAATGGAGCAACAGTTGATCAAATGAGCAGCAGTGCTCACCGCATCTTTGGCTACTTCAATTTCAGACATTCAGAACGTCTGTTTTATTTATCACAGCACAAATCTATTTGGAATTCTGTCTCTGGCCACTTCTGAACGAGTTTTTCAAATCTTCCTGGAAATACAAATGTGCAAAGGCTACCCATAAAAATGCTCAGTCTAAACCTTTGCTAAAAGTCTTTCTAATACTGTTTTAACAGAGAGCAGCAAAATTTTTAATTCTTGCTATGGGTAGTGGGGAACTTAAATAACTAAACAAATAAATCAATTAATCCCAGAAACTGTATACAACTTCCCAAACACAAGGGGAAGAAAGGAAGTAAAAAGCAAAATGAGGGCAAGATGACAGAAAGGAGACACTACAGTCACACTCCAAGGAGTACTTAAGTTCTAATTAAAAGGATGTTAAAAATACTTTAGTCATTAGCAAACAAGGTCGCAGGCCCAGCTGCCCAAAGCTTCTTCACAGAAAATAAAAATCAACAACAGGAATTTCAACAAAGGCCTTCAATGTGGCCATTGCAGATTACTTGTACTGCTTTGTTACAGGCATTTATCTGAACCCAATCCCTTCAGCCTGATGGGATCCTCAGAGAGATTCAAGAAATGTCTTTTGCACTAATTTTAAACAAGAAATATCAGCAAAAATTTACTCCATCAAAGCCCTTTGCATTTAAACACTGAAATGGAAGGTTCATAACCCTCTGTTCTGTCATGTGCACCAGTGACAGTCTTTTGCTGGCTGAGCCCTGAGTTTCAAAGAGTATTCCTAAAAGGACTAGGTTAAGAGATGAGGAAAAAAAGAAAAGTGCAATTTTAGCCAAGATAAATGTGATGAACAACAAGCTCTGAAAGCAGAAGAAAACCTGGCCAATATGAGAAGTTGCTGAGTGTATTTTTGTAGACCAACTTGTTCTTTCAAGGTATTTTTTGTTCTATGAGTTTTATGAGTTTTGTTCTATTAATTCTATGAGTTTTGTTCTATGAGTTTTCATGGCCCCATGGAGTAAAACCTACTATGAAAGTTTTTATACTTTTTAAGGATAAAGATCTTACAGCAACTCCTCTATTTCCAAAAGAAAATAATCCCAAATTCTTAATATCCATTCTCCTGCTGATGGGAAGGCTTTGATATGTACCATTTGCCACCATACACCATTCAGGTGCAGCAAATGCCTACACAACCAAACATCCTTCTACAGAAAATCTTTATAACTGTTGTATTTAACCACTGTGACCAACAGCAAGCACTTTGTCTTCTCCAGGAAAAAACTTTTCTATTTTTTCGACTTATCACCATTCCACTGCTCTTCACAGTTCTTTTGCCTTCTTTGTACTGTGCTCACTAATTTGTTTTTAATCAATTACTAACCAAATCAGAGGGGAAAATTGTAGTTTTGTTTTGCAGCATGAAGAAAATGCTGGATTTAATATCTCTTTATGATAAAAAAAAATGTGTTTGCTGTTTTAAAGTGCTAGGTATAATAGCAAAATTTTAGTGCTGTTTTTTAATAAGTCTGCCTGCAAATGTGCCAGGATGAGGGCATCATCTGGGGAGGGTATTCACCTAATGCCAGTTAAGCCTGTATTTAAAATTTAGGCTAGATGAATAAATGCTGAAATCTGTAAAATTATTGAAATCCCAGCTGTTTGTTGGATGAGCAGAGGCAGCTCAGCTGGGCAGAGCCTTTCCAGCTTTGCAGCCAGCTGGGCAGGCAGGCCAGCAGAAGTTAGAACTTCACAAGCTGCTTCTGCTGCTGTGCCAGGAGGAAAATGGAGGCTCCTGCAAAACTGATGAGTTGAAGTACAGCTCTTGTTCATATCACTGAGTCCTCCAGAAACCTTAATTACAGAGGCACAGAGCTTCAGGATCAATTATCCAGATTTCAGTTCACAGAGACAAAACTCCCCTTTTTAAATCAACTTGGTATTTCTTTTGTAAAAGCCAAGGGCAGCTTGGGCTGATGAGTTCCCTGCAGTGCTGCAGTGGGAGGTGGAGCAGTGGCTGGGCTTGGTGAAGAGTTCAGCTGCTGAGGGACTTCCCTCAAACGGGCACATTCCACTACTTTGAGCATCATTCAAGGTGAGGAACCTAAGGGAATGCCCAGACCCTAAATCTGTCTGCAAATGTCCTTCTCCCAGTGCACCACAAACTCTTGAGCTGCTGCAGAATTCCAAAGGAGAAGCAGCCAAGATCTTTTCTTGGGCCCTGGAAATGCATCCCTATCTTTCCTCCCGTATTTCCAGACAGAAAGCCTGCTGCCCTACTTATCCTGCTGTGTTTGCTGCAAGAATCCTTCGTCTCCAGCTTTACAGAACTATCAGGAGCAGCCAGGGAGTCTGAATGCTCAGTGTTTACTGAGTTGCCCTTCCCACTGTTCCCAGAAAAGGCCAGACAAGTGTGGTCTTGGATGAGTGAACCAGACAAGTAACACTAATTTAATCAGTTCCTAATGGGAATCATGTTGTGACATCATTAAAAACTGGAAACTGGATGTAAAATGCTACCAAATCATAATTCTAATAATTTAACTCTGACTTTCCAAAAGTTGTTTTGCAAGGCATGCGACTGTGGCCGAGTATTCCCAAAAGTCATTGGGACAGTCTTTCCTTTTTGGGGTTAGTTTTGCAGTCACCTTTGTGGAGAATGTTTTGGTGCTTTATTAAAGGAGGCAGTGAGTGTTTTTGTGGCAGCAGCTCACAAGAAGCCCTGATGCTTTTCTGCATCCGTGCACATCTCTCCCTGGCATGGCTGGGTGCAAAGAGAGCAGGGTGCTCACTCCAGGCAACAAATCCAAATCCTTGCAGGACACCTCTGACCAAATCAACCACTGGAATATTTGCTCCTTCCTTCTTTGTCTTCCCAAATGAAGTCCTAGTTAAAGTTTGGAAGATCTGGATAAACTAGTCATTTTTCAGCTATTTGGCCAAAACACAGCTATGGATGAGGGAAAACTGTGGGAAAGCATCTCTGAGCTGGGGAGACACTGGGAAACTGGCAGTGCTGCAGGAAAGCTCACTCACTTGAGATACCCAGACAGAAGTTCAGATACACTTTAAAACACTGAGGGGGCAGCAGAGAAAGAGGTAGGACAGACTCAAACTGAAGGATCAGGATCTCAGTCAGAATCAAGGGGAACAGCCTGCAAAAGTTCAGTAAAAGCCTGGAAAAGGTGAACTGCTGTGTGAACTCATGTTAACATTAGAGACAGGCAAATACTGTATTCAAATTGAGCAAACTTAAGCTAAAGCATCAGGAAAGGTGGGATAATAGGTTTGGTTTAGAAAGAATCGAGATCAAAGTTTCACTGACACAAAGAGGAAAAAAAAAAACCAACACTTTTTCCTCAAATCTCTTCTTCCTTAAAACAGCTAAGAATATTCAGGGCAACATAGATGAGTGTACTAGAAAGATGCTACCCAAGGTCACAAGCATGGGAAGAACCTGAATAACTGCAGAGGCAGAGCCTGGAGTGCCAGGACACAGGAGAACAACTTCAAACTGACAGGGAGTAGGTTTAGATGGGACATGAGGAAAAATCCTTCCCTGTGAGGGTGGTGAGGCCCTGGCACAGGTTGGCCAGAGAAGCTGGGGCTGCCCCACCCCTGGAAGTCTTCCAGGCCCGGTTGGATGGGGCTTGGAGCAACCTGGGATGGTGGAAAGTGGGGGGCCCTCCCCTCTGGGGCCCTCCCAAAGTTTCCCTGCTCCCAGCAATCTGCCTTTGGGGGCAGCTGGTGCTGCTCAGTGCAGGAGTTTATGCCCTGGTGCTTGTTGGGAGACATGAACTGTGAGATGATCTCCTGCTAAAGCTGGATTAAGAGAGGCTTTGGGGTCTGGTGGGACATGAGTCTGGATTCCCTAGACATAGCAGTCTTAACACTTTTATTTTTTTCCCCCCTGTGCCTTTCTAAAAATTACTGGCTCAAATACCAGGATTATATATCTTGCATTTTGGGGGGTTCTAAAGCCATTTCAATTTATTTCTCATATTGGAAGCAGTGTTTTTTTAATGAAAAGAGCCCAGATTGAGATGCTGAAGTATTTCAAACACAGAGCATCCCAACTAAATACTTCCAGGAAGGAGCTGATGATCACAGTTGCATAAAATGGGGATTTAACTCTTTTGTAGCAGCTTCATCAGTAAAATGAGAGGAAAAACAGTTTTCCTCAGGAGCTGGCACAGAATATTTAGCTGCTCAAAGGACTTATTGTAGAAAATATATTTGCCAGAGAGAAATGAAGTCTGGAAGAGAACCAGCTGTGTGCTGAATGAATTTGAAAAGGCTCTTTCACTGCCTATGCAAGTTTAGTCTATAAATCAAAATTATTAGGGCTTAATTTTTAAATTTTATTTCTTAAGTGGGAGGAGGACCTGCTGCTAAAAGAAGCCAACATGAATTTAACGGGCTCGTTTGTGGAAAGCATGCAATGACAGCCTGAGCAAACTGCAGGCACACAGACAATGGGAGCAGGGACCGTCCTGCCCTCCCAGGCACACACAGACACACAGACTGCTCTGAGAGCCACAGAGCAGCTTTTTTACCTTTCTGGAGCTTGGATGCATTGTCCTGTATCCAGCTGAAAAGATTGGCAAAGTCACAGTCGCACACCCAGGGGTTGCCCTCCAAGCGGATGGTCCGCAGGGAGGGCAGTGCTTCCAGGGCTGCCACGTTTAGGCTCTGTAAGTTATTGTCATTCAATTCTAACACTTGGAGCTGGTCCAGGTTCTCAAAAGCAGCCTCGTCCACATCCACCAGGTTGTTGTTTCCAAGGCTCAATTTTATCAGTTTCTCTGCTGATTTGAATATCCCAGCATCGAGCTGTGTTAAATTGTTGTAGCTTAAGTCTAAATACACCAGTTTGGTAGAACTGCTAAAAGTGCCCTCTTCTAAAGAGGTGAGGGAGTTATTCCTGAAGTCCAAATAGACTAGATCTCCATAAAATATAAAGAAGTCAGCTGGTATTGCCTGAATGTTGTTATCAGCTATAAGAAGTTTCCGTACATCCAATGGAAAGGGATTAGGAACACTTGGGAGTCCTTGATCCCGGCAGTCTATGGTGTGGTAGTCCATACAGCTACAAACAGCAGGGCAAAGATGACCCCCGGGCAGGAAAAGCAGGCAGGCAAAGCCAGCAAAAGGAAGGAGGCAGGAAGGAAAGCATGGCAACATCGTCAAGGATCTGGAGGCTGTGATGAGCACCACTTCAGGAGAAAGACATTTTGCTCAGCTGAACAGGAGTGCCTGGTACTTGTGTGTGTGTCTGATTGTATCCAGGAGATCACATATCATCACAGATCCGATAGCAGCAGTCTGGAGGGGGAGGGAGGAGGGAGGGAGGGAGGCAAATGTGAGGATTTACACTGTCAGAATATTATGATGCTGTACAGGGTGAGGAAAGCGATGATTGGGTACACGGAGGATCTTTCAAAGGACTCCCTTGCTTTTGTGAGCTAAAAAAAGCCCAGAGCCTGTTTGAATATTTGCTGTCTATTCCAGCAAAGGGGAAATCACACCTGATCCTGTGACTCTGACAGCAACAGCTTCTGCTTAAAATCCCTTCAGGTAAAAATCCCCGGTGAGATCACTTACTGTGTTTCTCAGCAGGAGCCTCCATCAAGGTGACCAACAGCCACGGAAATGCAAGCAGGGGTCAGGCAGTGTCCTGGACACCTGCTGAGGACAGGTTTCCCTTTTATTTGTAAAACAGGGAGCAGAAGGGGGGAGCCCAAAGACAAGGAACTCTGCTTTGTGCTGTTTCTGGATTCCTCAGTTGTTAGAGCAAGCCTGTTCACATTATCTAAATATGACTCAGTATCTTTTAAGCAAGAAGAATAACCTACAGCAGCAACAAGGAGTATGGTCTCCAAAGTGAGGGGCTTTTCCTTCCTGTTTTAATGACCCAAAAACTACTTTCTACTACAGCACCAGTAATGTCTGTTGGGCCACATGAAAGTGCCAAATGTGGATCAAATCTTTAGCTAGTTAAAATTGAACGGGTTTTCTTCATTTTCAGCGGATGGAAATATTTGACAGTCAATCTGCCTGTCTCCTGTGGGACAGCAGAAATGATTTTGCAACAAGGCATCTGTGTTTTCCTGACATCCTCAAACCCACACCCACAAAGGCAAGTCCTCAGCCAGCTACACACTTTACTTTTAACTCCATCTCTCCCTCTTTATGCAGGGTGGGTAAGCAGAGAGTCTGGAGAGCTGAGGTCACACCTATGTGCTGTGATGGAAGATTTTTCTAGAGACAGATGGTATTTGGGTGCATGTATCCTGATGTGAAGAGCACAAAGTCAAACACCTTTGGCAAGCTCATTCTTAGGTCAAAGAGGCCAGAAATTTCAATTTAAGGTCATATTTTATAACTGGATTCAGAGTATTTTTCATCCAGAATAGGGGACAAAAAATTCCTTCTCAGACAGCCTTTCCTCCAAGATACCTGTGCCTGAACCCAAAAAATGAAAGCAACATCCCTCACCTCTCCTTCAGTATGTACCTAGAAACACTGAACAGCTGGGAGGGAACAAAGAGGGAGCCACGCTGTTCTCAGCAGCACCACTGACAGAAAACGATGAAATGGGCACAGACTGAAAACCATCTGAACACAAGGAAACTCTTCTCTGTCTGTCAGGGTGGCCAGGCTTCCCAGAAATGTTGAATATCACCACAAAACCCAACTGGGGACAGCACTGGGCAAACTTGCTCTGACTCTGCTTGAGCAGGGGACTGCACAAGTTGATTTCCAGAGGTCCCTTCCAACCTCAGCATTTCCCTGCACTGCTCTTGGGAAATGAGCATGTCAAGGTTTATACCTTTGAGTGCCTCTCTCACATTTTGCAGCACACCTTGTTTCTAATTCATAGGTCTTTTATCTAAACCACCTTGAAACAGCCTCTAGATCCCCCCCATAAAGACACATCCTGCTCCAGGTGCCTTTCATGTCTTCAATTATTTTGAAAACACCACCCAGAAAGAAATGGGCACAGCTGCCTCTATAAACCACCAGTGTAAAACCCAAATAAATTCCTGAGGTGATTATTTGAAAGTATTTACCTTTAAATTACAGAGGAAGTGGCAGTTTGACAGGCTACCTCTGATTAGAAAAATCCAAACATGCAAAATAACTCTTGGGGTCAGGATTCATTGAACTGGCATCAACAAGTAACTGCAACTGGTATTTCTCATGCAGAACTGATGCTTTTTCAACTCTTAGGGCTGTATCTTGCAAACAATTGCTCCTGCTGCAATCTACTAGTTTTCTGCCCCTAATTTAACTAAGGTCAGAGATAAAGATGTTTCTAACACAGGAAAGCAGAACTGACTTGATGTCTTTAGCAATGTAGTTTTATTTGGATAGATTCAGCTCTCTATTAAGAGCAGGTATTTATTCACAGGATTTAAGGGTCTCTGTGGCTCCTCCTCTGCAGACCCCCCCTTTTTCTATCAAGTGCACAGAATCAGGATGTGACATTTTCATTTCCAAGATGCCTCAGCCTTCACAGATGGGAGACTACAGACAATAAGGCATAATTTGTGAAAGTTCCAAGAACATGCTAGTGGCAGGGGTGGAAAAGGACTCAGCTTCCCTAAGAATTCCACCAGCCCTTGCTAAAACTACCACTCCTTTCTGTACAGAATAACCCTTCCTTATGCTCAGCTGCTCACCTGTATCCCTTACCTGTCCCCCCTGCATCCAAGCCCACCCTCCCAGCCTATTCTGCACAGAGCCTGTGGAGTTCTGGCTGAGATCGCAGGGAAGGGCTTGGCAGGAGATGAGGGATTACTGTCAGGTTCTGCATCTTGTGGGAGAGGTATCCCATAGGTTTGTGAAGCATCAGCCCTGCTCCCACAGCAGCCAGGGAAACAGAATTTCTTTGGCAATGTGTGACAGCTCTGATCTTCTGCTGTACAAGCCCAGCTGCAGTGCCTGCCATGGGCTGCTGTCTTTGATTTCAGAGACTTTCTTCCTGACCCATCTTTCTCTTTGCAACATTTCCTGTTTAATTTTGTCTTTTTTAGCTCTGCTTATTTCTGTTTCTCAGCTGTTTCCCTCACAGCACAGAAATTCTTTTGAATCCTTTTGAAGCTTCATTCACTTGCCAAACATTCTGTGCAGTTTCAGCTAGCAGGAAGAAAGCAAAGCTTTCTACCTAGAAAATATTAAAGCTTTACTTTTTAAAATCGTTTATTTGCATCAGTCAGTGACAATAGCCTGGGGGCTGGCTGTGATGTGCTGAGTGCACAGCACCCTCTTGTGCCCTCGGATACTGGGCAGCCACAACTGCTCTGCTCCCTTCTGGTGAACTATTAACAAGTTTTACCATATTTCTGTCTCTCATGTTCCCTTCTTCCTCTTCCTATTGAAGAAACTCCAATCAAAAATAAAAGACATAAATCAGGTGGTGTTCTTATGTACTTCAACTGACACTGTGGTAAAACACAAAATTGCACCAGTGAGTAGTCTCAGAAATAAAGGGTTTTTATAATCTGTGCTTCTTCAGTGCTCCCAAGCAAAGGCCCACAGCTTTTTCACCTTCTTTCATACTTCCAGTAGTACATTTTAGTTCATACAGGTTTGAAAAAGCACAAACTTCCCAATTGGGAATTGATGCCCAACAAAAACCCCAAATATTCTTCTTCCACAAAGGTGGGATCCCACGTTGATGAGATTTTGACTGTCAGCTGATTTATCTGCTGTGATAAATGTGATTCTGCCTTCCAGGCTCCACCAAGGGGACAGAATGGTTTTGAAAAACGTGCTTGCAAATCAGGATAACAATTCCAGTTCTGGTTCTAAATGTAGAGGATTTTGTTTCGAATCCTTCTGTGGAGAACAAAGAAGGAAAACCAATGTCTCTCCACACCTCCCAGTAGCAAGAGCTGGAAAAGCACAACAGTAGGCAGGCTTTGGACTAAAACCAGTGATATGGATTTCCAGTCTTTAATTTTTTATTCAGGATACTACCAGGAGAAACCTTGACAATAAAGGCAGTGACAAGCACACTGGTCGTGGATCCTCAGTGTGCTTCACATCAAGCAGTAAGAAACTAAGAGAAAAAACATTTGCTCCTGACAGAGTTTCTGTCTTCCAGCACTCCCCTTAGAAGTGCTCAAAACTTCCCCAAATAATTTAAGTAAAGAAGTTTAAAAGAAAGAGCAATCACTGTGCAGACACACGTGAAGGATTCGGGTCTCAGCCAGTAAATCCTTCCTTCCAAGAGACTTGGACTGAAAACTGTCCACCCTCATGCACATTTTTGAGCAGCTAATTGAGCATATTTTTCCATGAAGGAAGTTATTATTCCAGGCTTATGCTTCATTGAGTTAAGGCACATGTCATGGCCAGGCTGCAGTACCAGGTGCACTGAATGATGGCAAAGGGTTTTCCTCCTCATTTTCAGACATCACAAGGTGTCCTGGGCACCACTGCTTGAGCCTGAGTGACCAACAGTATGTTAATCAATTCAGCAAGCACTGAAACCAAGTGCTAAGCAGCATCTCTGAACAGAAATCCCATTTTTATTCAGGTCTTTACCATTTTGGCTTTAGTGTTGTTTTTTTTTTTTTTTTTTTTTTCTCTTGAGAAAAATTTTCCCCTGCTCTGACTGAGCAGTTTTATGAATGCAGCCAAGGGGTACCTCTGGGCAGTTTGCCCTCTGGTCTTATATCTAAAAAGGACTGAAAAAGCAAAAGTCTTAACATTTATGAGATGATAGAAACTGTGAGCTGAAGCTTTGTGTTACACCTGCCCAGTCCTTCTCTGCTGCTGCTGCTGCTCTGCTGGGAGGGAAATTGCATCAAATTTAATCAACGTGGCAGCAGCAATGATTGAATTTGAAAACTTCAGACACTGCAGTTCAGCAGCCAAATGAGACCAGCCTAAACCCATCAAAAGGCTTCCATCGTCTGCCCCAGACAGCGTGTCTTACACAGACATGTGGTCACTCCCTTATTGCAAAGCGTTTACAGTCTCTAAATGCAGTCACAAGAGATGGAAGAGTGTGAATTATATTTCCTTTTTCCCTCAGGAATGAGTTTGTACCCAGCTGCTGCAGTGTAGTCTGCTTGCCCTCTATATAATTTATCAGCTGGTCCAGAATTACCAGAGCTTTAAGCAAATTAAAGGCAATTAAAAGTCCTCCTAAGATACTGACAGAGATGTGCTCATGTTTATCTGCTGCTACTGACATATGCAATGAAACGAAAGGTGGTATCAGGATTCCCCTCAAATCACAGAATCACAGAACTATCTTGGTAGGAAAAGACCTTTGAGATTATATTTATTTGGTCAGATTTATCAGTGGGTCTATTGAGATCTGAAAAACCTCACGGAGATCAGAGATCCAAGATTTTCTAAAAGCTCAAGAGTTTCTATAATAAAAATTATATAAGAAATCCAACAGAGGATTTCTGGAGGAAAAATTATGAAAGTCAGAGGCTTTTAAAACAGCAGCTGGAGCTGAACACAATGTTCATATCTGAAACTTGTTTCAACCTGCACCTTTTTCAGCCTCTCACCTTTCAGTGAAGCTGAAGAGAGAAGAAGGAAGTATAAGCAAATTCTCAGTGCCTCAAGATACCACAACACTTAACCCAGCTCTGATGCAAGGTTTAACAGACTGGATTTTTTAACCTATGATTGCCATTACAAACACGGTCTATTTGCTTCAAAAGACAAGAAACTAATAACTCTTGGGAATTGCTTTCCTTATGATCCTTATCTCCAGCCCTGCTGGAGGGAACAACTGCTGAGCACCCACCAGAGGCTGAGCAGAGGGCAGAGCATCACAAAGGAGAATGTTCCAGTGGAAAGGAGGCAAGTTCTCCTTTGCTCCTTTGTCTCAGGTTTAGCTGGGTGTGTATTCAATCACCATCTGTTAAAGGTGGGGCAGTTATCCTCTGTTAATTGGATGGTGGAAAAATGTTCTAAGGAACAGCAAATGGATTTACAGCAATTAAAGCAGCTGACTAATGTTTATAAAAATCCCACATGAAAACTGTCTGGGTATAAAGCCCTTCCAGATCATGGTCCACCAGAGACTGTAAAAAACCACAAAACCCCAAAAAACACAAACCCCTCAACAACTAAAAGAACCCCAAAACAAACCAAAAGAGAACTCGAATTAATCTTTGATTAACACTGTAACACTGATGGGCTGAATTTTTGGCCAAAAAGGATGGTGCACTTGAGAGGATTTCATGCAAATTAACACCAAACATACACCCAGCAAGAAAGGTTCCTTTTACAAAGGCACTGATTTAATTGGAGGTGAAGGTCTTTTAGTGACTCCTCAGTCTGCTTTGATAAGGGAATTTCACAAAGACATTCTGTGAAATGTCTTCTGTGGCTGTATTTATTAAAGTTATATGTGGTATAAGCTATTCACAACTGGAGTTAAAAACAGGCTGGACCTTCTAAATCTTTGTTGTAATGCAGAGAAAACAACCCCAAGACATTAGTACTCCCTTCTCTTCTCCCTTATTGATTGTTGCTGCCTGCACTCCCTGGATTTAAATATGCAGAAAGCATGTTTGTGTCAGTGGAAATTCCAGGCATCAGCTGAGAGGCAGAAATAATGGAAATAATTATTACACACTTGTCTGTTGCCCTTTACCATAAAAATACTTCATGAAAAATAGAATTATGTTCTTAAGAGATCAGGCTACTTACAAAATAGGACTTGAAAACTGCCCTTTGAAGTGCATCTCACACTCATTAAGTCATGTGCACCCTTCCCAGAAGTGCACAATTCCATATTTTACAGGTTAATTCTGGGCAACCAGATTTCTGCAAAAAAATTACTGCACAGAAATGCATCCATCTCTGCACTGAAACCACAGAGCACTCTGGAATACAAAGAGACAACCAACAGGGCTGTCCAAAGGGACAACAGCTTGAGGCAAGATGAGGAACAAGAGATTTTGCACCGTGTTCCAATGGAAGTAAAGTGGCAGGAGGAGGGTGTGCAAATGTGTGTTTGTGTGTTTGTGGCCATGGGCCCTTACGCTTGAACTTCTGAGCTCTTTCTGTGGACAGATCTGTCATCCTTTGGAATTCTATATTCAATAAATCAAATTCCCACTCTAAAGTCAAGAATTCCCAGGTTCTTCTATACTACATGAAGAACAGACCCAAACAAAACATTGACAGAGATCCTTGAGCCAATGGGATGAAATCCTGTGGTGCAAAGGACTTCTTTCTACCTTTGAAGTATAGAGCAAATGTTGAAAACACTCCCTGCACTTTACTGCAGAAAAATGTCTTCAAGAGGCCAAAACCTTGTTATGGTTATAAATACAACTGAGGCATCCACAGTCCTCTTCATGGTAGCTGATCCCTGTTCACTTATCTTCACTCTTAAGGGATCTTTCTATCCTCTTAAAAGTTTCTGTGGCTGTGCAGAAGCTGAGTGTCCCTCAGGGGAGGCAGCAGACGTTGACTTGATGCCTTGTGACATCTCCCTGGCCCTGTTAATAAGCTGGGTGAGATGTCAGGTGGGATCTCGTCAGCGGGCGCAGCGGTGCCCGAGGAGCCGCGCGGAGCCTCCGCGCTGCCTCTGGAGCTGCTTTCCACAAACCAACGCTAATTATTACACTGAGCAGCTTTCATCACTGCCTCACACACCACTCACTCACTGGCAACACACTGGGGGGACTTCTCTGGCACTCGGTGATGTAAAAAACAACCTCCCAAATTTTGTTGCAGTCCCACTCGGAGCGGTGCGAGCTGCTCTGACACAGATTTTCAGCCTCTGTGGTGGTACTACAGTGGCACAAAGTAGTTGGAATGCTGGAACTTCTGCAGTGTGGTACTTACATGTCCTCT
This sequence comes from Vidua chalybeata, assembly GCF_026979565.1. Lineage (NCBI taxonomy): Eukaryota > Metazoa > Chordata > Aves > Passeriformes > Viduidae > Vidua > Vidua chalybeata. The sequence goes on from NC_071551.1 coordinate 3,459,629, forward strand.
GAACAGAGAGAGACTTGGCTTTCTCAGGATTTCTCCTGAGAGAAGCTGTGAGAGAAACAGAGAAAAGAAAATCAAAACTATTCTTATCTCGTTGTTGTACACGTGTGGAATGTGTTACAGAGATTGTTTACCCAAGGTGATTTCTTAATTAGACACGGTAATGGTGTTTTAGATTGGTTGACCAATTAAGTCACACCTGTGTTAGGACTCCCAGCAGGGAGATCACAAGTTTTCTAGTTAGTGATAGCTCTTGTTAGTGCAATAGAGTTTTAGTAGAATATAGTTAATGAAGTAATTAATTAACCTTCTAAAAGCACTGGAGTCAGAGCTCATTCTTCCTGCGTGTTGGGGATCCCAAGTGCAGGACCCTTGGTGTCCCCCTGGGGAGGTGGAGGTGCCTGAGCAGCCAGGAGCTGTCCCACAGTAACCTGGTGTTCCCTCCAAGCGGGGGTAACTCAGTGCCCTGTGCCTGTTTTATGGCTGTAATTTATGTCTGCATTAATCCTTCATACGTCTGCTTATAATTCTGCCTTCTACAATTCTGCCTCATTTCAAAGACTCTAAAGCTGAGTGACATCACCAAAAAAAATGGTAAACCCCAGGTAAACCCCATTAATTTCACTAATGCTCCTCCCTGGGGAACGTTAGTGAAGTTAATGGACACTGTGCTGTGTTCTCAGGCATCACAGCCTGAGATGGTTCTACATATTTTTTCTTTTTTTTTCTTTAGTAGCATCAAAAATAAATCCATCTCACAAGAAAGGAATAAGTGAAATCACTTACATCTCAAATTTGAAGGGAACACAGAAGAGAAAGTAAGTTTGCTTCAGGCTCTTATAAGTTTTTCAGGAAGTTAATGGCACAAAAAAGAAATATGGTAAAAATATTGTCCACGTGGTAACATGTAGAATGCACTGTCCATTTTCTCAGGCAGTGCTAGAAGCAAAAAGACATTTTTAGGGATTTTGGAATGGTTGCAGACTAAAAATAGAGAAACCAAAAATGTCTAACAAAACACATTCAATAAAAAAAAAAAATTGAATATTACTTTTTGTTGTATTGTTATTCTTGGGTCCCTAAAGGTAGGACCTTTCACCAAAATTATATAAGAAGTCATGTATTATCCAGAAAATCAACTTTCCTCTGGGTACTATCCCAGTCAGGTATCACATGCTATTCCATGGGATGGCCAGAGGAACAGGGTTAATAAGAAGTGTTTAATGTCCAGCTTTTGAGTAAGATGAATCAGTCACTTGTGATGCTAAAAAAATGTAATCCAATAAAGGATTAGTTAATGCAAACATTCAAGAAAGCCCTAATGATTTTTAGTTTGTTTTAGACTTGTCACTTCCCAGAAAATCCAGTTTACTGCAATATTGTGCCCGATAAAGTGGCACCAGGTGTCACTCAGAGCAGACACCTTATTGCTCCTTTCCAGAGCCCTTCTGCTGCTGTGACACGTCGTCCTTCCCTGCTGTGGCAGGGGCCAAAGCAGGAGAAGGCAGGGGCACCACTGAGCCAAGAATCCCAGGGAGCTCTTGGGGAAGATTTGTGTGCACACAGCTTTATGCAACATAAATGTTCTGTACACTAATGAAGTACGAGTCAAACTCCGTGGATGCACATCCTGAGGTAAAAAAATCCATCTCAAAACCAGAGCTTTACCTTAGCTTACACTTCGAGTGTAATTCCTTGGGGCCTTAGTTTCCCTTTTTTTTGAACAGGGGAAGGGGTAAAACTGCTCTCAGGTTTATGGGCTATAATACAAGATATTTAGGTCTAAGTCACCCATTTTAGGAGTAATCTTGTTTGCTATGAAAGATACTGAATTATCTGTAGTGCTTGCAGGCGATTAAAACTGTTAATATTCTTTGTACTTGGTGTACAGCTGTCTACGCCTACAAATCCATGAATCATGGTCCTCTAATTCAGTTTCCTGCAGTGAAAGCAAGATATTATTAATATTCCAGTAAAGAAAAACCCTCTTAATTCACTGCTTGTATTTAATGAACTGATTTATAGAATAGAGACAGTATTGGCACTGGAGGGAGAATCTGCAATATTTATTTCCACTCCTATCTACTGTATAACCTTGGGAAAGTCACCAGAGTGCTCAGCACCTCAGTTTCTCCACTATTTCATATGGAAAATAACTCGAAGCAGCAACAGGATGGAGCTTTAAAGTTAAATGATATTCACTGCAAAAGCTTTCAGCATTTCCATGTTAAAAGGCCCTGGCTTTTAAATATTTATTTTTTAACAACACAATAATGCCTTGATCTGAAGACAGTGTGTAGATGCCTTGGGGCTATTTAAGTGCTGAGCAGGCCTCCAAGAGTGCAGCTATCTCCTCCTTTGTGCCCCAGGATTAGTTATGCAAGACAGGTCTTGCAAATACAGAGCAAAGCATAAAACATTCATCCTCGAATTTAAAGCATGAATTAACTTACCCCTTAGATAGGAAAATCCTGCATTTAACCTGCTTTCCCTTGTCTCCCTGGACTGACAAGCTGCTGTCACACACAGTGATCCCAGGCAGTGGTTTGAGGAATGCAAAGATAAGGTCTATCTTTGTGAACTCCTTTTAATCGTTTTCCTCGAGGCTCACCTTCTCACAGACTGGCACTACCCACTCTCAAGTCATCATTTCATTTTATCCAGACATAAATAATTTATAGTGTAGTCCAGACAAAAATCAAACTCTGAACCTGATAGTTGTTTTAACTATGATGAAGATTCATTGAATTTTTTGGTGTCCACTGTTGCTTTTTTTTTCCCCTTGCCATGATACTTATTCACTTCATTTTTCAGAAAAACAGTGCAATATTATAAATATTTGGCAGAAAGGTTTGTAAAGCCATGCTCTTGGTCTAGTATTTCTCCTAGACAAAGCATTTGCAGTGGCAGCTGAGACCCTTTGTTAAACTCACTGGTATAGAATTTCATTTTAAGAGATTGCAGTGTGTGATTCAGCCACACGTGATTCAGTGCAATAATATGTGAATGAATCCAGATTTTGCAAAACAGCTGAAGCACCCATGATCTCTGCCCTGATTTCGATGCTTGGATTCATTTCCAGTTGAGCTGTGCTTTGCTCCTTAATAAAATCTCTGGATTGCTGCTCCCTGTTGGTACGCTTGGCAGTCAGAAGGTGAGCTGGGGTCTCCATCAGTGTCACTGGTTTCTGTGCTGAGATCACTCTGCCTTGTTTCTCTCACCAAACCACACATTTCCATCCCCAGCTGGGGTGGAAAACCATGCTGCTTCTTGAAGATGTGGCAAAAGTATTGCAGCTCAAACCTTACTTGTCTGGAGTGTATTTTTCTCTGCTCAAATTCCTCACTGGCATTAGGCAAGCAGTGGAATCCAGCCCTGCACTGAGGGAATTTCATCCCAGCCAGGACCTGTGAACATCTCGCTCCCTCTCGTGGCCTGGCCGCAGGTACTGTGGAAATGGGCTCTTTGTTGATTCACTTACATTGTTTGCAGATAAATCCCCACTGAAAAACACCACTCTACACTCTCTTCTTCCCCACATTGCTGAGTCTTCATCCCCACATGGACCTGCTTTTCTGTCCCTCTCTTCCCTCCTCATTTGAAACACAACTCTTCTTTCCACCAGCCTTTGTTCATTTGTGCACTTCCTCCACAAAGCTGCTTATTCTTGGGAACATGCTTTGTACACAGAAAGGGAGAGAAACCACATTCTTTTATACGTGATTCCTCCCGAAAATCAGAGTTGAAATGGGAGTTTTTTCATGGAACTTCATGGGGGTAGTATTTGTCATTTATTCATCCATGTGCATTGCATTTCTTCTCAAAGACTCATGAGTTCATTCAAAGAGACAATTAGTCATTTAATGAGGAACTGGCTGTGCCCTTATGCAGTGTGTGCCTTGGTCTCCCTGTAATCCCAGGCAAGTCCTGCTACACCTTGAAGGTGCCCAGACAGCTCCTGGCTGGCTGTTAGGACACAGCATGGCTTCAAATAGTCCAGGGACTGCCCCAGGTTCTGCTGAAATTCCCAGCAGGTGTGATCTAAGTCACCTTGTCAGGATTTCAATGTCTCTTGCTAAATTTCCAGCACACTATCACAATGTGTATTTAAAAAAATTAGGGCATGCAAATTCCTACTGACAGACATTTGCTTTATCTGTATAAGCTCACTCTCAAAGCAGTGAAAGCCTCTGAAAGTATTAACAAACTCATAGGACCATTCTGTAATAAATGAGGCTGAGTGCTTTCCCCTCCTGGCTCCATTGCTGTGTTGCTTTCCTTATATAACTGTTCTAGTTAAAAAGCACTCCTGACCTAAGAAAACCTACGTCAACCTTATAATTTTTTGTTAAGTACACGGTGGTCAGTGACAGGTTTAAAAGTAGTAAAGAGTGGGCATTCCATATTTAACTCTGAGTCACTCCATTGTATGTCACGTAGAGACAGCTGCTGGCAGACTTTGAGCAGACTTTTCCTGGGTAAGGTACTCACTGACAGAAATCCCAGCTCCAGGGTGTCCTGAGGAGCATGTCCACTCCCTACAATCAGCTCTTAACCTGTTGAACTCCATGAAACTTATGTTTCCAGGACTCTGTCCCCTGAGAATTTCTCTGTCTCTGGAGAAAGCCTCACTGAGGAAGCAGCTCAAAGCTCTGCTCCAGGGTCCTTATAAGCAACCAACACTCACATCCTCTTGAGAAAGGCACTGCAGACCATCTACCAAATGTCTCCTACTCCCTTCACACCTGTGTTTTGCTTCAGGTGGGCGATGGTGTTATCTTACATAAAAATATAATTCAGGCTTTTGTGTTAAATGGCCTGAATTTATCTGCTACTAATGGAAAACCTTAAAATATGAACAAAATCCAGTTTCAACTTTGAAACTTCAACATCAAATGACAGACTTTGAAATATCATAGAGAAGTCTTGCCATTTTACATGAACCAACTTGCTCTACACAAAACTGCTGTGCAGCCCTCTGTGCCCTTTCCCTCCTCCCAGCACATCTTAATCAGTTCTTTCCAGGACTGACTAAAATGCCATCATGGAGAGCAGCAACTTGTACAAGGAACATCTGCCCATAAATCTCAAATGAAACTATTTAAAATGTAGAGACTTGCTTCTTTCTCTTTAAATATATTTACTTTGAGAGTCCATTCAATACATCTAAGATTTCCTGGCTAGGAGGGCACCTGGCTGCCCCAGAATTTCTCTCTCCATCATCCTCCTGTACAGCTTGGAGGCACTGACTCCATGTGTGCCCATTTCTCAAATCCTAAAATATTTTTGGTTTCCTCTATGCCCCATAGATTGGAGGGCTGGTGTGTGAACACTGGTATGTATTGATTTTGGTGAAACTGATTTATATCAGCTGAAAATGCAGCCCCATCTCTAAAACTGAGTGACAAATATCGTTGTTGTAGCTTAAGGACTCCAAGCTCAAGCATTGTTGCCATTTTCTCATTCACAGTCTCTCTTCTCCTCATCTGACAGCTTGGGCTGCTCTCAGCTCTGTGCATTTATTATACTGTCAGGAGCACAGATGGTCAAGGAACAGGGTTTGATTTACAGCTGCTTATCTTAAAGAAAGCTGCATAATATGCATATTTGAGTTTGTCAATACTGAGACCAATCTCTTCCTATAGGACACATTTTACTTTTTATTCTTTTATTAACAAGTCTGACTTCACATCCCAAGTGGTCTCCCTGTCAGTCAGGAAAGGCTGCCTGAAACACAGGCAAGGTGACAGCAGCACCTTCCCTTCTCCTGTTCCCTGACACCTGCCCAATGAAACACTTCAGGATTGCCATTTTAGCAGCTAGGGGCTACTAGGCATTCTCATCTCTTGCATTCCAGAAATCAGAAACTAAACCCACAGTGACTTAAACACAAAAGATATGACCAAGTGACACATCTTTAAGATATGATGGATTTGAACTCCAACAGTTTGGGACTAAGGGAAGGTAAAAGCCATTCCCGAAGGCAAGGATCTGTAGTTCTGCAAAAGCTGTCTGCAATCCCACATGGCATAATCTGCTGGAAGATCACCTCACAGTAAAGCAAAGCTGCCTCACAGAAAGCAGATAACAAAAATTGGAGCGATCACCTGGTGGTTCCTCCCCTCTCAAGTAATTGAACTTTTCTTCAGACTGAATCGGGTGTTTCTGTATTTCAGTACCTGCCAAAAGGGGTGGGTTTGGCTGCAAAGGGAAAACAGGAAATGGCTTGAAAATTAATAAAGCTTGCAGAAAACAGCTTTTATGCTTCTGACCAAAAATTGCAGGGCCCACAGCTGCCTCCAGGGTACAGAAACAGGAAATTTGGCAACAGAAAGAGACAGTATTTTTTTGAGTTACAAAGCAGATTTGTAAAGAATGTCATCAAATGGAATGCTTAATTTAAACTTTTTGAGTGTTTTTACTAAAAGAATAGGAAGGGAAAATACGTGTTTACTTTCTATGGTTTGAAGGTGGTGTAAGCTAGGATTTCACTTGTCCAGTGATGATGGATCAGATGTGTCACAGCACAGCTGGTCTGTAGATAGACAGATAAATCTGGCCATAAAAAAATCCAATTCAGTTAGCTTAGTTTGTTATAAAAAAGAGGTAAACAAGTCCCTGAGTGAGCAATGATAGGATGGGATTGAGCTCAAACAGGGGACCCCAGGCAATCCCATTCAATCCTAAATGCAGACATACCACTGGCCAAGGAGCTGGGTGGTGCAGGGGCCCTGACCAGTCAGTTGTCCAAGGGCAGGAATTTTGAACCCTCTATAAAAGGGGGTGTCAAACAATAAACTGAGCTGTTTGTCACATGATCCTTGGTGAGTCCTATCTGTGTGTCTGTCTCCAACCTACAACCCTAATGTAACGGAGATGGTCCCATGGAAACAGAAATTTTAGCAGCACATGGAGTTGCACATTCATGAAAAGTTCTGCAAGAAGTCAGGCAGAAGCCAGGACATTAAAATGTGTCCCCATGCTACAAGCCCTGCCCACTTGTGAGACTTTGTGGGACTGTGGAGGGGTAGCTGGGATATTCCTCTGTGGAGAGACATTTGTGTGCCCTTCCTAGTGTGTGTTTAGAGAGAATTCATCCTTGGGTGTAACTCTGGTCTACACTGGACATTAAACCGAGCGTGGATGATCATGTTCCATAAATCTTATGGGTTATTTACATGAAATCAAACCTTTTTGTGATGGAGGGAATCTCTGATTGAGTTCAACCCCTGGGTTATTTACATGAAATCAAACCTTTTTGTGATGGGGGGAATCTCTGATTGAGTTCAACCCCTGGGTTCATACAGCAACACTGACTGAATCAGGAGCAAACATCCTCCCACAACAGCTCTATCTGTGAGACAGAACGCATTGCAGGTTACAGTCACCACTTCTCTACTCCCCCAGCTCTGGTTCATTCCTTGCTCTCACTGAACCAGAGACAGTCTAAGCCTCCCACAAGACTCTGCAAACCACTGGTACAATGAGACGGAAAGAACGGATTATGAAATGAAAACAGAAGTGCTGAATGTACTCGAGACCCTTTCCACCTCCTCCCCTAAACCACAGGGATTGAAAACACAGACCTGCCTGGCAAAAAAAAAAAAAAAAAAAAAAAAAAAAAGAGTGACCCATGCACTCATATCCTGGCAATTTGTGGGATTTGTCATAAGACACCCAGACCAGATTACAACATCCCTGCGTAGACCTAACCTGCATTTCACAGCAGCATCGGAGCACACGTGCAGACCCACTGCAGGCAGCACAAACACACACTGGGGTGTGGGCTCGCTCCTCTTCTGACACAGGCACAGGACTAGGTGCTGCTTTAAACGCAGATGAAATGTTAAATCAGAACCTGTACATAACTCCTTTATTGTCACAGAACCTATTGGCTTAACAGGATTACAAACCAGTGATCCACAGTTTCATTAAAGCCCCTTAATCTGGTACAGTTCAGAGGAAAACTGCTCTCTCATCTCCCTGGATCCATCCTCTCTCCCAAGGGTATACTGGCTCCTCTGAAACAATTTTGTTGATGTTTTCAATCAGAGGGCTCAGCAGTATCTTCCAGCCTTAATCTCCTTGCACAGCAACATGCTGTCCCCATGGAGGCAAATTCCTGCCCCTGCTGTCCTTCAGGAGCAATTCCATCCCAAGATGACAATTACTAAGACATTTCTAGCTTTTGCTCTAACTTCTTTTGCATCTGTGGGCACATTTTGTTGTGGGCACACATGCCCTTTGTTGCACTATGATACTATGATAGAAGATGATTTCATTAAATTCTTTATAGTTCAATAAATGTATCTAAGGAGTTTTCCTTTCAGGAACAGGCTGGAGCAGGAGAAATAGGCTCGTATAGAAGAAACTCTTCCTTATTAGGAAGAATAATAAAAGTATTAAAAAGTGTTGGAGTAGCCACTGGAACTTGGATATCTCCAGTTCCTGAAAGTTCATGTGCCTCAACTCTATACCCAGAATACAGCACAGTTTAAAGCAAGAATTTATATAATTCAGCAAAAAGCTTCTCCTTTAGAAAGACTTATTCCTAAACATGAGAAAAAATTGTTTATATGAATAATCATAAAAAGTAAAAGGTCTTCTGAATAGTTTTGAAAATTGAATGGAATTCTAAAAATCCCTTCTTTTCATTCTTGCTGAGAATATGTTAACATTTAAAAGTCACTGTTCGTTCTGGTTTGTCTTTCATAGTGTACTGCATTAATTTTTTGTTCTGAAGATACATACAGAATTCCAAACATTCCATTCTGATAAGGTAAAAAAGAATTTGTTTCAGTCTTTCAAAATAAGTTCCATTAAAACAGACACACTCCCCTAGCAAGCTTCAGTTTCCTGTGAGGAACATTTCCCCAATAAGCAAACATTCTTTTAAATAAATTTGAAAGAGATTTATCAAGAAATAATTAATCCCAGATTTTAAGACGCTGAAAGTTAGTGGCAATACGTGGCAATATTTATTTTGTTATTTTCCTGAAGACAATCAGCCAATATTGCCTGTTGTTTCTTTGCATTGGCACCAACTGTTCTCATCCTACACTCCTTTTCATCACAAATGACACAATTATTGCACCATAATCGATAGCTAACAAGTTCCTTCAGCACGTATCCCTTCCAGAAGGAAATAAAATCCCTATGGAAGGTGTTGCATTCCCCATGTGCAGCCCTTTTTACATCACTACTTATGTTTAGACTTGGTTTTGGGCCTTTATAGCACCAAGTGTTGTGGGGTCTTTAATGACCTGACTCATTCCCTGAGCAAATCAATCCAGTCCTGGCTTAGGGTTTTCTTTTTTTCTTTGGTTGGCTGGGGAGGCTTGTGTGTGTGTGTTTAGAAAAAGACAAAACCTCTGCCACAAGTCTGCCCACTCCTCTGGCAGAGGTTATCCTACAGCTGTGGGCAGAAAGGAAGCAAATCTATGCTGCTGCTGTGCTGGAGCCTGGTGACCTGGTCCTGCAGAAGCTGAGGGAGAAGGTCCCACATTTCCTCACCCAGCTCTGTCACTGGGACACTTAGCTCACACATGAGCCCTGCTTAAAACTCACTGCACACTTAAATAGATGTAACTCACTAGATTATCCCTTGCCCAAGGTGAGGCAAGATTCAGAAAAGGATTGATGGAAGTCATTGCTCCCCAAGTCCTGTTCAGCCCCAGTTTGTGTCTCACAGCCATCCTGTGAGCAGAGGTGTCTCTCACACGTGGTGGGGGTATCCAGCCTCACACTCCTGCCCTGCAAAGCTGGTGCCCAGAAACACAGACAGGGAAAAAGAAACAAGTCTTGCACAGACTGTTGTAGGGGCTGCACTCCTAAAAGGAAGTGGACAGGAAAAGGAGAAATTCTCTCTCTGAAGGGTGGTATCGGTCTCTGAGGCCAGCAAGACTGCGGGCAGAGAGAAGTGGTCGAGCACAGCCAGGATGTCACTTGAGGACACAAACTGAGAGACACAGACACACAGGAAAATTCAGGCAGTATTTACTGCAGAATTAAATAGCCTGTCCTAAAAACTATTTCAGTATCCCTAAATGCACATTCAGTACCACACTTGCTTAGATAAACATGGGGGCTCACTTTGAAATGAAAAACATCAGTTCACTGCTGAAAATAACAAGAAAAGTGTCCTCAGTTAAAAAAAAAAAAAAGGAGTTTTTAAAGACAGTTTGCAGAAGGGAGGGAACGAACACCTCGCTTTGCCTAAAATCCTTTTCCCCCTTTGCTAAATAAAAGTCTTCTGAAAGCCACAACAGGTCCTGTAACTTTAAATCTGAGCTGAGATCATAACTTTGGTCCTGACCAAACAGCGTGGGGAGGGCGGGCCTGGCTGCTCATTGAGGACCACCTTAGGCTGCTCCCATCCCTTGGCTAAAGAAAATAATTCTGACTCCACTCAGTTTTCTTTAACTGCTCAGTTATCATCTGAGAAAACCTCCCCTCTTTACATTACAGTAGCTTAAGGAATATTTGGAATACCAAAGTATTTTTTTGCAGTGATTTCTTTTTATCATCGCAATTCTCCACTACCTCTACAAAAAATAATCCAAATTTGGATCCATCTGGTTTCAGGATTGGAAAGCATATTTTTTAGATCAAATATGTTTATAAAAGTTCCATTCTTCATCTTCGTCCTCGGGAGCCTGCCTTTTGTAGCACTTGCTCAAGAAGGTAAGGGGAAAGTTTGGTTACAGTTATTCCCAGTCATTTCCTGTAATTTAACAGTTTCTGTTCTCTCTCATGGGTTACATAGTTACTCTGACCTGTTTGTAAAAATTTATTTGAATTTCTTAAGCTGCAACAGGGCATCTGCTACAGCTGTGATCTGGAAAGAAGCAGCAAAAGTTTTCGAGGGGCTGAGTTTGACTCCATTAGGAAAGAATTTTCTGTGTGTCTGTACGGGAGGGAGAGGGGTAGGGGCAGGCAGGGGAGGCACTCCCTGCACAGCCCTTGGAAATGGCTCCAGTCTCACTGGAACACACACAGCGGGCTCTGCAAGCAATGATTGACCTTAATTAAATTAGGATATAACTCTGTGAAAGTAACTTGTAAATCTGTTCATTCAGGAGTTTAACTTCTGTGCTTAGAGACATTTCAGACTCTTAGAATTTGAGCCTTATGCAGGGCTTTGCTGAGTCTAACTTAGCCATAAGCAATATATATACAATGAGGGAAAATAAACCAGGGGGAATTATTGCCAAAGACAGATTTGAAAAGTGTTATGTACCAAAAAGATTAATTTCAGAAGTTATGCATTTTGAATTTTATAAGAAAGATACAATATACACTTTTAGGTAAAATAGACATTTAAGTCTTTCTACAGCTAAAGGATTGGAGTCTGATTTGCTAACAGTAAATCAGAATTACCCTGACCAGTACTTGATTCCAGAAATGTCATTTTGAAACTCAGTCTTTCCGAGTAGTATTTGACTCATGTGAATGAATTGGCCAAGAGGCAGCATGGTTTACAGCTGCCATGGAACATGTTCCAAGTAGCAGCCTAGCAGTTTCATGCCAGTGCTCTGAACACAGTAACTGTAAACTCAGCCCACTGCTCTTCAAAAGCACAGATCTACTCATCAGGCTTAGATCTGGGGACCCAAACTGAAAAAATTACCTGATAACAACCAGTGTCATCCTGCTGGAAAGAATGGAGCTATACTGACACACACTGAGTGTGGGTGCTGACTTGAAATGTCTAATGGTGGTCTGTATGTCAGAATGTGAGGCTGAAATTTGGAGTTGTGCTTTGAAATTTCACAGAAAAACTAAAATCAGCAGTTATTAGGCAAGTCACAAAAGTTGTTTTCTAGGCTCACCCAGCCACCTTGTTCTTAAAAAGCATCTATATTAAGTGTACCAAAGTTTAAAGCCATTAGAAATGAGGCAAAACCACCACTACTTTATAGAATTACCTTAAGCAATCTAAGATACCAGAATTACAGGTTAAAAGGTCTTTCATCTTCAGGCTTTTGAGAAGTTTTTAAACATATTTTCTCTCAACTCTGAGAGGAGTCCAGCAATGCTCAGGCTGAAACTCTACTAGTCATAAAAAAAAAATATTTCCTGCTTTAAGAATAAGAATATTACCTCTGCTGTATTACCTGTACAGTTTGCATTGAACTCCAGAGCTGGATCAAGAATGCAATTTACAGTATATGAGGTTTCCTGTGTCTGTTTAGGGTTTGTGACTTTTTCTTCACATGGAGCCAGTCATTTAGGATAACTTCCAAAGGATACACCAGGAAACTAAACTCCAGATAAAATAAGTCTTGAGTATTTTGTGTCTATCACTGCTGTTTACTGATAATCATCAGCAATTACAAGTTAGAACAGACATGAAATGACAATTCCACCTTCAGCAATCTCTGCTGGCTGACAGGGAGATGGGGGAGGTTTGACTTGTACAGTGCTTGGTGGAGTGGCTTTATCCAGATACGTGAACCTCTGGGGAGCACAGTGTGGCCTGAGGGTTTTAGAGGAAAAAGGTCTCCATCTGACACCTCTTAACCTAGAAAAGGCCATCAATAAACATGCAGCTACCCTTTTCTTATAGTTGGGCACTCCAGGTTATGGACTGAGACCAAACGGAGAAAAGCAGCTTTGTTTCCAGCAGGAAGCATATTTCCAATTTCCAAAATTATTATTATTATTACTATTATTACTATTATTAATAATATTAATTATCATTATCATATTAGCAGCTACATTTTGGCCCTGCTGATCTCGTTCAGCATGTCAAAACTCAGGCAAACCTTCACACACAGAATCAGATCAAAGGAGCTGAGATGGAAGCTGGCCTCAACAAGCATCCAAACCAGTGCTTTGCAGAGGCAACACATTTCCTGATTCCAAACCTTTCCCATGGTGCTGTGTCATTGCAGGGAAGGAGAGCTCTGTTGGCTGTCACATAACATGAACAAAATTTAACATGATTGTTTAACAAGATACCACATGTCACTTGGGCTGTATCAACTGTCCATGTGCCTGATCTTACCTAGAGGCAAATATTAGATTATATTTCCTTATGCAAGGCAGGTTTATACTAGGTCATGTTACGTTTGGTTTGGACTGAAAGTAAGAACATGGACAGGATAATTCAGATAAAAAGTGTTTCTATCATAAGAAAGGACATTGAAGTTTACAGTCAGCTATGAAAGACTAAAAAGTTTTCTGTTTTTCAAAATCATAACAAAGAGAATTGAAAAAAACACAAGAAAAAATTGTTTCAAAAGAGTCCTGATTTACCCAAACTCTGTCACTATTTCAGTGGCAAAACTAAACAATGAAATCAGGCAGCTCTAAAGCCTTTTGAAAATCAAACTCTGTAACTGCTGGTGGTAAAGAAAATGTAAAAGCAAATGGAACAGCCACATTTGACTCAAAAGGGACCCAGATTTCTACTAAATAAGCACTGCACAACCTTTCATCCTGCATGAAGAATAAAGAGTACTCTTACACAGGTCCCATATGTGCTTCTTCACTACATGTCCAATACCCAAAATGATTATCACAGAAAGGAGAAAATCATCCTGCTGAATCTCAGTTAGTAGGTATGCAAGTTAGTGTACCTGAATTTTTCAGTATATTTGTGGAAGACAGCAGAGAACAAATAAAATTAGATTTCTCCTCAGCTGGGCAAGCAGAGAGGTTTGCACATCTGTATTCCAACAGTTAGTTTTTGAATCTGTACCTTCACAAACAAAGAAAAGAGTCATATTTAAGGGCTTACAAGTAGACCTTTCATTAACTCAGGCTGCACACTAAAACTGGAAACAGAGAGGCCAGATTCTCAGCTCCTGCAATTCAGCAGTTTCTACTGAATCTGTGCATTTACCTCAGATCAAGGACTTGTAAATCATCTGCAAAAAAAAAAAAAAAAAAAAAGAAAAAAGAAAAAAAGCCAGCAAAAAAACCCCAAAGCAGCAAAGAACCTGGAGAGCATTTAGGTAGATAATGAGGCAGTGCAGGAAGGTTTTCAGGCTGTGAGGCTCCAGCAGGACCCTGTGGTGTTTCTCCATGTGTCACTTGAGGTGAGCCACCCAAGGACCACAGAAATGCCCACTGCTGCTGGTGGCCCAGCTCGGGCACAGGGGCTGGCTCAGTGGCACGTTTATTTTGTTGGGTTGTTTGCTTTTTGTCTGGATGTGGTCAGGGACTGCAGGATGAACCCAAATGCTGCCAGATCCTGCCACTCGCGGCCTCCCAGATCCTCTCAAAGGGCCCCTCTGATCTGTGTGTGTGCAGACCATCCCCTCCATGGGGATTAATCCCACAGCAAAGCTCAGAGCTCTGCAGTGCACAATTTGTTACACAGAGTTTCAGAAAAAGATGTGGGATTGGGAGTATAGGTATGCTGGGATGTGCTAAAGAGAAACAAATGAGGAAAAATAAGAGACAAATGCACTATTGATTTCCAGTTCTCCATCTCAGAAGCTTGGCCAAAAACTCTCAAAGGACACAGAAGCTGATGCTGAGCACATTCTCATGTTGCTTTATGACTTCCTCATGTTTTTTCCATCCTTGTACTTATTGATTACAAACACTACAACATCCAGCACAGACTGCATCAGAATAATCCTCAGTGAGGGCACAATTCAGCTGTTACACCAGCACCATTTTCAGGCAAGCATGTACTCTGTCAGGAGAGCTTGAGGCACTACTAAATCTGTAAGGGGGACACACTTAACTCCAAACCCATATTAAAATGTTTTTATGACTATGAAACCCATCCAAACATTAGCCTATTGTTAGTGAAGTATAAAAGTCAGACTAAACACATTTGCAGAGAACTTGCCTGCTGCATGGCAATATAAAGTAGGTAGTCAAAAATCACTGTGTGAACAGAATTAACACCTAAGAGTTTCCAGTTCACTGTCTGGCATGAATATTTCAAACAAATGAGTTGAGGAACCTGCAAGGCATTCTGCTTGCAGATACAAAGGGTTAGTAATCTACAGCAAGGCAGCTGTGAAAGGGCACACGGCTGTAGCCTCAGAGTCCACGGAAGGAAGTCATTTAGGGAAAAGATTAGTTTATTACTGTATTAGAGGTAATTTCTTAATTCCTTTCATTTGCATTTACATATCCCACTATTTGTACACAGATGTCTGCTTTGTGCTGCACATCTGCCCAGTTTGCTGATGCCTTTCAACAAGTTTTGTATTTTTTCTTTGTCTTTGCTGCAACTCTTCTTCCTAGTCAGCCACGCAGCGAAAGACTGAAAGTTCTGTGGTTCTGCCACTTTACAACAAGATACAAGAGACATTTACACCTTGATCACAAATCCAACTTTGTTGTTCCATCCCTCACTGCTCAGAGGAAACAATCAGACTGTTATAAAACTGCAAACAGGGAAACAGGGTCACGGGGCAACAAATCTTGATAAGAAAGTAATTTTATCCCATATTCATGGGATAACAAGTCTGAGGTTAGTGTACTTAGTAGACAAGAAAGCAGATGTTGACACAGCAACGTTATTAAAAGCATAAATTTGGAATACTCATCTCTAGCTCTGCAAGGAATATTTTAAAGGAATATCCTGTAATGGAGTTTGTCATTTCCTTCCTAATGCCCACAGCTCTGTGGCTGATTTCACTGTATATAAGACAAAGCTTAGGAAGTTTGCAGCTTTTCCTCTCCTGGCTTTGTTTCGTGGCTCTGGTTGGGGGTCAATGCACACACCAAGCACTCGAAGAGCAGTTGCTTTTCTGTATCTGCCCAGTTAAAGTACATTTTGGTTCGCTTTTCTGTCAGTAGAATATTGTAACATTCAGAAGACATGTGAATTACTCGAGGAGCAGCCGAGTGGCTCTTTGCCACTTTGGCACTGTCGATTTAAACTCTGGCTTTGTTCCTTTGGCTAAGCCAGCCCCAGCAATAAAACCCATCTGTAGCAGGGTGTGGTGACCAAAGGAAATGTTTCTGACAGTTCAGCAAAGCATTGTCATCACAAGCTACATGGAATACCTGACCAAAGTCAGTCATATTCTAAATAAAATAAATTCTAAATCCTTTCTTGTGCTTCATGACCATTTTCCCAACTGGCAGATACTTTCCAAAGTTTTGGTATTCTGTCATTCAACTTCCTTCATTATATAGAGCAAAGCTGTCAGTCTTTGTCTAAGGAAACTGCAGAAAGCACTTCAGGATTTGCACAGTACATACTTTCTCCTGAACAGTCTAGACACTTAAAAACGTGCCAGGGGATTTTTAATGACATGACAGATTACTCCAGCTTCAAGAAAGAATTAACAGAGAAAGAAAATGCCAATGTTGTGGCCCCAAACAGGCCAAGGACACAGAGCTCTCCAGATACTGCAGATATGAATTTACAGGAGCCCCAGGCACAAATGAGAATTTCAGTTCTCATTAACAAATTTCCCTACTTTTCTGAAGTCTGAAAATTTTAACTGTCCAAAAATTCAAGATGCAAAATTCAAACCCCAGAATCCACTATATTATATTCTTCAAACCTTTGCCTTTTCAAAGTACAAAAAATTTTGTGGCTTGGATTTCACAACCAGACACCTGTGTACTTAAAAAAAATTCCAAAAGTATAAAAATAATGAAAAACTATTCTCATACAAAATTAAGCTAATGTTGTAGGTTTTGGACATGACTCTGGAATACACTTAAATTGAGGATGAAGCCAAATCACAGACAAAACTGCTTTTGAAAATTACAGAGCTGCTGTATTTAAAAGGCAGATCCCTTGTAAATCATGCATTTTTGTTAAACCTCTACCACCATGAATAGAAGTTGTCACTGAACTACAACAGAACCAATTCCAATGATGAGATACTGACTAAGACTCCGTTTGCTCACAATCAAATTAAGGTCTCTAAGTGAAGAATACTTCTGCAGAAAGGGAATTCCTGTATCAGGACATAAATGCTGAATAAAATGCAGTCAAAACAGGATGGCCAACACACACATCCACACACAGTCTTTCAAACAACACCACTTGGTCTGTAACAATTCCGGAAGCAGATACTGAAAACCATCAGTCAGCTGCAGATGTTTGCTCTGTTACATCTCCAGCAGAAAAGTGATATGTCCCAAGCGGCCCATCCTGCTAAACTCTCTGCTAGCTAATATTTTAGCTGTTATAAATAACTGAAGCTGGGGTTTTTTTTTTTTGTTTGTTTTGGTGGGTTTGTTTTGTTTTGTTTTGTTTTTTTCATGTAGAAGCAGAGGGCACTGAGCAAAGTATTATTGCAGTTCTTGCTAGAGGGAATCCTTTAAGGTTTGCCATTTTTATCTCCTGGTCTCTTATCACAAATGGAAACATTCTATTTTGAGGGCTTACTATTTCAAGGACTAAGCTAAAATACAGGCTTACAACTGCCTTTACCCACTAGTGTTTGGGTTTATTTAGGTTTATGCAAGGAAAGAAGCAAGATCCTACAACATTTTTCATCTTCAGATGTATCTTTGTTGGTTTTGGAGACACCTGAAAGAAATGCTAATGTACAACAGTTTTACAACTCCCTCTCCTTTCCAACACAACCACTGTGCTTTGAAAGCAACTCTGAGAGGTTTCTCTAGTAAATTGTCACTCCACGCATGGAAGTAGTGAGCTCAGCTTCCCCTAAGTGGGTCATGGGATGCTTAAGCATGGGAGGTTTTCAAAGTAGTATTAAACTTTTAAAGACATCAGATTTTGTCCTGGTGTGAGAAGCTGCACCCTGAGAGCAGCTGGGACTTTGAACTGAAAGGCTCCCAGCTGGAACTTTGGCAGAAAGGGATGCAATGATTAATTCACATCTGCAGCAACATATAGCTGCAAACAGAGGAGGCTCCTTGGAGACAGCCCCAGCACTGTGAGGCAATGTTTTTATTTACAACCTCCTCTAAGATAATATTAAGAACACATGCAGAAGCACCGCTCAACCCTGGCTCTTGCTGCATTTGGCCCACATCAGATGAAACCAAGAAATGACACAAGCACACACCCCTTCAATCCCATTCACATCCCCTTTGATGTCAGGGGTGCTGAGCCTTGTACTGGGTACAGTGAAAGAAGCTTAAAGTCCAGTAGTGTCTCCCAATTTCATTTCAATATTTAACTTCATTATGACTTTCTCTGACAAAGAGCTGTCCAGTAGCCAGTGTTGCTTCCTACAAATGCAGAACACTGAGAATGAATTGCCTCCCACTCTTTCTGTGGGTAATAGTTTGGTAGTGTCCAACCACCAGCCAGCCCCCTCCACTGTCAGTCTAAAATGAACCTGGAAATAAAGTCCAGGGATTATTCTGCATCAGATACAGAACCTCAGCTTGAACAAGGCTGGGACAAGACCTCCAGGCTGACAGAAACCAGACCAGATCAGTCTGAGCCTTGGGCAGTTCATAGGGAAGCCACATTCCAGTTTCCCTTTGCAATTAAGGAAAGGCAGCACTACCAAGGATGACCCAAATCTCAGGTGAGCTGAATTATCTTCTAGAGGTATTTATTTTTCCCTACAGACTATAAAAGAAGATAAGGGCAAGTAGACACTTTATTTAGGTGCCTTTATTAAGAACCTAAAATTAGGCAAGATTAATCTGGGCCACCTCCTTTTGTCAATCACAGCACTGAGAGGGCAAAGGCACTGAAATAGGTTTTCTACATGCCACCCATGGCCACGAATCTGCAATCATCACACAAAGAAAAATTCTTTTATGTTTAATTGTGACATTCACTAATTTTCTACACCTTTGCTGTGTGACATGCTTTCCCTTCCTGCCTTCAGCATCAGGCAATTTTCAGGGCTGAATGCTACTGCCATGCCAGGAGTATAAGCAGCTTCTCCCAATAAGCTGCTTGTTGTTAACATACAAAAATTATTTCACCTTCTACTGGGGGATTTTCCTCTAGTAATTGGTTTTTTCCATCTGTGCTTATTTTCAACTAGTGAATAAAGGATGTTTCTTCAGTTCTGACTGGGATTACAAGGTAAACTGATGCATACACATTTGTGCTGCTGAGTTCTATTGCTATTTCTTTGTTCACACTTTACATAGCCATGATTATACATCACAGTATTGTATTTTAAAGATATTGTTTAAGAAGCAAAAAATAGGGATTATAAAATAGTGCTGTACCTTAAATTGCACTGACACTTAGAGAGTGTCTAAATGTACAACAAAAAATCAGCTCCTTTTATGCTACTTCAACAATACCTGGGGTATTTCAATCAAAAATGACCAAACCATTATTTTCACCATCTAATCTGGAACTCTGATTTACCCTGTTTTAGTTTTCCCATGGATTATAAAGTGATTGCTGGAAGACTGACTGGCTTAACTAGCCACTATATTTGGCCTCATGTTGGCATAACATGAATGTAGTTTTTTCATCTACTACAGCCTAAAGTACTACCTGCACACCATTTTGGCTCCTAAATAGAAACTGTATCTGTATTCAGGCTTATAAGGACACAGAAATATAAAATTCTATTTAGTTCAGTAACATGGAATTAGAAATCTCAGTTTACTTCAGTGTTTGGTCTCTTAGTAATAGGACAAAGCTCTCAGTCTTATATTGGTTGAGATGGATAAAAGTTTTCTAGTTTGGTTCAGAAAACGGTTTTGGAAGCCAAGGAAAAATATTTGCAAGTTTCCAGTAGAATTCAAATGAGAGTTTTGAGCAAAACCAGGGTTATTTTTCTCAATGGCAAATCATTCATCTTCTGCTTGAAAAATTTTCTCTAAGCTGCCAGTACATTATTTTTTTACCAATTTTAAAATTAAATATTGGCTTTTTTATTTGAAATAATGTGTTTATATTAAAAGGGGCAGGTAAAAATGATCAAAATTTAAATGGAACTCACAATTAAAGAAAACCTATTTCTGAGTGATATCTGCACAGCTGATCCAAAGAGATTCTACCTTTTTTATTCATTTTTGGCTGCTATCAAACAAAATGCCCATCCTTTCTAATTTCAGTTACAGAATAAAGCTGTTTACTTGCCTCCATATCATTTATAAAACAAGTAGAGTGCATTTAGGAGTAGTAAAGTTTTCTATAAAAAGTATTTGGAATGAATCTAACAATTCAGAAATTGTCCAACTTCATATGCAGAGGAGATGAGAATGTTTTTAGATCATTAAATAAAAAGTGTCATTAGTAGAAACAGTGTTACAATTCAATAAACCAAAGAAGTTGTGACTATTTCTCATACCTTAAATATTCAAATGGTACAGTAATTTTCGTTTTTTAAAAGAACTGTCAAGAGCTGTCCTTCTGATCTGGTTGCTTTGATAAGTAGAAGTAAGATGCAAAATTTGAATCCAGGAAAGAAGTTTTCAGTGCTTTTTTTTTTGCCTCAAGTGCTTGCTCAGGACATCTACTATTAGCTCTTTGCTTAAGTTTCAGCACTGGTATCTGGAATTAGCAGGACCTTTATGCCCCAGGCAGCAGCAGGACGAGCAGCCTCACCTGGCTTTGTAATCTCCAGGAATTACAAACTCCCAGGAGCTCTCACTCCACATTAACATCACACTCTGCCTGTCACAGGTTTATGAATCAGCATGAAATTGAATTAAATGATGGTTAGGTTTTCAGCACATTCTTAGTACTGCCAGTTATCTCCACACCACCATGTCTTTCCTGTTCTACCTTATTCTAGCTCATCACCCTACTGATGAATTCTGGCTGTATTTATAAATTAACAGCTATGTGTGGGCCAAAATCTAAATATCCATTTTATCAAAGAGCACAGATGAGCTAGGGGTCTAGAATAAATAAATTAAAACAACAACACCCAAAAAAACCAAAAAAACAAGCCTTACATTGTTATCTGAAAATTCAAATTATGGCAACTAAGGTTTGCAACTCCAGGAAAGCCTCAGGGCTGATTTGTGTAGGAATATTTCCAAACTATAGCTGCACCCAGAAGCATTGATGGTAGCTCTAAAAAGAAAGATTGCAGCTGGGGCTGAGCAGAAAGATGGGAGAAAGCTTTTATTATTTTAGAAAATGGCAGATGCTTGAAGGAATCTATCCCAATACATAAGCTAATGCTTAGCTGGAAATCTGGAATCATCCACTTGGGAGAAACTTTTCTTAATAAAAAAGGAAATAATTTCTTGGACAAAATGTTAATAACCAGTATGTTTCAAGGTTGTACCAGAGTTAAGTGATGGGTACTTCAGCTTTTTGTCCTACTGCTTTGGACAAGAGTATAACAGAATTCAAGCTTATTCCAAATAATTTCCCATTCCCATGTGGGCAAGGGCAGGGAGACAGAACATCACACAGAGGTCATGTTTGAAAAAGTTTATGTGTCAGAGGAGCCAGAACATGTGACTACCAAGTAAAATCCTGACTAATTTTCTAAAATTTTATTCAGCAAGCTCAGTTCTAGAAGGAGAAGAAAGTGCAACAATTGATTTCAGAGACAGAAATGACACAGAATTTGAAGAATTACCAACAATTGTGAGTATATAATGCTAAATAAAAGATCTTTTATGCTACTTTCTTATTCACTGCCACTTCCACCTCTTCGAATTCAGTATCTCCCAAACAGTTTCAGTGAAACTAAACTCAAAAACTACTTTACAAAAAAAAAAAAAAAAAAAAAAAAACACTGAAAAAAGGCAGGTCTGCAAAATTCTGCAGCCTTCTACACCTTTTGCAGTCCTACCAAGAGATCTGATGTAGAAATCCTCTAGCTGGGAAGACAAATCAGCTTATCTTGGTTTGTTTGGTCACTCTATGCATGTCAAACATGAGAGGTGACAGCTAAAAAAGCATCCACACCTGACAGACCAGGAAATTTAAGTGTTACTTTATACATGTAGACAGAATGTACTGAGGTTTTTTTCTCCTCTTTCCCCCCCAATTCTTGTCATTTCCCACAAGACTACACAATGTAACAAATCTCTTGCAGTTTGGAGACCTGAAGACCACAGAAAGTACCTTTGTCCTGGATGGAGAAAGTGAAAATGCTACTGCCTATGAAGTTAACACAGAAAGGATTGATGGTAAGAATCCCTTTCATTTCTATTTTTACATATCAAAGTTATACCGCCATCTACTAAACAATAGCTGGAAATCTCAAATACTCTCTCAAACTTCATTTGCTCACTTTCTATCAAAAGAACAAGTTCAAACCATTGTGACAAAGACAAGAAAAGTTTTCCTTGGATATAGCCTTTCAAATTGGAAGGCAACACTCTGTACAGAGCAGAGGGAGTAATTATTGTCTTTCTGGATTTACAGGTGGGGAGCGGAGTGGGGAACCAGAGACAACTGATGAAGGTATTAAAGAGAAGATTTGCTTATAAAGACAAGGGAGAAACAACTGCCAGGCATTTCCCCTTCCAGCAGCCCTCCCTGTGCCCATGGCATTCAGTACAAGTTCCAGGGGAGGCACAGCCTGCTCCCTGAGCTGCTTTCCTGCTTCACCTGATCATTGTCTCCATATCCACATCCATTTGGAGCCCTTCAGCCCAAAGGCATGCTTGCAGGCTGCTGAACATCCAAACCTACTTTAGAATTCACAAGACAGTAAGAAATTTCCCCAAGGAGTGAGATGCAGCAGAACAGCACCAGGTCTATCAGTAGCCTCTTATCAATGGTCTCCATGAGACACACACTAACATTCCCAATTTCTTCTTTCAGGTGGTCTGGGAACAATTGCACTGCTTGGAATAATTATTGGAATCATTGTTGCAGTTGGAATCCTCGCAGGAATAATAATTGCAGTTGTAAGGAAGATGTCAGGCAGGTACTCGTAAGTAAATTGCTCATCAGGCTTTTTCTTCAAGCACCTTCCTCTGAGCAGGGTCACAGGAATCACTTGGGAAATTTCTGAGGTTTCTATTTTGACAAAACCAACCCATTTTCCTGTTATACAGTGCCTGAGACAGACTCAGCAAAGCTGCCAATGTGGAATGGTGTCTGCATGCTCTCGAGTGCTCCAGGAGAACTTCCCACATAGTGTGCACATGGTGATAATGTCAGGTGCTTGGGGCTGGGATTACTCTGGGGAGCAGAGTAATTCACTAGGAAGTATGACAGGACTAAGTTCCAGAAGCACTGGATAGCATGTGAACATTGGGGAGCAATCTCTACCTTATTTTTGGTGACACACAAATCTAAAGAGTTATACAAACTCTGAAGGAGTAAGAAAACCCCAGGAAATTGAACAGATACTGTGCACCAGGAGAAAGCCAAATAGGAACTAGGAAGAGAAATAAAGAGGTGATAGGAAAGACAAAGAGAAGGAGAAATAAAGATCATGTAACTTACATTTGGGTAATGATGAACATAAAAATATCTGCTTTTTGTTTTCCAGGCCCTAAACACAGTTGAAACAAGTAACCATGCCATTCCATGCTGGAAAACACAAGTGCTTCTTATTTCATACAAACTAAAGACTATTCCTGTATTTGTGTGAGAAGATGATCCATGGAAAATATAGTCAAACAATTTCAGATCTATGGGGATACCACACAACTCTAAGGACCACCCTCACACCCCTCCTTGCACAGAACATGGAACATTTCATAGGATTTTTTACTAACCAGAATTTTACTAGAAGAAAAAGATTTTGCAGTTAAAAAACAAAAAACAAAAAAAAACCCTAAAAAACCCCAAAAAACCTGGAGCAAAGAGATGTACATCTGAAATGTGATTTGCAGGTATTATATGCTTGGGTTTTAAATGCTACCAAAGATTATTTCACATTACATTATATGTATTCTTTTAAAACAGCAACAAAAAAAAAGTGGTTTTAGCTGGTTAAGTGCTCCTGGCATGTTTATCTACCACATGATGTATCAAAAAGGAGAAATTAGCTTCAGTGAGAACCAGTTATTTACAAATTAGGAAAATACTGGATATTGGAAGCTAAAATCTTTCCACTGCTGATACAAATTTTCTGCTCTTGATATTTATGTTATTTTGTGGCAAAATATGGTAGGTCTGGCTGGAACTGATCTGCCAACTGAAAGCTTGCTCGTCTGACTACGGCATCAGGAATTTCCTGCCTTCTCTTGCTGCAGAGACATGCAGGAATTGAAATACACATCCTGAATTAAGGGGTGCTTGGAAAATACCCAGTTTTGATGGGTCACTTTAGAGCTGACGTGTAGAAGCTTTTGAATTAGTGTACACCGTGTTTCTTCTTTGTGCCTGTCCCATTTTCTAACAGTACACTTGATTTGTTTGCCAACATGTGCAACACCAGGTCAGAATGTGTCACTGAGGTGTGATGCAGCTTTGGAGTCTGCAGCTTTTCTGGGGCATTTTTAGGGCAGCACAACCTGAATGTACAGAGCTCAGAGCAAAGGCTTTGCATGTCAAGTGACTGCAGTTTGCATCAGGTTTCCTAAATGCTATGACACTTCCGTGTTTGATGTAAAAATCATGTTAATCAATATCATCATCCATTGCTCAATTTGTCAGCTTATCTGCATTTGCTTTTCTGTTTCTTTCATGTGCCTTGAACTATCATATTGATATAAGCTTTGGAAATAAAAATCATAATATAAACTGTATTATTTTACAATAATTGTTCTTGTTTTCTTAAAAAAAAAAAAAACAAAACAAACAAACAAAAAAAACCCAGTAAAATGTCTTACACTTCTTTGAATTTTCCTGACTTATTTTGCTACTTGTCTTATCAATGTAATGTGTACAACCAACTCATTTGACACTGATAAATGAAATGATAATTGAAAACTAAACATATGAGAGAAAACTAATTCAGAAGTCTTTAGTTAGTTCTGGAGCTGATGTGATGAGACCATCAGTCTGTGACCAAGGAGTAAGCTTAATAGTTATCTTTATGTAAATTCATATGAAAGCAGGAAAATTACAGTTTTTTCTTCTTGCAGCAAAAGAATATTAATTCTGTTAGCCTCAGTTTAACAATTTCTTATCTGTACTGGGAAATACCCCATAAGGTGCTCTGATGCCTGCTCAAATGCATGGCATATGGAATTATGAATTATTCACCCACTGAAGGGAATAGCACAGATGTCACCAGTTTGTTCTGCATCAGCTCACTCACTGCTAATTTGCAAATACCAAAATGAGGAAACCTCTCTTATGCCACCAATAGCCTGTAGTAACAAGTAACAAACCTCCCAATTGAAAGATGTATAGCAGAGAACCTTTCTGGTTTTCTGAGCTTCTGAGTTTCCCTGGATCATGGAGAGAACCGTTGACCAGGCAGCATTCTGTTCAAGGACAGTGTGCTTTGTTCCTGCTCCACAAGTAATTTTAACTTCATATTACAACTACTTAATTTTTCTGGTCTTAACTGTGCCTTTAGAGCCCACCCCCTTGTCTAAGGCAAGTTTTTAAAATCTTAGGTAAAAAATCAACCCTTGACCAAATGGCCCACGCTCCACTGAAACATTTAGGGGGCTTCCAGCACTGGAGACTCACTACTAAATATTGTGCTGTATTAAATCTGACCAACAATTTTCTTCTGATTCTAAGTTGGAGTCCTGGATACTTTGTTATGGCTAAAGAAAGCAAGGACTCCAAAGAACCAGAAGATATCTCTTACTTTGAAAATCCAACACTGCTGCTGCACTGATACATTCAATATTCTGATGATTCATACACCTCGCTGCCTAGAAATCTCAAGTGCAGAACATTCCAGTCAGCTTCAAACAAACCTCAAGAAACAATGGAAAATTCATTAAAACCTTGCACATTTGTTACGTGTGTTATTGAATCCTTAATTTAATTAATCTGTAATTTCATGATACAAACATTTTGGAAATGCAGACTAAAGATGCACACAGAGGTTTGTATTTCACATGAATCTACTGCAGCATTCTGTGACTGAGCTGTCACATTATCCAACTTCCCATTACTAGTTCAGGAGCTCAAAGGTGGGCTGAACACAAGCTATGTGGGTTTTTGGCAGAATTTCTGTGGAAGATGGGACCTTTTCTGCTTTGTGAGAAGTCAAACAGCACATTGTCCCAGGACAAATCTTTCTGTGAGCTGAAATGAGTGATTGGTAGGACCAAGGCCAAGGTCAGGAGACTTCCTATGCATGAGAACACACGGGGAAACAACAGCTCCATACTTTCACCAGCTGGCCAAGCTTGACTTTTATTCACAGTGAACAACACTCAATAAATCAACACTTGCTTTTAAGTTAAAGTCCTCACTCCTGATCATATTAATTCCTTTAGAGTTAGTAACAATAATGTTCCCTTTTGCAGCTTGGCTTGGAGTCATGAATGTGGCTCCCCTGAACAGACAAGCAGGCACCAGGCTTCCTGTGAGAATGCCAGATGTCACTAAAAAATATCATAAACATAGTTGTCCCCTTGCATTTGTGTCTGTGGGGAAGATACACAGCAGTAGTAACTATGAAAGCAGTGACTTGATACATCAATATTTATAATAGTTCTGGACATCAATTCAGCAATTCTTACAAGAGTTCTTTTAAGGCGTGTTTTTCCTGTAAGAACAGAAAATGTCAGAAGAATTGATTCAATAAAACCAGCACTAAAAAAGCGTGCACCAGAAGAATTATGGAGATTGACTTACTCCTATAAATTAGTGTTCATTTATAATTAAATACCAATTAAAACATGCACAAATTGCTTATTATTTTAGGAGCACTGCATTATGCTGTTGCAATTATCTTGACCACATCTGATTTTATTCATGGCTAAGGACACTCTGCACATTAACACCTCTGTAAAGAGTTCAGACTCAAAAGCACAGACGCATTGTTCACAGGCAGATGGCAAGGACTGCCAGATGAAGTGACTTGCCAAAGGTTATAACACAGGTAAGAGAAAAGCCACCAACCCAGGAAACTCTAAACATTAAAACATTCATCCTGTCACAGCTTCATATTAGTTCCAATGAAGAGAAGTTCCATTACATTTTACAGTAACACCATCCTTAATATTGTTTTCTATAAGACAGGAATAAAGGATACAGAGCAAAAAAGCACCTTACTGAATCTCCAAGACCACTCAGGTCAGAAGTGTGTTTGGGTTCCTTTTGATAAGGAACAATCTAAAATTAATTTCTCTGGCATCAGCTGAAGTTCTGCAGTGTTGATGCTGCTGAACTGCTCTAAAGCTGAAGACACTGTTACACCTATTTGGACTCACCTACTTCACCAGCTGAAACATCATGTTGCTGACCCATCCTTCTGCAGACAGCTTTTTTAAGCTAAAGGATTAATCATATTGAAATCCCCAGCATTTATTTTTTGTTTGACAACTCCTGATGGATGCAGAAGGTAATAGGGGATCTGTAACTTGACACCAGGTGCCATAATGAGAAGGATGAATTAATGCTCTGTACACTTTCACAGCTGCAGCATGGAGGTATTTATGGATAAATAAACCAAGCATCACACTGGCCATGTGTCTTTGTCCAGGCCTTGTGGATTTAGGCATCAGCCCAAACCCACAGCTCCCCCTGCTCTGCAACAAACAGTTGGGCTGCAACACAAAGATCCCCATTCAATCATGGAGCTTGTTCAGCTCTTCCAGGCTTGAGAAGTCAGATTTTCAGACTCTGGGAAATGCTTAACTGGCAAATGTCTTAGCAGGCAAAGGAGTGCTGCCCATTCCATGCATTTTCAAAGATGTGCTCTGTCTCCAGAAGGCAGTTGGCAAGGATGAGTGATTATTGAGAGTTCAGAACCAAAACCAAAGAGTGACATGCACAAAAAAAGGAGGAAAATGGAAGAAGAGAAAGTAGAGAACTGCAACACTTTGTTTTCACTAACATTTAATTTTTGTTCATATTTCCAGCTTGAGATAAAATTGGACTTGCCAAAGGACTTGCCAGCCTGTGAGGCTACTTCAGACGTTAACCCACATCAGCAGTCAGATAAACTTGCATCAGGGAAAAGAAAAAATCTTAAAAAGGTTACGACCTTATTTTCTGATAGGAAAGGCAGTAAGAGTGATGCTGATGGAACACAGCAACAAGTCCAGTAACAGCCATGTAAAAAAGCTGGGTTTTAAGGGGAAGATGGTCCTATTGAAGTGGAATCTGTCCTATTATTCAGAGAACCCTGGGGCTTCTTTCTCCTGTGCAGACCTGGAAGCGATTGATGTTCTAAGAACATGGATTTTATTGTACTACACAAGCCCTTTAAGTAATTTTTCTTACAATTACTGGTAATAACTTGAAGGCAATAATGACCAGCAACTGAGTTTAGTCACTGACTAGAAATGGATGAACCTAAATCATTGTTAAAATACTCTGTTCTTCCCTCCAGAATGACCAAACATTTTCTAATAAGGGGATTTTAAATATACTGGTGTTTGTCTTAGGAAATTAGTACTGTATGTCTCATTTGAGCTGGGAAGCAACTCCATTTCCTGCCTTTATGAACCATATTATCCTCAAATAACACATTCCTTTGAGTCCTGTGGTTATTTTGCCTCATGACATTTGATTCATCCTATGCAGGAAACAGGGAAGGAATTAGCAGGTTCAGCAGGTGTGCTCAAGGGAAAAGAGATAGGAATGTCAGCTCTTCCTCATTTCCTATCCACCACAGGAATAAACCCCACAGGAGTTCAATAAGCAGCAATAACTGAGCACGGTGTAGTACATTCCAGCTCCCTTCTTGAAGGAATGTCCTCTCCTGTACATCAGGCACTGATGCAATTTACTGAGAAATAAGGGGCAGCCCAGAGCTGTTTTCCTGCCTACATCCCAACAAACTGTTTAGACAAAGAGAACTGAGAAAAGTCCACTTCTCACCACTTAGACAGAGCTTTACATATAGGTGGTACAAGAGATTTTGACCTAAAAGCCAGCCCTTAAGGGCAAGTTGTATATAAAAAGCACAGCTCACTTTTACAGGCTGCCTGTTATAAAGTAGTGCAAGAATGTATTGATTTAAGTTGTTGTTCAAAGCTCCCTCTGTGATCCAGACCTGGACTTAGCCTGAGGAAACTACTCCTGGAACTAAGATCTGAGTCTTAGTAATAGACAAAATATTAATGAGATCATGTAAGCATACATTATTGTTAATCACCTCTCACAGGGAGGCAAAGCCTCTCACCTGTTCATTTAAACCTGGAAGGGCTAAAGTTAAAAAATATTTAACTCATAACTATGAAGCTTCTCCTTGAAAACAATTTTCCTGATGAATTCTAGTTCATTTTGTCATGATCAATACTGAACTTGCTAACACAATAAGCATGCTTGATTGAGAGGAAAGTAGCAATAGAATTATTGAGAAGGTAAACCATGCTTCCATTTCATGCAGAAAATTGAGCAAGAGCTGCAAGAATGACTTCAAGTTTCATACACCTGACAAAAACCAATCGGTAAAGAAATGCAAGAGCAGAATATTAAAATTAAAGACTCCTCACAGCAGGCTGATGTAGATGCACAATAACTGCACACTCAGTACGCTGTACCTGAGCCCCAGCTAGTGGTGGGAATTACAGATGGCATTTTTACAGGAAAGATGAGCATGTTCATAGCAGAAAAGCTTCAGATTCTTATGTATTGCCTCCTACTCATTGAGCCTGATTTCATTTTTAAAATGCTTCCAACAAAACAAAATCTACATACTGGTTACTCATGGTTTGCTTACACCATCTATACAGCACCTCAGCAGTTCTGGTTGATCCAGCTGCTGGAAGTTGGAAGAAGCAGGAGTGCAGGCAATGAGATGCTTTTTCTTTTCTTGGTGCTATTTCCATCCTCTGAGCCAGCCTGTCAGTACACAACTTGTAGGCAGCACAACCAAGAGCTGAAAACTATTCTTACGTCTTCTTCCTTCCATGGAGTATCACCAACATATTCTCTCAACATAAATATTTCTTGATTAAGTAAGTTTAAATGATTAATTCAGCTAAGAAACTCATGGTCATCAATTTTCTGGACCCAATACTGTAGTGTCCAAATCAGTTTATAGAGACAGTCCTAAAATATCTGCTCCAGTTTGCAATGGAGATTATCCAATGTCATTGATAAATTTACATTTTAGTGAACTTTATCTTTAGCCCTGTGACACTGTTGGTGTAATTTATACAGATGAATTTTAGCCAGTTAGTGTGAGTAGTATGCAGGAAATGGCTACTAAGCCCATCTTAGTACAACTGCCCCATCCCTGGAAGTGCCCAAGGCCAGGCTGGACAGGGCTTGGAGCAGCCTGGGAGAATGGAAGGTGTCCCTATCCACGGCAGCAGGGTAGAACTGGATAATCCTTAAATTCCAATCCAACCCATTCTATCAAGTCCTACAGAATTTACCTGCTGGACTGAAGATCTCAGCAGCTGTCATGTTCTGGAGAAGGCAATGATCAGTTTTGGACAGGAGTCATCTCTTGTGTGAAACAGGGTAAAAGCCTTGGGATCACAACCTGTGATCAAGATGAAATAAATCAACATAACTGTCTTAACACCCCTCTTGTCCCATCAGATATCCTGGGTACCCTTTTGCTAAAGTCGGTCAAATGGGAGTTGTGGGAAAGCCCTTTGGGGCAGGATATAGAACCCAAATGTGTAAGACTAACTAGATATGACCTAGGACCAATTCCATACAGTGGTCCTGAAAAGGGACCCCTCCATAGCTGTAGGAAAAGCAGCTCTTGTGGGGCAGCAGGTGAGGAACTTTTGTACAATGTAACAGATGAGTGACAAGCAACCCATGAGACATTTGAGTCATGAGAAAGCTTGGACATTGCTTCAAGCTTTGAAAAATTAGATGTTTGTAACAAAACCTGCTTCTGCTGCAGGCTGTAGAAAGCAGAAATGAGGGCTGTGAAGGACCTTGGGGTTAAGAAGGGCACACCTAAATGAGCAGGAAAGGAAAGCAGCAGGAATACTTAATGCTTGAGTCTTAGAAGTCCCATTCCCCAGGACATTTTGAGAACAACTTCCCAAAATATCTGAGCGGTTCAGTCGATTCTCTATTTTCCAAAACTACACTTGTAGAAAAAGGTGGTAATATTGCTTAAATTCAGAGCTATTAATAACCAGTTACCTGAGCAGTTCAGTCTTCCCCAGAGCCATAACGTGCAGCACATTGTCTTCTATGTTTTTTAAGGACAAACCAGAAGAGCACAGAAAGCTAAGATAAAAGAGACCTTGTCCCATTTAACAAGAGAAAAACTGGCCATACTGGTATCACTGGAGTCCACCTAATTTCAAGGCTACTTTAGAACTTCTGATTAAAAAAAAAAAATCTTTTCCAGAAATGTTTTTTTCCTGCCATGGCTCACTAAGATTTTCACACACAAGAAGATAATTGTCTCTAACCCACGAGTCACCTTTTTAGTCACCCTGAATATATTCAGTCAGAAGCCCAAGATTTACAAAAAGGTTTTTGCTAGTATTTGTCTCTCCCGTGTGCTTACACACATCCAAGTAACCAGAAAAGCTTATTCATCATTTTAGAGAGCACAGCAGCAGAAATACTGATGTTTTCAGAACATAAACATTTAAATGTTCAGAACTTTAATCAAATAAAGATTTGTAGGCTTCTCTGAAAACTGAAAGTGTAAATTGAAAGTGCAGATCCCCTGGAACACCAGCAGATGGTAGATATTCTCAATATAAATGTGGGGAAAATAAGGATGACTTCCACATATAGTTGGAGAAAAGTTATAATTTCTGTTATTTGTGATAATTTTGAGAAATCTTATACTTAACTTTGAAGGTAGAAAGTTTCATATTCTAGCTAGTTGGGTAGGTAATTTGTTCTAAGTTTTAAATTTTTCTGTTACACGTAAAGGGCTCTAACATGTTAAATGGGAACCTTGATTTTTCTTAAAATAACCTTCAGACTTACACAGGTGTAACTAGTCTAGTTTAGTTACAAAATTAAATGTTAATACAGCTAAGTTAGAATTAATTTAGTCTAATAAGTCAAAGTAGTTTAAACCTCTTTGAGGTTTTCTTACTACTAAAATTAGAGGCTTCAAAACTGATTATGGTGTACCTACAAAACATTTTGTAATAGAAATGCATCCTGAGTGTTCCAGGTGGAAAAATCACCGTGTCCTGTTATTTTTCAGTCTGCTGTTGCTTGCCAAAGCTAAGCATCACTGCAGAGGTGTTCAAATTCCTTGGCAGTGTGAGTCTTCCAGATGTATGAAAGGTTATATTTGTAGCTGTTTCTTGGTAATATGTTTTTAAAAAGCTGTGTTTTGATAAGAGTGGGCAGACAGGTGATTTGCCTGGCTACTTGCTGAGGAAATCCAGCTTCCAGCTTCATGGAATGGAATGGGATTCCTCTGTCCTGATGCTTTACGAGTACTTTTTGTGTCCAGACTTACTGACAGTTTTAATGTTACTCATTGATGTACATAATCAAACAAATGTAGAACACTTCTGAACTTACTCTTCTCTGTAACTGTATTAATGTCCTATGGATTTAAATCGGGGATTTTCCTCCAGGAAAATGGCAAATTCTTAACAATTCCAGGTAAAATACAGTCCTAGCCTGTGAGGAATACATCTTTGACTGCATTATGAATAGAACATTCAGGGGAGAGAGAAATTAAGGGCAGACACACTGTCATGTCCTGCAGTACAAACACAGACATCTCCCAGCAGGTGATTATAGAGGTTTTTTTTTTTTCCTCTCAGGTACTTGCTCAGAAATAGCAGAGCAAAAAACTTGCCTTAGATGGAACAGTACAATTTGTGTGCAGCACAAATGGGTCCAACCCAGCAACAGCCTGGGCCCCTCTGGGCTGTGAGGGTCAGTTCCCACATCATCAGTGACCCAGATAATTTCCCCTCAGCCAACTTGTTGTTTTTTTTTTTGTTTTGGTTTGTTGTTGTTTTTTTTTTTTTTTTTTTTTTTTTTTTTTTTTTTTTTTTTTTTTTTTTTTTTTTTTTTTTTTTTTTTTTTTTTTTTCAGTCACAGGTGAGAACCCTGTGGAGCTGCTTTACTGCAAAAAGATAAAAAAGACATAAAAAAAGGGGGAGGGGGAAGAGCTTGGAGAACCTGTTGATTGTCTGGCAGAGGGTGGTGGATGGAGGTGGCTGGGGCATGTGGTGTGATCTAAGGGGGCTCAGGGGGTGGAGAGGATAAAGGGGGTAAAGAGGGTGAAGGGGGTGAAAAGGGATAAAGGGGATGGAGGGGAGGAAGGCAGTGCTGGGGTGAAGGGGGAGAAAGGAGTGTAAGAATGAAGGTGATGAAGGGGTGCAAGGGGGTGAGGGGAATGAATGGAAAGAAGGTGATGAAGGGAACAAATGGAATGAAGGTGATGAACGGGCTCTTGTAGATGTTGGGCGTGAAGGCAATGTAGAGGATGAAGGCAAAAGGGGCTGCTGGGGATGAAGGTGATGAAGGGCAGGAAGAGGCTGCTGAGGATGAGAGCAATGAGGGTGATGAAGATGATGAGGGGCAAGAAGGGGCATTAGGGATGAGGGCAATGAGGGGGATGAGGATGACAAGGGGAATGAGGATGATGATGGGGATGAAGGGCAGGAAGGGGCAGTTGGGGATGAGGGGAGTGAGGACAATAAAGCCGATGAGGGGGACGAAGGCAATGAAGGGCAGGAAGGGGCTGCTGGTGATGAGGATAAAGCCGATGATGATGATGAAGATGAAGGGCAGGAAGGGGCTGCTGGGGATGAGGATAAAGCCGACGAGGACGATGAAGATGAAGGGCAGGAAGGGGCTGCTGGTGATGAGGATAAAGCCGATGATGAAGATGAAGGGCAGGAAGGGGCTGCTGGGGATGAGGATAAAGCCGATGATGAAGATGAAGGGCAGGAAGGGGCTGCTGGGGATGAGGATAAAGCCGATGATGATGATGAAGATGAAGGGCAGGAAGGGGCTGCTGGGGATGAGGATAAAGCCGATGATGATGATGAAGATGAAGGGCAGGAAGGGGCTGCTGGGGATGAGGATAAAGCCGATGATGAAGATGAAGGGCAGGAAGGGGCTGCTGGGGATGAGGATAAAGCCGATGATGAAGATGAAGGGCAGGAAGGGGCTGCTGGGGATGAGGATAAAGCCGATGATGATGATGAAGATGAAGGGCAGGAAGGGGCTGCTGGGGATGAGGATAAAGCCGATGATGATGATGAAGACGAAGGGCAGGAAGGGGCTGCTGGGGATGAGGATAAAGCCGATGATGATGATGAAGACGAAGGGCAGAAAGGGGCTGCTGGGGATGAGGATAAAGCCGATGATGATGATGAAGATGAAGGGCAGGAAGGGGCTGCTGGTGATGAGGATAAAGCCGATGATGAAGATGAAGGGCAGGAAGGGGCTGCTGGGGATGAGGATAAAGCCGATGATGATGATGAAGATGAAGAGCAGGAAGGGGCTGCTGGGGATGAGGATAAAGCCGATGATGATGATGAAGACGAAGGGCAGGAAGGGGCTGCTGGGGATGAGGATAAAGCCGATGATGATGATGAAGACGAAGGGCAGAAAGGGGCTGCTGGGGATGAGGATAAAGCCGATGATGATGATGAAGATGAAGGGCAGGAAGGGGCTGCTGGTGATGAGGATAAAGCCGATGATGAAGATGAAGGGCAGGAAGGGGCTGCTGGGGATGAGGATAAAGCCGATGATGATGATGATGATGAAGGGCAGGAAGGGGCTGTTGGGGATGAGGATAAAGCCGATGATGATGATGAAGATGAAGGGCAGGAAGGGGCTGCTGGGGATGAGGATAAAGCCGATGATGATGATGAAGACGAAGGGCAGGAAGGGGCTGCTGGGGATGAGGATAAAGCCGATGATGATGATGAAGATGAAGGGCAGGAAGGGGCTCTGGGGGTCCCGCGGCGGGCCCTGCCCGCGGCCTCCCCCGCACGTCACTTCCGAGGCTGGAGACAAGATGGCGCCCGGTCGGTGCCGGCGCTGAGGCCGCTCCGCCGCCAGCGGGGCCCGGGTGAGCGGGGCGCGGCGGGACCCGCCGGGCGCAGCCGGGCCGGGCCGGGCGGGCGCGGGGCAGGGCCGGCGGCGCGGGGAGGGGGCCCGCGGAGGCTGCTGCGGGTGCGGAGCCGCCCCGGCGTCCGCGGGGAGGCGGCGGCCGGGGGCGTGAGGGCAGCGGCGGCAGGTGCGCGACCCGCGCCCGCCGGGACGTGGGGGCGCCGCGGGGAGGGGAAGCGAGGATGGAGGATGCGAGGGAGGCCGGTTGGAGGAAGACACTTCACGCCCTGGCGCGGCTTTTTCAATTTTTTTTTATCTTGAAAATGCTGCCTCGGAAGTGTCGGCTGGCTGCTGCCGCTGCCAGCCCGATGCTGAGAGAACTCTGCTCTTTCAAACTGTCTTCAGAAGTTCTGGCACTTCGCAGGCCCCAAAGCTCCTGCAGGTCACGTTCCGCCAAGCTGAGTGAGCAGGGCTTGAAGAAATTAACTCCAGAATTGGTTCCCTCACTGGAAATGTCCATCTGTGAATTAATCTTCTAAGTCGGAGAATAATTCATTGTGCAGTGGTACCGTGGGGAAAAAATGTTTAGGGTGAGATGAAAAATATCCGTGTAAGATGTTTAGAACAGCTCAAGAGATGTATCTTAGGGGCATTTTTTATTTGAAGGCAGAGCAGCCTGCGGAGCTTTGCTGATAACCATCTCACGGACAGGTAGCTGAAGTATTCAGTGAAGTTTCCAGTGGTTTCAAATTCATATGAAGCTGCAAAATTTCTGTTCTGAAGCAGTAAAGAAAACTTTAAGTTGTTTTCAGCTGAGGAAGGAAGAGAAGGCAGTATGACTGCACCTGCTAAATGCTCATTCAGTGGCAAGAGAATTATTCTTATTTCACGTTTGAGTGAGCAGCAGTGGACAGCTCTAGAGAACAGCAGGGCTGCTTGTGCTTCTCGTGCTGCCCCAATTTGCTGTTCCCTGGCTGTGCTCTGGACTTTGGGCATGCTGTTTGGATGCAAAGTCTTCTCCAGCTTGTTCAAATGTACTAAATAGATTAGGGTAACTGGAGATGTACAGCAGCAGAGCATGTAATTATGTTCCTCCCCAGGAACTGTAGGAACTCATTACAAGAAGTAATGGTTTCAAATTGAAAGAGGGGAAGTTTAGGTTAGATATATGGAAGAAATTGTTCCCCATGAGGGGGGTGAGGCCCTGGCACAAGGTGTCCAGAGAAGCTGTTGATGCCCCATCCCTGGAAGTGTCCAAGGCTGGGTTGGACAGGGCTTGGAGCAACCTGGGGTAGTGGAAGATGTCCCTGCCCATGGCAGGGGGTGGGACTGGATGAGCTTTAAGGTCTCTTTGAGCCCAAGCCATTCCATGATTCTGTTATTGTTGTCTTCTGGCACTTACAACATTTCAGTAAAAACGATGGGCATGTTAAGAATTCAGGGCTACTTTCCTTGGTGTAGAGATTTCCAGCTCTTCCAAAGCATAATGGTGAATCATTGAGAGCATTGGTACTTTTCAGATGGAGATCTGTGTCACTGATAGATGAGGGAGTGATGTTTAACAAATAAAAGAACTTTTGGACTT
The DNA here is from genome assembly GCF_026979565.1 of Vidua chalybeata. NCBI lineage: Eukaryota > Metazoa > Chordata > Aves > Passeriformes > Viduidae > Vidua > Vidua chalybeata. Next base: position 3,496,024 of record NC_071551.1, read on the forward strand.
GCAGAGACAGCAGTGAGAACCATGTAGAGGTAACTGTTGTTTTTCAAGGATATGGCTCCCAGGATTTGCTGGGACAGCAGTGCCTCCACAGTCCATAGCACAGACCATAAAAATAGTGGCACTTACAATGAAACCCTATTTACATTAATTAAAGGGGAAATCATCACTTTGGATAAAGTATCTTTGCTGGGAGTGCCAGGATAAGTATGGTGTTTGGAGATTCCTGAGTTGGTGCCTGTTTTATGGGAGTCCAAACAACAACTTTCTACCAGCACAGCATGGAAGGTGGGGAAGAATGTTCGAGCTCTTTTGTGCATTGATATAACACATCCATTTTTTACTATTGAAAATTTGCTTGAGAATGGAAGAGAAGTAAAGCAGAAAGTATATAAATATATAAATAAATCCTTTTCTGTAACAACTGAAATGGCTCTGGAAGTCCATCCTGCAGTGCAGTGATGTCTCCATTCCACTGTTACACATAAAACTCTTGATCCTTAGGGATAAACAAGTAATATAAACTGTATAAAAGGGAGATGCTGCTTACTGGGTGTCTCTCTGTTGGAAACAGAAATTCAAAGAGGTTTAGAGATGACCAGTAATATATTCCTGCCTTGGCAAACCTGTGTAAAGTACTGTAATATCTTTGCTGTTGAACTTGTTCTCATGGAGAGGGCAGACATGATCCTGATACTTAACCCCTCAAATGACATAATTTCTTTTGCCAATATGTTTTTTCTCCACTGAGAATAAGCTGAAAAATATTTCTTCTTTGCTTCTGTATAAAACATGCTGTAGTCAAAAGTGGGAGGATGAGTCCTGTGTTGTAAAAAGAAATGACTGAAATTGGCTTTTTCACATAGTAATAAATCAGCAGTGTACTTACCTGAGAAAATTTTTGTTGGGTTTTATTGCATTTGTGAATCAAATTGAAGTACACTCATATCTGAAGATTGGAATGGAATTTCTGCATATTTGCACTTGTTAGAGACTTGTTATTTTCTGTTGACTTCTCTTGACTAGTTGCTGTTTAATTAATAAACTTGGGGTTTGTGTAGTGTTGGTGATTTCTTGGCTTATTATCTTGGTTACCTGAATAAACCTTCCTGAGGTGTAGCAGTTTATTTGGTTATGTGGCAGTAAGCAAAGCCTTTTTTCTTACTGGACAATAGGTAATAGATTTTAGTGTCCAGAAAATCATTGTCTGCCCATTTTTTCTCTGCTCTTATTCAGGCAGCCTTGAGTGACTAAAAATGTCTTTGCATTTAAGTGCCTGTCCATAGAAACAGGATGCCCTATCACATGCATATTTTAAACTTTTTGAGTTAACATGACATTTATGTTTTTAAATTGGCAAGCTTTAGTTCACGTAATGCATGGAAAATTCGCGGGTGAGAGTATTTCAGTATTGAAAACATCTAGCTGTCCTGATGTTTAAAAAATCATCATGTGCTGCAGCTAGAAAGTAAAACAAAGCCAAGAGCTGTGCAGTATCCCAGCCTGAACCCCGGTCATTAGGAAAAGAGGCCATGGAGACGTCCAAGTTGTTCCTGGTTCTCTAATGAACATGTTTTTTACTGGAGCAGTGACGTAATGCATGTCCCATTTTCAGCTTCCAAAACAGGATTGATGCTCTCATGCCTGGTTTTTCCTTCCTCTGAATTGGAAGCAGCATTCTCTTTCAAAATGCTTTTGGATTCTGGGTTTTAAAAAAAAAAAGCCCACATACAGAAGTTATAAATGTGGCTTATAAAACCAGAAGATAGTCTACTTACCAAAACCTAGGAGTGCTTACTAGTCTGTTTCAGTCTGAGTGAGTTGGAAAGAGATGATCTGCAATGCTGGTTTTGAATAAAATCACTTGCTTTTGTTTGCGGACTTTATTCCTAACAACATAGGTTTTCTAAGGGAATACTTAAAATTCTGAAGCATAGATTCAGAAATAATGTCAAAGTACTTTTTGCTTTAAGGATTTTGTTTTAAAGACCACAGTGTTTCCTTAAATACAAATGTCTTGTATATTTTTATATGAATAAATATAACTTGTTGGCTAAAACTGAGCCTTTCAGAAAAATAAATTTTTCTGTGACTCTAAGACAATGCAGTAGATCTTCTTTCTCTTCTTGGTTTCTCAGATGCTTTAATCTCTTAAGTAAGTGTGTGGTATTTTTGTACTCATGAGATAGTAAGGAGTAGTTTAAAGTCAATATAAGTTGGCAATGTTTTCTGAGAATTAATTTTGAAAATTCAGGTCGCTGGTGTGTGTCCTTCTTTTGGGATAGAACCTTTATTGTTCTTTTCTTAGGGCTGTCACTGAATGGTTGAAGTTCATTATGGTAAATGTTATTAATAATATCCAGGTCTTTAATAGATTAGGTTGTGTTGCTGTTGAGTTTGGAGGGGAGGTTGGATGAAAATACTTGCCATGTGTATTTGATGGAGCTGCTGAGTGACTTTTTCAAAGTACTAATGCAGTTGTTGACTAACTTTAAAACTGATTTAATGGGGCCATCATTGTGCCTTTAAAAGAGGACAGATTCCCCTGGTGACACATCAGAGTAGCATGGGGCTTTCTTCGGGGCTTTTCTGGGAAATCCTGTACAGGACCTGACTGCCTAGCTGGGAATCCGTTCGTGCATGGAGTCACAGCCTGCTCCTGCTTGCAGTGATGGGAGTAAAGACCTTGTTGGTACTCACTGGTTGTGCTGGGAGCTGAACTTTGGGCAGCAGTTGTAGAATTCGTTTCATGTTTTCTTGAGTTTGTTGAACTTTGTGTACCAAAAGTTAAACACCAAGTTTACTGTTACAGATACTTCTGTTCTTACAATCTTTCATTTTAGATAGAAAGGAAACTAGTGGCTGCACACAAGACTCTGTACAGTATTAATTTTACTTGGTTTCCAGTACAATTAATCTTGCTTTCCACATAGTTGAATTCACTGTTAACAAAATAAGTAATGTGGAAGAGGGAAAAAAAAAAAAAAAACAAACTGCAGGTATAAAATTTTAATATGAAGTGTGTATTTTAAATTAATAGCTTTAAAAATACTTCTTAAAGCTTTTGGTTTACTACAAATTTAATTTCTCACTTAATTCTGTTTTATGCTCAGGTGTTTCCACTGGTAATTGGTAGTTGGAAGAATATAGAGTAGTGCAGTCTGTTAGGAATCTGCCTAAACTGTGTTGTGTGGATGATTAACTACATCAGTTTGTTAAGGTGTGTTGTCATCTCCTAAGAAATAGCATTGAGAGGTCAGGATACAACCCGTTGTATAAAAGTTGAATAAAATATTTACAAAATTTGTACAAATGCCATTCTTTTTGTTTCAAAAATTCTTTGTTAACTATTAATTCTTAGCAAAGTATTTTTGAATTAGTATATGAAAAAGAAGAAAAGTGTATTTTTACCCCTCAAATGAAACAAAGTAAGAAGATTTTGTCTGCTTTTCAATTTTTTTGAGTAATTTGTTCAGTAACTGGGCTAAGAAAATTCAGCTTAGAGGAAATTTTCAGCTTGACAGGACTTTGCTTTAACTCTGCAGCCCATCACTTTATTGCTATTTACTTGCCTCAGATTCGACACATTTAGTGTGGATAGTGATGGTGTTCAGTGGTTTTTTTTTTCTGTAACAAAGTGCTTTAAATCCTTATTGTCTGTGTGTAGCTGGAGTTTTGGGCAAAGTGTGCAGTGTTGGAGGTGAGTGTCAGAGGACTGTCACTCACCACTGTTTCCTAGACTCCTTTCCAGATTTGTGCTCAGAAGTGTTGATGTGGACAGCTGAGCCTGTGGCATGGAGGGAATGATGATCTTTGGTGAGAGGAAGGAGAAAAGGTAGAAACAGGCAGGGGAGACAGTAACAACAAACTCGTGCCAGCCACAGCCTGTGCTCCTCAGGCTGTGCTCCTGTGCACACAGGAGGTTCTGGCTTCTCTTGACTTTATGTGAGTAATTGTATTAAAATATTCTAACAGTATATAAAAATGAGACATTTGATACTAAAAGTCAGTTTGGTTTCATACCAGGAAATTACTTGACAGCTCTCCTGCTACAGAAATTATTTCATTTATAAAATGATGTTGCGTGGGTTTTGTCCCAATGAACAATGACTGAGATTGCTGGGTTTTTCCCTGATGTTCAGGCCTCAGCCTAAGGACAGATGTTTATGCTGACTCCAGTGCTGAAATCAGTTAGAAGTTAGTAATAATGCATTCCAAAAGGAATGCTTTGCTTTGGATGTGTACAAGCTGCTCGGATGGAGCTCCTTATCCCATAACTGCTCTTTGCTGGGAAACTTTAAATCTCTCAGAATCAGTTGCAAAACTGGAACTGAAATACAGATGTTCCAGCTCTTTGTATAAATGCTCACATATTATGGAAACACTGGGACAAAAGGGTTAATCCTGGAAGAGGTGTATACGAGAGAAATATCATTTCCAAGGACATTTTTCCTTTTCTTACGGATTTCTTAAGCAGGGTAGCATTTGAATGATGCTTGGCAGTGTTGTCACTATTGCACAGCATTAAGAATTCTTTCAGTGCAAAGATGAGAGGGATTATGTGAAATCTATTTGGAGTAGATTTTGCTTGAACTTATTTTAAATTAAATGTTAGTACTTATGCAGAGTACTTAGTTAAAAAATTCAGTTGATCATTGTTATAGTAGGAAAACTAAAGACAGGGAAGAAATAGCAGTACTTGAATAAAGTGCTTTAAGTGAAGATGGACCAGTTCACTTTCAAAAATGGGGGACGTTAATTATTGAAAATTCTGTATAACAATGGGTCTAAAAGTGTTTTGGGCCTAATATGCAAAAAAGCTGTTTTGTATACATTAACAAAGAAAGGAAGTGAGTTGATCTCGACCCTTAGATATGGCATCATTCTGATTAGTTTCCCCTCAAGTTGTGAGTTTCCAAATTTGATGCCTACTTGAACTAGGAATTTTTGTCTGATACTTTTTGAAATCTCAGGCTTTTATTAAAAAGGAATGTAAAATGCATTAGTGTAATAAAATACCTCAATACAGTTCAATTTAAGGAATATTTTCCTGTTTCTAATAGAGGAGAGTAGAGACTCAATACATGCATTTTTTTAGTTTGAAAACCATGTATGTCCTTCTGTAATGCTTTGATATAAAATTCTAAAGAGATCTGACTTCTAAAGTTCTTAAAAGTATTCAATCCTGAGCAAACAAACTTACTTTAAAGAACAAATGGAACAATCTTACCTGAGCACATCTGTTACATCATCATTTAAAGTAGGAAAAAGATTAATGCTAGATAATCTTGACATTATTCAGACACATTTGAGCTGTAATAACAAAACTGCAGCTTGGAGCAGATTTTTTTCTAAAGCAAAATGCTCCTTTTCTACAGACAATTTAGGACGAGAAACTACAGCTCTGTATGTACTTTCAATTCAATGTAAATGTGTACATAGGTACATATTACAATTGTCTGTTTTTCTTTTTAGGGTTCATGTAATCAAAGGAGTTCCTTTGTTGTGTGTATCTTTTCAGAACACAACAGGAATCCAAAATGAATCAGGTGAGTAGAAATGCAAGACTTTGTCAAAATACGTAGAACAGTTAATTATTAATAAGAAAAGTAAATCATCCACTAAAAAATGTTCTTTAAAAACTTCGGTCTCATTAAATTTCATCATTATCCATTTTTGTGAGATTGTCTGTTAAATTTCATCATTCTCCATGCTTGTGAGATGTCTGTTATTTCATGGATTCGAGGTTTTTGTGAATTCCCTTTAGCAGTGTGTAAGTTATTACTCCTGGCACCTCTTCTAAGAACACTGCTGCAGAAAATTCTATTTCCTCCTGAACCTGTACGTAATAATTCAGTCCCTTATAAAAGTGGCTTGAAAATTGAAGGCTTCCATTTTTTGAAATCCTTTTATTATCACATTATTTTTTCTAATGTTCAGTAAACAATCTGCCACAAATTGATTGATTGGAAAATGTCACATTTTTCTGGAATCTGAAGTGTTTCTCCTGGAACCAAGTGGAAAGAGTGGGAAAGCACATTTCCTTTGTGGAGCAGCACTGTGCTGTGTGGAGTCATGAGCATCCTGCCTGGAGGGTGTTGCTCTAATCAGCACCAACTGTGCAGCATTTTATTCTGCATTTGTTTATTAAGTAGGAATTGTCCATCAGTTTGTCTGTCACACACAGCTGTGTTACTTTGAGATACAGAAAAAGTACATGTTGCCTCACATTTTTCTCACAAGTCTCCTCTCTCTGCCTGATGTTACCAAGCCCCTTCGGCATGGGAATGTGACCACAGGATATCACAGTGCAGGAAAGCCATTTTTACTTTGCTGAAAACATCAGCCATGAACAGAAGCTTTATGAGTCAGAAACAACCACATTACACAGTTGTATAAAATGATTTGTGTACTTCAGTGCCTGTAGCTAATGTGTGCTTCTGTTATCCTTATTTGATCAGCAGCAGGCCTGAGTACAGTTAGCATTTGCTGAAGTATGTTATCTGTGAGGTCATAGAGGCATATGCATAAGTAATTACAGCATGGAATGGGTTGGTGAGATATTTCCTGTTACTTTTTTCCCCTCTGATACAAAGTAAAATGTCATCAATATATTTGTACATATTAAAAAGGTGAAAAGCAAAATAGAATCTCTATCAGAGTGCTGAAATATGTATTATGAAAAACTATACTTGTATTATATCTATAGACAAATATGAATTACATATATAAAATAGAAATGGCATTTGAATTAGCACACTTTTAAGCATTAATAGCCTGTTCTGGGGAGCAGGGTTAACTTCTGCTTCAAGATTTCTATTGAGAATTGAAATTTTTTCACCTGTAAGGTTTGTTTTGGTGCACTCAGTGGCATGAAGCCAGCAGCCTATTGCTCTGTCTGCTTGAGGAATAATCCTGCCTTATTAGTCATCCCAATAAGCTTTGGATTCTGCTAAAACTCTGAAAACTGTGGATCCTAATCTGTAATTGTTACTATTGACTGCTTCCTTCCCATGTGTGTGTCCATGTCCCCTCATGTCCTGTCTGTTGTTGTGTTCCTACACTCTGATTTGTTTCTAGAATTAAATCAGATTTCTGTGCTGTCTCAAAAGTCCTCATCTTTCTTATGGGGACTTCTGATCTCATTTGTGCTGTGCTGTGCTGTGTGTCATCTTCCAACTGAAGAGTGAGATTGCCCTTCCTTAGGGAGTTCTTACAACAGCTTAGGGTCCTCCTTGGGGTTTCTGGCTTTCACCTTTTGTTTCCAAAGCACACGGAGCCCACAGAAAACTTGAAATTGTGAAGGAAAACTTTTTCTTAAATTCTTTGATATGGCCTTTTTGTTGTGAGGAGAAGAAGGATTAAAAAAAACCCATCTGTTGTTGGAGTTCATGTTTCTGGGTTTCTTGGAAGTTTGCTGTCTCAGGATAGGCAGTCCTCTTTTGAAAGGAAATCTTCCTCTAATATGTAAATTAGTTCATCAGAATAGCTGAATAATTGATTTTAAAGCCCCCAAGCAAACATGGGATTTGATTGGTAGCATTATCTCAGACTGAGAGAATTTGTTCAGATTGAAGTAAGACAGAGTAGGAGGAATTTGGGTTCTACAGGGAAAACAGCATAGGCAGCTACTTAAAAACTGCTGAGGACTGCAGGAACAAAGGACATCTGCACTTGTACTGAAACTTCCTCCCCTCATTCCTTCTGAATTTTTCAATGATTATTTCAAATACTTCCATTACATCTTTAATTTTCAAGCACACAAATTGTGTGAAATTGTGGCAGAGAGGAGTAGCCAGGTAAGGTGCCTGGACAAGGAGAGACCTCTCTGCTTTCCTGTGCTAGCTGGCACAACTACCCTTCCTCAACTCCCCCTTGTAACTTCTCTGCCATCCCCTCCCTCCTCCCCTCCCTCCCTCCCTCTTCAGTGGCATCCTTTCCTTTATCTTCTCATTTATCCTAATCCTGTTTCCACCCTAACATGACACTCACTGGCTGGCTGTCATTCATTGCACTGTTCAGGATGGTTTCTTTCCTTTTCACTCTAATCTTTTATCAGCTATAAATATTTTGTTGCAGGTGCTTTTTCTACTCTGCCTAAATACTGTTTGTACCATTATGGACTAATCTGTGGTTGGTTCATGAGTACAGTGGTATTGAAAGTGGTGTGAAAAGTTGCTTAATGTGTTAAAAGAAACTGTCAGAGTGTCTGGGCTCTGGATTTGATGCAAACAGGAAAAGATTGTTTCAGTTAAGGCACCACTTCAGCCCTCAAATGATCCTTTGGAATTGTCCTAAAGTCACTTCATACTGGTTGATTTAAATGCTAGAATGTAATTTTCTGATGAACTTCAGAGTAAGAAGCTTAAAAGTGAAATAAGCTTCAGGTGTTTTTGTATTCAAAATTGCAGCCTTGGAAGGAGTGGAAAATTACTGTGTTAAGGCTTCAGATAAATGCTAAAGTTGGCTGTAGGACATGCAGAAGTGCACTACCCTTATCAAGGGGTGAATTTTGTAAACAGAAAAATAAATTTAAATGTGATTGTTGAGTCTTGGTAGAAAAGTGATTGAAATGCAGTATTTCTCTTTGGTAGACAGACATTGCTTGGGGACAAGTTGTGATTGGGAAAACGTTTCAAGTAGCTACATCTAAATTGCAAATAAAAAGAGATTGCACTGATTTGACTGAACTAAATTGTTTATTTTACTGTTTTGAATTTGATTGCTTATTACCATTCATTTGAGGTGTGAAGTGTATTGTTGTGTAAAGGCCATATCCAGTTTTCTAGTACTTGTGAAATCCATTAATATGACAAGTGTTGGATGAGTGTGAGTGTTGTGTTCTCTGAATGTCCTGCTAATCTTTGATTTATGTAGGTGCACAATAAAATTCTGATTGTATACCACTCCATACAAATACACTTCTTAAATGGTAGAGCAGTTCAGGGATATTTACAGTTAAAAGGTGTGACTTAAGGAATATACCAGGAAAATCAAAGATGTATCACAGTGCTGTACACTTCTGTCTGAATCAGTTGAATCTGTTATGATAGGTTAAAATTTATTTGCAGGGTTGAAATTTGAGGTTTTTAACTGCTCATCAAAACACCAAACCAAAACCAACACTCTCCAAAGAAACCAAACCCCCAAATAAAACCCAGCCAAAAAACCATCCTGCTTTTAGCTTGAAACTGGAAGTGGACCATTCTGAGAGCTGTCAGCCACCCTCTTCTGTTTCTGTATATAACTTGTTAGAAACCACTGGGAAAAGTAGGATTGTTTCTCCCCTGATGAAATCCTGGAGTAACGTACTGGGAAGATTTTTAGGTTTCTTTGATAGGCTGGGAAGAGCATGTTTCTTTTTCAGCTTAGACATGGCTTCTTGCATATCAGTTCAAGGCAAACAGATGTCTGAAAATCAGGCTGCTTTCATCAGTATTTTTCCTCTTGGGTTGTTAGAAGAGCAAAATAAAGCTTTGCTGTGCTTTGAATAGACTTCAGCTATTCTAACTATTGAATAAGAATTTATCCCTGGTATCTCCATTCTTGGATGGGAAGGGATTTCTGGCATTCTCTCTCTTCCATGGTTTCCAATTTGGGGGTCTTTTTTCCCCTGCAAATAGCTCTCTGGGAGCTCTCTGAGCAGCTGTTAAGGTTTATGAAGGCAGCACTAGAATAACCTTGCTCTGACACCAGTTTTATAATTTTCCTCATTGTTGCAATTAAAACTGGCAGAAGATTTGTTCTTTTAACTTTACTCAGCAAATTTTCAAATGTAGTGAATATATTGCCATAGCAGCACCCTGACAAAGACTGGGTGCTGAGGAGCAAGGACTGAGAAGCTTTATTTGTTTTGCTTTAGACAGAAAAAAAATGAAATTTGATTGCATATTGAGACGCATTTTAAAATATATTTCCAGTAACCTTTCAGTGTATTTCAAAAGTCCTCACTAGAAAATACTCTTGAATATTACTCAGTAGTTTGTGAAAATTACTATTGTATCTCTGCTTTATGGTTATAGGTAAAAGCCAGAATAATTTCCAAAAAATTAAAGTTTATTTGGAAAAAAAATTCAGTTTAACCTCTTCCTAAAAATGGGTTCAGAGGTCAAGTATAACATTCTTAATATTAGAGTTGTTCCTGCCATTACCAGCAGTGTTTGTTCCTGACCAGAATGATTAGAGTTCCCTATCAGAAGGCAGGGAGTTATTTTAGGGCATGTGGTTCAATAAAGGCTTAAATTTCACCATGCACAGTTCATTTGGAATGTGGACAGATTTTATAGGAAACTTTGCATTCCTGTAACGTTGAAATTCTGGTAATTTCTATCAGAAATAGTGTTTTGTTAATTCTAAGTAAGTAATAGGAAGCAGGTTGTGTGAGTAATAGTATGGATAATATTAATATTAGTAATAGTATGGATAATATTATAAGAGTAATATCAAACCTTGGAGGCTCCATAAAATGGAACTAATCACTTACTGGACAGTAAATAATTCATTAGCTTTATATTGCCTATCAAACTTTAATATAGAAATACCTTAAAGCTTCTTGTATTAATCATAAGCTGCTGGCTAAAGTTCTGAGCTGTTACTTGATGTAGGAAATATGAGTAACATTTATGATACTGAAATAATTACTATTAAAACCCTTTTATTTGCTTTAAAAGCTGCTTTTAGCTTAATCTCTTTTGCATGTTGACATGCACATACTTCCATCACCAGGAGCTGCAGTGACAGGAGAAGGGGGAATGCTTCATGCTGACAGAGAGTGGTTTAGGTTGGCTGTAGGGAGGATTTGGCTGTGAGGGTGGTGAGCCACTGGCACAGGGTGCCCAGAGCAGCTGTGGAGGCCCCGTCCCTGGAAGTGTCCGAGGCCAGGCTGGACACTGGGGCTTGGAGCAGCCTGGGACAGTGGAACGTGTCCCTGTCCATGGCAGGGGTGCCACTGGGTGGCCTTTGGGGATGTCCTTGAGGAGATCTCCCCACTCCAGGGAGGAATCTCCACACACACTGCAAGAAGGGGTGTGTCAGAAGACCCTGTTCAGAAGTGGCCCTTGGCTTTTCTGGGGTGAAGTGCTGGACTGTCAGTCAGGTGTCCCCAGGCAGCCGTGCCAGCTAGGCAGCTTTAGGCAGGTTATCAGTAGTATCCCTCTTCTGTTCCTTTATCAGGTGTTCTGGCAGCTCTGCCACATCTTCTCCTCACCCTCGGGATGTTTAACTTTGGGATTGATGAGTCTGCCTGGTTTTAGCATTATCCAGCACCAAAAGCAGCATGACCCCATCCCCTCCATTCCCCACTGATAGCTTTGCAAGTAGGGCATTGTCTTACCCTGTTCCAGGCAGAACATCCTGCTGTGGCAGAGTGGGTGGTGTATCCCAAGTGCAAGGTCTCGTGCCTGCATTGGAGTGGTTAATTTACTGCAATATGCTCACTTCAGTCGGCAGAGCAAGCAACTTTTCGGATTTTTTACTGTATGCACTTCTTGGAACTTTGAGTTTGGTTATCTCCTAGTTACTTTTTAGTCTTTCTCACGAGGGGCACTTTGTCACATAAGGCAAGAGAAGAAAATATTTTAGATTGGTTTTGGGGTAATGATTAGGTTGAGTATGCCTGGAAGTCATTCTTTGAAAAAGGGAAATAAATGATTGCTAATATATGTGAAATTATCTTTAGTACGGTGAGTTTGGAAATTTTACTTCAATTGCAAGTCCGAAGGTTTTGAGGTTCATGTGGATTGATCACTTGTTGTATTCTTGTTTTTGCTGTTAATGGTGGTTGGCTTTTTGACTTGTAGAACACAACTGACTCCCCTGTTGCTGTGGAGACCTTGGATGATGTTCCTGAGCACGTGCTTAGGGGCCTTCCTGAGGATGTGAGGCTCTTCCCATCTGCTGTTGACAAGACTCGGCTTGGTGAGTGCTACAGCTGTGAAAAGAGAATGAAGATTTTTACAGTAGCTCACATAAATTTGAGTTGCTGTGAAAGCCTGGTGCCCTCCTGTGCTGGCTAGAGATGATGTCTGGTGTACTTGTCTGAAATAATTCCTCTTGGGAAGAGTGGACAACTCCCCAGTCCAAGACAGACACATGTAATGATCTTAAGAATGTGAATTTTGAGTAGAAGAATTGCTTGGAATAACTTAGATTATTTTTAACTCCTGATATGTGTCTCCTCAGGTGTCTGGGCAACAAAATCAATTTTGAAAGGCAAGAAGTTTGGACCATTTGTTGGTGACAAGAAAAAAAGATCTCAAGTTAAGAGCAATGTGTACATGTGGGAGGTAAGAAACAGCTTGTAAATGGAAAAATGTGCCTGTCACCAGGTCAATATTTTGTATTTAGCCTTTAATTTTCCAGATATTTTAGAAATAAACTTGATGTAAGGTAATTGCCATCTGTTACTGCCATTACTAATGGTTATTTATAGACACTTGGATGGAACAACTATTTTGAATTACAAAGCTTTAGAAACCATTGGCATTGTTTGAAATTGCTGTATTTCTTATATGCTATGTGTGGATCACAGTTGTCCTTAAGAGTTTGCTGCTGATCTTTGCTTTGTTGGCTTGAACCCTGAGTGCAACTGAGTGCTGTCAACTGCTTATGGAATTAGGGAAATTAGAGGGTATGGAATCTCTTAAGGAAGCCACACCACTCCTCCTCATTTAGCTCTTTGAAGACCAGCTTTTGGAGCTTTTGTAAGAGTTCTCAAGTGTTGCAGTATTTCTTGTGCTGGGCTTGCCTTGAAGCAGGTGCTGTCTGGGCAGCTGAGCAGCTCTGGAAGCTTCACTGCTAGTCAGGAGACCCTGGGTAATATGTAGATTTCAAAATATAAATGTCATAGTCTGGAGCTGAATCCCATCTTCAGTGTCTTTAAGGCAGTTCATAACCACTTCCAAAGACTTCTTCAGTCTTTCTGAAGACAAGCACAGGACATGGTTTTAGCAAAGTGAATAGTCGGGGTGGGGAGAGGTGGGAGAACTGTGGCATAGAATGTTCTGGAACATGGATTTTTAGGCTAAAGACACTGATAATGGTCATCCATCCTTCTGTCCCCTTGCTTGCAAAAATGGAACTCCCTGAAACACTAAAAACATGCACAGAGCTTAGAGTTAACCTCTATCAGAGGAATTGATCTAGGACATTCCCATAAATGCAAATTACCCTTTAGAAAAGCAATACAATTTTCAAGTAAATGTTTGTTGCATTGAGCTCATGCTATCACAAGCTCCACTGCATAAGGTATCTCCAGTTTTGATCTGTTACAGGAACATTTGGTGAGATGGAATCAGTCAAGTAAATTAAAGTAAATTATTGACCTTACAACCCTGTTTCTCAGTGCTGGGTGCTGAATGTTCATGGTGGATATTTTTTCAGTTTGTGTTTACAATGAAGTGATAATGGGAACCCTTGGTAGATTCCAGAGTAATTCCAAAAAAAGTGTGTTGCTTTTAATAGTGATTTTAGAGTTAGGAAAAAAGCAGCTAAAATGAGACTGCAACAGTTGGTCTCATATGCTGTTACCTGAAATCAGTCCAGGATCACAACTGTTAGGAAATATGGTTTGTAGAAGGATGGTGGTGTGTAGGAGCAGTTCCGTACATGGACACTCAGCTTGGGGAACAACCTTTTCCACAAGTGTTCCACTTGCTTCTTCAGTCAAATTAATCTGAATAAAAAATAAGGCTTCTAAAACTGGCATCTCCAGTCAATTTTAATGGTTTTGAACTGTCATACCAGAGGCTCATTGTGAAAAATGCAAGTTGTGTGTGTCAGTATATGCCTCTGGTATCTGAGGAGAGAACATCTTTTCCTTTTCTACTGGTGAAAAGCCACAGTTGGGAAAGTGAGAACAAGTGTCTGAAAAGGGAGGGAAATGCTGGTTCGGATGACTGGCACAGCTGTGCTGAGTGGGTTTTGTTGTAGGTACAGGAATCACTTAAAGTCACAGTGTTATGGAGAGGAGTTGGAGCTATTTTCTTTCTCACAGTGCACAAGGCTTTAAAACAACATTCTGTAAATTAGACTGTAATATTCTGTAAATTAGAAAAGCAGTAAGGTATTTTGGTTTGTTGAAAACCCATAATAAAGTAATATAAAAACATAGTAGGGTGTTATTTATATATATATAAGTAATCAGTAACTACATTTAGACATATATTCCATATCTGTTCAGCTCTCCCACAGCATTCTTTGGCTCTTCTCTTCCATTTCAACCAAAAGAATTGCTTTTGCAGTCTCACCTGGGATGCTGTTTATGCTTTCAGGTTGTGAGGGCTGGGTGAACATTGTATCAAAAATCAGCTGATGAAATCCATGCTGGAATAGTTTAAGTAAGGGAGATGTTTTCTATTTACTTGGAAAGAAATGAAGATGGTTATATGTTTATTAAAACTTCACTTGTATTGATAAAATTGTATTTCATTTAACCAACAGTATTATCAGCACAAAAATATTTGAATATATTAAGTAGGGTTTTTTCTAAGCTGTTGTAGAAGTGTACGTAGGATTGAAATTGGAGAACAGTTTGAAAAGCCTTGGAATTACTTGCAAAGTATCAGAAAATAAAAAGCTACAACATTGTAGTTTTTTGGACTTGTAGAAAAACAGAAAAGGAAAAATACCCACTGATAGCTCTTCTCTTAGGCATCTAACTTGGATTATAAGAAGAGTGGGAGATGCATAACATCTTGAAGGAGAAGCAGAGTTACCTGTCATCAGAAAATAGTGAAGATGTCAGTCCCCTTTTTGCTTTACTGCAAGTTGTCTGGAAATGTAAACCAGGAGTAGGTGTCAGCCTTTTCCCCAAGAACAGAAACCAAAGAATTTACACAGCATCTTGGAACATGCAGAATTTTATTGACATGGTCGGGTTCTTAAGGTGATCACAAGATTTCTGAAAGGTTAAAATGTTCTTTTATACCCTAAAGAAAGATTAAATGTAAAGTATGTTTTTAAATATAAAGTATCTTTCCAAACAAAGCAAGTGCTTCTAGCTTCTATACAATTACTTTTTCTAATTCATCAGATGGTAAAAATAAAGCTCTGTGGCCTTCATATCTTAAAATCAGTCAATTTACTAACTGCAAAATCTAGAGTATCATTTCAGGCTTGCCAAACTGAAAAGAAAGTGTAAAATGATTTAAGGATTTTGGCTTTTGAGCCCAAAGCCTTCAGAGAGGGGATTGCAGGCCACGAGTGGGTTTTTTTTCCAGTTAGCAGTTTCTCTATAAGATTGCAGAAGAGCAGCAACACTTTGCCAGTCCAGCCCTGGCTCTGCCATGCCCTTTGTGTTGTCTCTGGCCTTGGGTGGTAGTGAGTGCTTCATGGAGCTGTGAAATGCAGTGTTTTAGTGCTGCAGCATGGCAGGGTGGTAGAAATACTGCAACCTTCTTTGAAAGATCTCCTTCAGAGCCACTCAGAGTAAGGCCACCAGAACAGCCTTTTCAAGTCCATGCACACACACACACCACAGATAGCTCAGCAGAGGAAAGACAGGAAGGGTCCTTGTATGATGTATTCCAGCAAAGGTTTATTCCAAAGCACGCCAAAGGGATCAGGGACAAAGACAACACCATGCAGTCTGCACAGGCTCAAGTATGGGGTCACTGACCGATGACCCGAGGGCACAGGGGTGGGCAAAGGGCAGCTCCTGTAGGGGCAATGAGGGATGGGTGATTGGGGTGGGCAGGCTCAGCTGGCCAGTGGGGGAAGCAATCTAATGTACATTGGCAGTGGTGCTGCAGAGCACCATGGGCTGTCCTCTCTATCAGCCTAGGTGAGGAAAACTCTGATTTATTCTTCCAAGGCAAGGCCCTGGGGATTTCCCTGAGGGGGAAGGATTCAGAGGATCCCACATTTGAGTGCCATGGTGTGAGCAGGTGTCCCTCTGTCTGCTGCCTCTCTCACAGGTGTATTACCCCAACCTGGGCTGGATGTGTGTGGATGCCACGGACCCAGAGAAGGGCAACTGGCTGCGCTACATAAACTGGGCCCGCTCAGGGAAGGAGCAGAACCTCTTCCCCCTGGAGATCAACAGGACCATTTACTACAAGAGTTTAAAGGTATCGCTGTCTGACAGCTGCTACTTTGTTGTCTTTTATTATTAATCCCTTTCATTCTGCTTTATTAAAAAACTTTTTTCTTCCTATTTATATGAAACAGAGGTTGAAACATTTTATGAAACATATTTAAAACACTGCACATGCTACTATGAAACATATTTAAAACACTGCAAATGCTACACATCATTGGTATAAATTCTTATCTGCCAGTACAGTTGACATTAGATTTACTGTTAAACTACTGGAGGTTTCAACACTAAGTCTATCTTACTTTGACTAATTTATCTTACTGGGTAATTTGCTGTAGCACCAAATTTGATACAAGCTAGAATGAAAAACTACAGAGTATATGAACTAAATGTTTTTCTGTTTTTGTAGATACCAAGACTCCTTCTGCTGAGGATGTTTTTGCAGTAATCAGTTATTTTTATGGTCTGTGCATCGTTTGACAAAGTTTGGCTGTCAAGACACTTCTATGGGTAGCTCCGTGAAACTATTTCTCATGGTTTTATACCATTTTGGTTTTGTTCAGGGAGTGAGGGGAAGGCAGGGAAAAGAGTGTAATTCCTGGAGCATTTTATCTCTCAAAT
Source organism: Vidua chalybeata (assembly GCF_026979565.1). Taxonomy (NCBI): domain Eukaryota; kingdom Metazoa; phylum Chordata; class Aves; order Passeriformes; family Viduidae; genus Vidua; species Vidua chalybeata. The sequence goes on from NC_071551.1 coordinate 3,512,678, forward strand.
CAAGAAAAAAATGGTTTAACTATAATGGTGGAGCATGTTAGGTTAAGAATATTGTAGCTCTAAAGTATTTCTTGAATCCCTGCTCAAGACCTCCTAGCAGTGAGTATGTGTAGCTTAACTTAGTTTCTATTTAAAGTACTTTTGGGTGTTTGGGGTATATGCAGTTTTGTTTTTGCACTATTGCTGTTCCTTCCGTTTCCTTGTGAGGACAGCAATATCTGTAAATAACTGATATTTGCTTAAGAAAAGAGTGAGTTGATCCCGTGCAGTTTTGAAGTTTATGGGGCAGTACAGCAGTAGGTGAATTTTTTAGGTCACTCAAGCTAAATTGAAGAAATCTTCTAAACATTTTCTGAACTTAGGAATGGCATTTAAGTAGAGGTTCACTATTGCCAGCCAGGCTACTGACTTCTCTGCAGTGTTTATTCACAGAGGCAGGCTCCCAATACGACTCTGTAGCCAGCCTTGGTTTCTCTAGACACTTTATCTTGGATTTCTTCTGCCTTTGCCCACAGTCCCACAAGCTCATTAAAATAAATGTGCTTTTGAGTCACTCTGACATTTTAAATTTCTCCGTGAATCTTTTCTGCAAAAGTTTCAGTCCTGACAGAGAAGCATTCGCCTATTTAAAATTTGTTTATTTGATGGATGATACTGCACTAAAAGAAAATAACTGTACTGCTAAAAGAGGCTGAGCACTGCTGACAAAATAACAAATACCTTGTCTCGGCATTGGAATATCCTTTTGTTCCTTTGACTGTTGTCTCTTGCAACTTTATGAATTTTATCTCAGTCACACCTTACTGCTAACTGAGACAACAGAAGGCATGTGATAAAGAACATCTTAAATGTCCTTATCTTTGCATATAATGTTAGGATCTCTACACTGCCATTTCAAACCTGCTGTAAATTTACCAGCCCAGCTATGAACAGAACTTTCCTGATCTTAATCATAATTCATAAATTTAGGGGAGTTCCACTTGCTGACAAATAAACAGCACAGGTTTTATTTGCCCCTAAAGGAGAATTCAGGTGGCTTGTGTGTAATTTTGTTCTCCTTTAGCTGGAAGCATTGAAAGTAAAGTCATGGGGTCTTATTTTTCCTGAGGAGTCCTTTGGCTTTTTATAGGTTTTTAATTTGTAAGTTAAACAGGCTGATTTCCAAGCCTATTTGCTGAAATAGCAAAGTCCAAATTTGCTTGGTGCAGAACCTCCTCAGAGCTGTAGAGCTTTAATTTCCCAGTTCCCTGCTCTCAAAGAATAGTTATAGAATAGAATAGAACTTGTGAGTGAGCACAAGCAAATGTTTTTCTCTTCCATCCTCTCTTTATCTTTACTGAAGGGCTGAGGGTATTTGTAAGCTGCTTTGCACCTGCTTTCCCCAGATGCCTGTGTGAGAGCTGTGATATTGCAAAGGAACAGCTTAAACTCGTGATGCAGTTTCAGCTCTTCCTGCCTCTGCTCATGGCAGGAGCTGGCTCTGTAGTGTTCTTCTGCACACAGGACAAAACTTGAATTCTAGAAACAGTAAAATACAGTGAAAACTCAGTTTCAAAAAGTCTTCTGAGGAAGCTTGGCTATGAAACTGTTCCTGATTAAAATGAAATTAATTTGCTTGTGGAAGACTTTTGCCCAACAGGTTTATAATACCTCAAGATCCTCCCTGTTACATAGGAGAGAGCAACATAATGTAGGGTTATGGAGTGTGAAAGATTCACTCAAGTAAAGGTCAGACTGTTCACTTGGGCTTTGTTTGGTGAGATGAAGCCACATCCAGGTGCAGAAGCACAATATCACAGTAAAATGTGGTGTCTGTGGTGAAAAACAGATACTCTGATGAGGTCAGGCAGGCAAATGCCTATCTCAGTCTGTGCAGGACACATTAGAGTGCTTGAACCAATGCACAATAAATCAAAATTTAGACAATCTGCTAGAACCTCTAAGGTTACTTAGGTTAGGTCAATAACTTGTTAGGATATTACTCTTGAAAATAACAAATTTTGAACTTACTGTAAGCCTTTTGAACAGAAAATACTCAGATTAAGGACAGTTAAATGTTGCAGTTAAAACAAAAAGCACAAAAAAGTGTGTGGGAATTATTAACCTAACGAGCCTTCCCAAAATTCATGCCTTTTTTAGCCAGGCTGTCCCAGTCTGACACTGCTGCACCAGGGATCTGTAGGGAATAGTTTGGAGGAGGTTGGGCTTTGGAGTTGTTACTAGAGGGTGTCATGAGAAGAGTGGTGGTACAAGTGGCACTTGCTCAGTGTAGTCCTGCTCTCATATTGCTGCTGAGGAAGCAGCTTTAATTGTCTGCTTTTGAAGCTGCTGCTGCATCTCATTTTAGAAGTACAAGGTTAGAGGCCTTAATTTAGATTCTCGAGCAGTCACAGTAAAACTAAATTCATCAAGCTGAACGTTAGCTCCAGCCATGCAGCCAACAAATTACGTGTTCATTACCACCCTGTGTTTGCATTGCCTGAAACCTCATCCAGATCTTTGCTCTGGCTTTGTATATTTTTTAGATGATAAGAGTTTTTTTGCATCAGACAACTCTGCTGCATTCCTTGCTGCTCACCAGCTCCAAGGCCATGCAAATAACTTTGCCACTATTTATTCTGTCAGTCCTCTGGAACTCAAGGAAGCCAAGCTTTGCTTATATTACAACTTTTCCTTCCCTTAGTTGTTGGGATCTTGCACCTCTTGTTGTTCCAGTGTCTGGGGGTATGATGATAATTATCACCTTTATCATGTGCTATGAGACCCACTAAAAAATGGGCTGTAGAAGAAAGAAATCCTAATTTTCTTCTTGATACAAAATTCCCCTTTGGCTTCAGACTGGAAATAATAGTCTGAGCAACCCTTTGCTCTGATGGAAAGACTGAAAATAGGATCTGGTCTCCACCAGCCCCGTGTTCATTAAGCCCCAAAAGAGGGGAATTGAAGTTAAGGCATTTAAATTTCTCTTGGTTTTGGGTAAAATGCTTCAGGAAATGGTGAGACAATGAGGAAAATTTAAAAAGTTATAATCTTCAGTCTTCCAACTTGAGGACTTACTAGTTTGAGTCTGATATTTTAAGGAGCGTGTGAAATGAACTGATCAATAGTTTCTTTTGTTGGCAGTGCTGGGAGTATGAGTAGCATTTGCAGTGATGCCCATTTGACTGATTTAGTCTGTGATTTTTTTAAAAAACTGATTAAAAAGAATAGAAATAATCAATTTGGAATGGCAAACAAACCTTTGATTTTTATAGTGAAGTGGATTTATTAAACATGTTGTAATTATCTGTATTCCTGTTAACCCACTGTGACAGTCTTTTCCTGGATCTTTAGAATTTGTTCCAGATCCCAGCTGTAGTGGCTGCCTGAGCAGTAATTTTTATTATAATTAATTAATGTTATTTAATGCTTTGTATAAGGTAGGTATGTTTGTCCCAACATGGCTGCTCTCTGGAAAGAATTAACAGTGAATATTAATTATAATTGTTATTATAATTAATTAATAATCACTAATTATAAGTAATTAATAGAAATATTATTAATAATAATTAATTAATGTTATTTAATGCTTTGTATAAGGTAGGTATGTTTGTCCAAACATGGCTGCTCTCTGGAAAGAATTAACAGTGAATATTAATTATAATTGTTATTATAATTAATAATTAGTATTTATAAGTAATTAATAGAAATATTATTAATAATAATTAATTAATGTTATTTAATGCTTTGTATAAGGTAGATATGTTTGTCCCAACATGGCTGCTCTCTGAAAAGAATTATCAGTGAATATCCAGAGAAGCAAGCATTGGATTTAAATCAGTGCCACTATTTGAGGCAAACCACAATTTGGGACATTACAGCTGGAAAGTTCATGCCAAAAATAATAATAATAACAACAACAGCTGTGTATGAATTATTAATATGAGGACTATATTAATAATGAACTATCTAACTGTAGTAATATTAACTAAAACTGGATTAATATTACCTCGGTATTGTCAGGAACTGGCCAAAGAGCAATGGACACAAATAGAAAGAGGGGAAATTTGGGTTTGGTGATAAAAGATTCTCCCCTGGGAGGGTGCTGAGGGTGCCCAGAGAGCTGTGGCTGCCCCTGGATCCCTGATTCTGACTTTTTTTGGTCATTTTTTTCTGATTTTTTTTTTTTTTTTTTTTTTTTTTTTGCCATTTTTAGGGGTTATCTTTTATTTTGGTCTTTTCCTGGTCTTTACTTGGTCTTTTCTTGTCACTTTTGTGGGGCTTTTCTGTGTTTTCATGTGAATTTTTTGGGGAGTGATATTTTTAATGATGTTTTGTGTTCCAGGGGTTGTGTGTATGTGTTAAAATCCATGATGAGGTTTTGGGGTTGTTTTTGGGGTGTTTTGGCACTGTTCTCTGTGTGTGTGTGTGTTACAGTCTGTGAGGAGGTGTTTGGGGTGTTTTTGGGGGTGTTTTGGGGGGTGTTTTTGAGTGTTTTTGGCGTTGTTTTGGGGATGTTTGGGGGTTTTTTGGGGGGTATTTTTGGGGTATTTTTTTGGGTTGTTTTTGGGTTGTTTTGGGGGTTATTTTGGGGTGGTTTGGGATGTTTTTTGGGTATTTCAGAGCTGGTGTGTGTGTGTGTGTTACAGTCCGTGAGGAGTTTTTGGGGTGATTTTGGGGGTGTTTTTGGGGTTGTTTTGGGATGATTTCGGGGTTGTTTTTGGAGTGTTTTTTCGGGATTGTTTTTGGGTTGTTTTTGGGATGATTTTGGGGGTTATTTTGGGGTTGTTTTTGGGTTGTTTTGGGATGATTTTGGGGGTTATTTTGGGGGTGTTTTTGGAGGGTTGTTTAGGGGTTGTTTAGGAGTTGGTTTTGGGTATTTTTGGGGGTTGTTTTTGGGAGTTGTTTTTGGGGTTGTTTTGGGTTGTTTAGGGTTGTTTTTGCGGGTTGTTTTGGGGGTTGTTTTTGGGGTTGTTTAGGGTTGTTTTTGGGGGTTGTTTTGGGTTGTTTAGGGGTTGTTTAGTGTTGTTTTGGGATATTTTTGGGGGTTGTTTTTGGGGTTGTTTAGGGGTTGTTTAGGGTTGTTTAGGGGTTGTTTTTGGGGGTTGTTTAGGGTTGTTTTGGGGTATTTTTGGGGGCTGTTTTGGGTTGTTTAGGGTTATTTTTGGGGTTGTTTTTGGGGGTTGTTTAGGGGTTGTTTAGGGGTTGTTTTTGGGGGTTGTTTAGGGGTTGTTTTGGGTTGTTTAGGGTTGTTTTTGGGTATTTTTGGGGGTTGTTTTTGGGGTTGTTTTGGGATATTTTTGGGGGTTGTTTAGGGCTTGTTTTGGGTTGTTTAGGGTTGTTTTGGGGTATTTTTGGGGGCTGTTTTGGGTTGTTTTTGGGCGTTCCGCGCTGCTCCGTGCGCGGTCCGGGGGCGGGGCGCTCGGCGCTGTGCCCTCCGCCCGGCAGGGGGCGCGCGGGGCGGCGCCCCCGAGGCTCGGCGGGAGCAGCGCCGTGGGCGCCGCCGCGGCCGCTCCCCGCCCCGCCAACAACGCGCGCGCTGATTGGCCGCGCGCCCTGTGTTGTGTCCCGGCAGCCAATCGCGGCGGGAGAGGAGCTGTTGGTGTGGTACAATGGCGAGGACGACCCGGCGATAGCGGCCGCGATCGAGGAGGAGCGAGCGAGCGCCCGCAGCCGCCGGCACTCCCCGAAGGCCCGCAGAGGTACGGACCGCACCGGCCCCGCCGCCGCCGGCTCGCGGGGCAGCCCGGCCCGCGGCCGCCGTGACCTTCCGCAGCCCGAGAGAGGAGGGAGGCGAGGCCCCGGCCCGGCCCGGCCCGGCCGGCGGCGCCGCGGGCGGAACGTGGAAGTTGCGGCTGGAAAAGTTGGGAGAGGCGGCGGGAGCGGCGCGGGCCGGGCGAACGTCCCGCTCCGCCGGCGGAACACGCGGGGCCGCGGCAGCCGCAGCGATCCCGCGTGGGGCGGGGGCCGAGCCCGCCGCAGCCCCGAGCCCTCCTTGGGAAAGGCGGCGGAGTCCGCGGCGGTCGCGATCCCTCCTTGGGAGAGCGAGCTGAGCTCGGGGCCGCCGCGATCCCTCCTTGGGAGAGCGAGCTGAGCTCGGGGCCGCCCTGATCCCTCCTTGGGAGAGCGAGCTGAGCTCGGGGCCGCCGCGATCCCTCCTTGGGAGAGCGAGCTGAGCTCGGGGCCGCCGCGATCCCTCCTTGGGAGAGCGAGCTGAGCTCGGGGCCGCCGCGATCCCTCCTTGGGAGAGCGAGCTGAGCTCGGGGCCGCCGCGATCCCTCCTTGGGAGAGCGAGCTGAGCTCGGGGCCGCCGCGATCCCTCCTTGGGAGAGCGAGCTGAGCTCGGGGCCGCCGCGATCCCTCCCTGGGCAGCGGGAGCGGAGCCGGGGCCGCCGCGATCCCGCTGTGGAGAGCGGGGAGCCGAGCCCGGGCCGGATCCCTGGGGAGGGGAGGCTGAGCCCGGGCTTGGGGTTTCGTCAGTCGGGCCGAGTGAAGAATTCCGGTCCTGTTCTTTCCCTGCGGTTTTTAATTTCTTGTTGTTTCTAGGCCGATTTGCTGGTTGCGGAGTTTCGCGGGCGGTGGGAATGGCTGCTCCTGGCTGACTTCGGCCGAGGAGGGAGGGTGGGACAGTTTCGGGCGGTATAAACGCATTATTCCCTCTGTGAATATGCATGTCAGACCAGACATCCATTATTTTTTCCATTACTAATTCAGCAGCAGGGTTTTTTAGAGTGCGTGTGCCTCCACGCGTGGCCTTATATAACTGACATTTTGACTAACGTTTTAGGCCAAAATCACAACAAAGCCTTTAGTTACAGGGACTAGACATAAAAAGGGAAATATTCACCGTTGCAGCACGGATGTATCAATTCCTCTGGCATGGGAGGATGTACATTTTGGTATTCTCTGGAGGCTACAAACTAAAGAAAGATAATATTTTAAGAAGCATCATTATAATTTTTTTAAACTTAAAATGTAGGGCCTGATCTTACAGGTAGTGCAGCTGACTGGAACTCAGATTGGAACAAGGTCAGGTATTGAAAACGGTTATTGTGTGGGTATTTTATTTGAGATTGAGGAGGGGGGACTGTAGTGCAGCACAGTTATTTTGAATATTATTTCATAGGTTAAGCAAATACAAACTGAAATTCAAGCACTGAGTTTTATTTTATAATGAAAAAGCATATTTAGCACATATGTAAGCAGCACTTGATAAATTACAGGCTGTATTATGGTTTTTTTCCTAAATCTGCATTATCTTAGCACATGGAATTTGTGTGCCTATGAATTACCTGAAAGGCTAGAAAAACAACCTACAAGAATTTGATTAGATGATAAATGAGAAAAGCCAGACAGAATAATTTCTGAGGTAATTTTTCATGGCATAGAAGTTTGATTTGCATTCATGAAGTTATAGGTAAATATACCAGTAAACTAATTTGGTTTCTGGGTTTTGATTTTGTGCTCTTTTGTAGGTTTTGTGTTTTAACTGTTACGGATTTTACAGATTTCATAATTAGGAAGAGTAAATCTTTTCCCCCTTTTTATAAACACAAGCTCCTTACTGAGGCTCCCAATTATTGAATAAAAAGCAACCCAGAAAAACCAACTCCAAGCACAATATTCATGAAGCATTTGAGAATAACCCAGAATAAGCTATTTATGTAGTTATACACTTGTCTCATGAAGCAGAAAGACCAAATTCTTAGCATTTAGTTGATTTGAATTGTTAGATTAAAGTTTCAGCTGTAAAATGATAAGGCAATTCATTGGATATTTTGAAATTTTATAGTTGTTTTTCACAGGTTTCATTGGATTTTTTTTTTACTCTGCATTTACTCTCAGTTATTTCAGTGTTTGTAGTAACATCTGCTAATATTTGCAATTCACAGAAATCTTTTTTCAAGAAATATACACCTTTTTTTCCCTGCAGATTTGGTAGCAGTAGCTGCAGTGAGGATTCCAGAATGGTTTCTGCTGATATCCCTGCTCTTGTAGATTCAGCTGTATCCTTGGATGGGGAAGCCTCTTAATCCTAGACTTGAGGGATTTGAGGAAATACAGGAAATTATGATGAACATAATTGAAAAGTAATTAATTTAAAAATAAATAGTTCTAATTGTATGATAGAAAGAGAAGGGAGGAGAAATACTGACTCCCAAGAAAAAATCTAAGGTAATATTTGAATTAAATAGCAATTTAAGAAACTTGCTAGAGAGGAGCTCCTTCAAAGACTTGTGAAATTTGAATTCATTAGTGACCTAAAAAGATAAAAAAATTTTAAAATTTTACTTTATAGCACTGAAACACCCAAACCCACCCCAATTTTATTTTGGCCTATGTTGCACACTGTTGTCTTACATATTGAGAAGGAGATATAACCAAGTAAGAATTGCTAAATTGTAGCAACTGTGAATGAGTGTGTCCTTTAGGAACACATTTTCCAGAAAAGTAAAGTGACAGTTTAATACCTTAGGAATGACTAGACAAGACATTATTTGAGCGGTGTATTGTGATTCAGTGATACAGACCATGTAGTTATTAGATAAAACATTATTCTGTGTTCAGTAAAACAAATATCCTCTTGAATTTTTAATGCATCTTGGGTCTTATGCTTGAACAGCTCAGATGTTTATCATTTGACAGATACCTTGTTCCTGCCATCTGTGTAGTGAACCCTTGACAGAAGAGGTGACCATTCCACAGGTATTGGAAGTGGGCTGTCCACCCAGTCAGTGAGTGGGGGCTTTCACTGCTGTAACATGTTCATGTTGCAGGAGGAATCCTCTCTGCAGGAATGACAGACTCTGTGCTGTGAGGCTGAGGCACAGGAGAGGCAGAGCAGACTGCGAGGTGTGGGTGAGCCAGGAGCTGCCCAGGCTGGGCACACACGAGCTCCACACAGAACTGCTGGCCCTGACCTTGAGCTGCCCTTCTGCCAGTGATCCCTGACACGAGGGCCCATAATCTCCTTTAGAGTGGATCTAGGATGGCACCTGGCATTTCCTCCAGCTCCCCATCTCCCTCCTGCATATTTTTGGTTTTGTGCTCTGCATTCAAACTGCTTTGTAGTCCCCAGGTGTTCGTGTTTGATGGCTCCTGCCTGGCTTGGCTGTAGCTTTTCTTAGCTGGAATAAATCTTCTACACCTTCCTTCTACCATGCCCAGCAGCTCAGGAATCCTGGAGGAAAAAGGCAGATGTTACATTTGTTCTCATACATTGGAACAATGTGATGTTCCTAAGGTGCATTTGAGATGTAGAAAGAAATTTAGTAGGATAACAAAGTAAAGAGAGGGATGGAAATGCAACCCCCCAAAAAGGAAAATCTGGTGAACTTGAACTGGGTATCATCACAGATTTTTATCAGAGCCAAGCTGTTATTGCTGCCCTAACTACACAGTTCAGAGCCAGCAGCTGCCAGTGCATGGCCAACAATAGCTGAGATTAGGTTTTTTTGTTTCTTTTGCATTTTCTGAAATTTCTTTTTTTTTTCTTTTGTTAAATGTTTATCATTGTTTCTCCCAGGTTGTACTTAATGTGCTGCCTGCCAATTTCATAGGGAAATTTGCTCAATCAAATGCATTAGCACAAGATCTTTCCTAAATTCTCCTTCTAAGGAAATTAAAAAGAGAACAGCTTGGGTTCACTTTGCAAGTTGGGTTCGTGTGTCCTTGTAAGAAGTAGTGTGGAATTTTTATTGTGTCCATCCAGGTGTGTCTTCCTTTTCATATGACAGGAATAATCTGTAGTGTATTCCTGAGTGTAACATCAACAGAGTGTTTCCTTCAGAAAGAGCACATGAAGCCTCTGGCTTCAGACTCAGTCTTTCTGAAAAAGAGTAACTTTTCAGTAGCTAAAGTATTTTTCTTTTAACGAAAGGATGGTCATTCAATAGATGGTCATACATAAAGATATTCAATCTTTGTATCCGGCTGTAGTCTGCTTTAAGGTGCTTCATAAGGCTCCAAAGTGATCAAACAAGGCTAAAATCTCATTTCTGTTATGGATTATGTGGCAGATCAATAATCTGGTTCTGAAGGAAGAAAGATACTGATGTTACTCAGGATGAAAGCTTGTCTTGCCACATGCTTGAGAGTAATACCTCTAAAATAGCCTTTTTTGGGGAGAGAAGAGGACAGTGTTTTCTTTCTCCTGTGCTTGTTTCTGTCTCTGGAGGTGCTCGGGCCCTCGCTGTGTTCCCCTCGTGTCCGGCAGGCCCGCGGCTCCTCAGCGAGGGCTGTGGGAGCTGCGCTGGGGCTGTCGGGCTCTCAACAGAGGGGAAAAGTCTTCAGTTCCATTCTTCCAGAGGCATTTGCTGCATAGTGCAGCTGGAGTGGGTTGTGAAACCAAATGACCTCCCAGCCACAGTTGTGTCAACTCCTGAAATATTTTGCTATTGTGCAGGCAAAGCACCTGCATCAGGGTCACCTCTGTCGTGGACAGCCCTGGTGATTGTTCAGTGTGGTTTTAAATCTTGAACCATTGCTAATAAATCTTTTAAAGCTTTGTTACCTTAAATGGTTCTATTACTAATGTTGCTGCTTCCCATAGTTCTTACTGGGCTTCAGGCAGAACATGAACTCTAGGGGTACTCATAATAACTAACACTGGCCAGAGGCAGCATGAGATGAAGGTGGGTGAATTAAAGAATCAGTTATTGGCTGTTACAAATAATTTTTGTGCCTTGGTTTATATCAGGCTGAATGCAAAGTGCAACTTCAGGCTTCTGCTTCCCACATGTAAATAAACTCCGTCATCCTAAAAGTTACAGTGTTTTTTCTCTTGTCTGAAAGTGTGACTGTTGCTGAAACAGTGTCAAATTGCTGCTGGGAAACACAAACATGTAGGGATGAAAAAAGCAGGTTACATTCTGTGATAGTAAAAATCCTTGCAGTTTTTATTTTTTTGTTAATAATTTATAGGCATTCTCATGTAGTTCCAAATAATTAGCTGTATGTGAGAGTGCTGTAAATATGCATCCTGTTTATAGAAGGTAGGCCTTGGATTGCCATCTGGATGTCATCCTAAATGGAAATCATGGTTAAATGATGCTGTGATTGTCCACAAATGTATTAGGTTTGTACTTTGACTAAGCTTAAAAGTTTGTTTCTAAACAGAAAAGAGCTTGGGAGAAAAATGATTGTGTATGAGTTGGAATGTAGCTTGTAGAGGGATGTGCAAGTTGGATATTTGTAGCAAGGATATCATGAAATGATACTGTTATCTAAGCTCTATTTCCAATAAATTTAATGAAAAACTCAGGAGCTCAAGACTTCAAAATTTCCCAACCAATGACTGGTAAAAGACAAGGGAGGAAGGAAGAAGTCATCAAGATCATCTGGAACGAAGTCTTAAAATGGAATTTACTTTGATTTCCCCAAATCACACTGATTTGCAATAAGGTTTATACAACTCCAGTTCAGAAGCAGCATTTGGGGTGTCAAGGGACCATAACTCTCATAGAAGCATCTGTCTGGGGAGTAACTCATACATTTGAGGTCTTCTAAGCAGTGCAAGTTTTCTTTTAACCCCCATAAATGGGGGCCTTTGAAAGGGAGGCTTGTATTACTTTAAATTCCCATCCTCACCTCTCCAGCAGTGCCCCCAGTCCTAGGACAGCTGCTCTGTGCTTTCAGAACAGCCACGTGTAATTGGTATCACTCATTCCAGCCTTGCTCCTGCCTATGGATTTAAGAATGGGAGAAAATAAGCTTCATTTCAGGAATTAAAAAAGTAATTACCTGTATTTAAGAAAATGTAAAAATTCAGCACTGAATTGTCTGTGTTGGTGCCTTAAACTCTGTTTCTAAGTATAAACTTTTGGGAGTGCTACAAGCACCTTGCACACACTGTTACTTTATCTCTGTGGGGTTTTTGTCTTTGACTTAAAATAACAATCTGGCCTTCATGGTTGTTACAAGTTGTATTTCTAGCTACTAACTTAGATCTACTTACAGCAGATGTATGTAGTTACCTAACAGAATAAAAATTCTTGGGTTGTTTGGTAACTTGGATTCTAAAGCATTCTGTATTTCTTTTTATACTTTTGCATTTTTAGTCACACTTCCTTAGACTGCTTTTCTCAAGTTAAAAAAGTAAAATAGATCTAGACCACAGTTGTGGCATTTCCCAGCAAATTTGCTAATGCTATCTTCAGTTACATAATCCACAGTGGGAAGTGAAATAAGGCACCAGGCAGCTTTCTATTATTAATCAATTTTTTCTTTCAGATGATCAGGATTGGCTTTGAAGCAAGGAGTGACCTGGAAGGAAAGCTGATTGATATTTCACTGCTATTTAAAAAAAATATTATATTTAAAAAAAAACCCCACTGCATTTGGAAGTTATTTTCCTCCTTTCTTAGTAAATCCTGTTTTGATTTTCCTGAAAATAAGTTACTCAGTTGCTATTGAAATACCAGTTTCCTTGTAGAAATATTTATTGTATTGGGATTTTCCAAGACTTTCTTAGACTGTTGTCTTCTGACTCTTAGAACTGTTTAAACACTTCTGTGTAGAAGATGTGGAAAAAATTTGGTGATTGCTGTTAGGGAGGAGCTTTGCGATAGATTTGGAGGATTTGTTCCAAAATAGGAAGGGGATGAATTCCTGCAGAATGGAATAGGCACTGTTTTCCAGAGAGAAACAAGTACTTTTGTTTCCTATTCCTTCAAGTATTAAGTGATTTAGAGTTGTCCTGTTGCTTATAGAATATAAGAGAACAAACTCAGTGAGCTACTGACTGCCTTACATCTCAGTAAATCTGGGGGACTTCTGCTCACATGAATAATCCTTTCTTGAATTGCTTTGTGTTCCCTCACATAAGCCAAGGCATTACCAGCCACTGTTGCTCTTTCTGTGTTTTCCTGACCCTCATGTGCAATCTCCCACTTCAGTGGTTGTTTCCCAATTGGAAGCTCTGGGGTTTATGGTGGATGCAAGGTAAAGTCAGTTCTTCACTTTCAGTGTATTCTTATTTTATTTGCCTCCTGCTTGAACCATCTCTTTATTTAGGGAAGGCTTTAAGTTCTTGTAGTAGGAATCTTCTGTGGCTCTTCATAATTTCTGTTGCCTTTCTCTAGATATTTTTTGTTAATGCATCATCTTTTCAAAACCATTAGATCAGAATGAATGTGAATAATATTGTATCATTAACTGTAGTAAAGTTTTTTATTGCAATTTACCATAATTTTGCATTGACCATTTGTTTTACTCATGTTATTTACAGAGAATGTCTTATACCAAGGTCTTATCTGCAGATGCCCCCAGTAATTTATTATGCAGAGGTGAACAAGCACATTTACCTTAACTTCAGGAGTGTGCACACAAAGAAAGTTTTGATAGCTGGTTTGTTCATGGAAGACATGCAGACTCCATTTGAGTGTTTGGCTGAGAGCTCTTTTCTTTAATTGAGATCTCCTTCAGAAGGTAATTTGTGTTTGTCAACTCTGAAGATTCTCACATGGCCGCATTACAAACCTGCAAAATAGCAAAGAAATTTTATATTTTATTAACTGTTTTGTATATTTTTCAAATGAATGAAAAGGAAAAGCATATTAAGACTAGAGTGTATTTATTTTTTTCAATCTGTCAATTTATTTTGTCATTCCTGCCAAGAGCCTTACACAGATTGACAGGAATGACTGTTCTGAAGAATTCTCACTGGCCTACATTTGCTATGTTGAGTTTATCAAGGAAATGTTACAGCAGACTGACTTTCTGCTTGGGCTTGTTATCAGTTATTGAAACAAGACTCAGTGGCATCTGTAGCTAAGACATTAGGCAGTGTCTGACCATTTTCTAGAAGTATTTACTTGCCTTTTATACACTTTTCCCCTGGAAAATCACAATATTTATGTGGATCACCAGTGCCTGAGAGTTTCTTAGGATGAAGCTTTCTGAGCACTTAGGAGCTTACCAGCTGTTAAGAGTTAATTCTGTTGTTACACTTTGTTATCAGAGTTCTCTGAGAGCTTTTGATTGACTGTGATTAATGCTGCAGAACTTCAGAGAGGCCCTGTTATTAATGTGCTGATTGACATAAAATTATTCTAGTGAGAGTATTATAATAGCTGAAAATCCATCATCTTGATTATTATTGCTGCAAAATGCCATGGAAATGAGCAGTCAGCTATACATTATTCTAACTCTTGTTGGGAGTCAGATGCCTCACTCCAGTCTCCTCAGATACAGATCTCGTTTTGTTTGGCAGTCCATCAGAAACAATGTGACTGTTGAATGGGAAAGGCCTGGTGTTTGTAAAAGTGACTTGATTCATAGAAATTTGGGAACATTTTCTCAGGCATCACCATTATTCAGGGCTGAGTGCAGTGCAAACTTCCCTATGTTGCTGCCAGTAAAACTGCAGACTGTGGAGACAGTGAGCTGTGTAGAGCAGCTCAGTGCTGTGACCTGTCCAGCTGGGAATTGGGATCAGAATGTTCAAACACCCACCTTTGCCATAGCTGGATCCTCAGCCAGGTCTTGAGAGTTGCCTTGGGCTTTTCCCAAGGAGTACCTTGGGCAAGTGGCAGTGAGTTGAGGAAAAAATGGACTTTCCTGCAAAGTGTTCCCTTTCAAGCTGCAGGTGAAGAGCAGCGAGTCCAGTGTTTCTGATCTTACAGACCCCTTGTCAGGGATTGCAAAAGCAAAGTGGACTTTGTGCTGAAGCTTAGCTCATAGCTCTCAAATCCTGAACTCTTGGGTGTCACCCTCCACTCTCCCCACTCAGATAGCAGAGCTGGTTTTATTTTCTGGTTCCTTACCTGCAAATTAAATTGTCCAAGTTATGTTGCAGTGACCTTTTATTTCTGTAGTCTGTTTTAGTTTATGTTTTATACTATAAACAGGTATGTGCAAAAAACTTCTAGTTTTAACCCATTTAGATTAAATTAGACTTTCATCTTCCACGTAGCAGTTAACTGAATAGAAGACAAGTACATTTGTGCTCTGACATTTGTTTTCACTGTTTGAAAAGTGGAAGAGGTTGCTGTTCCCTGTAATAATTTCATGAGCCTGTGACCTTTCTTGGTGTCACAAATTAAGCACATAACAACTTGCTCTTGTCTGGTTTGGGGCATATTATAAATTTAGACCTTCTGTTGTTGGTCTTGTTAACATGAGCACCAACTGTTGCCGTTGTCCTGTAGCACAGTCCTTTTGAGAAATGGACTCATTGGGCAACTGGAGGATTACAGTTCCTTTGGAAATATAATTCAGTGTATCTCGTGTTATCAGAGAAGGCTGACAGGCCTTTCTCTAAGAAAGTATCAGTGGGCTGTGGCTGAAATGAATGAAGCACTTTGTTTCACCAAGGAAGTGAAGCAAATCTTCCACAATTTCCCAGCAGATAAAAATAATTTGGTGACTATATTGTACATTAAAATGATGAGTTTGCATAGTAGTATTTATCCTCATTTATTTACTTCTGTAAAGGACCTGCTGTGATATTCTGCCATATGACCTTGGATCTGTCACTCTGAAGCTGGAAGGAGATGAGTATTTTCAAATTTTACAGATACAGAGAAGCAAAGTTTTCATGCTGCAAATATGTTTTGACAGGAGCTGGTTATTAACAATTAATGTTCTTTGTTAGGTTGGAGACCCAGTTGAGAAGATGCTGTAATATTTTTAATGGGGACTGATGGAAAAACACTGCGTACTTAACACTAGGTAGTTGGTTGTACTGAAGAAATATAATAAGGTTAAAGGAAAGAAATTTAGAAATGGTTGTCAAAGAGTGAGTGAAATACATTTTAAAGCACAGAGGAGTGATTTTACTGGGACTACTTGGAGAAAAAAATTCTGAGAAGTGACATGTTGCAGACGTGGTAAACATAAATGACATGACAAATTTAAATAAAATGAATAACAGGACAAATTTGAGTGAGTGTAAATGAAAATTTTGAGTGTGACTTTGTGCAGTTCTGAGGGGTTTAATTTTATCCATGGGAGCTTTACATTGGTGATAGCACTGTCCAGATCCTGCATCTGTGAGAGGCTTTGCTCTTGTTTCCTCAGCGGTGGGGACTCTTGTTACAGTAATCCTGGGGCTCCTGTTAGACACAAAGGCAGCCCTGTTTCTGGGGATTGTAGCCTTTGTACAGCTGTGTTCTCCAAGCAAAGCCATTGCCCCTGTTCAGGCAAACGTTTGGATCAGTGCTTTGGGTTTGGTTTTCCGTGCAGTGACAGCGTTTCATGTGTGGCATAGAGAGGCAAAACTGCTCTGGATAGCAAGACACCACCTTGGCTAGCTGTGTGAGAAGGGCTTTTGGGTCTGCAGTGGACTCAAATGTCCTTTTTTTCTAATTTTTTTTTTTTTTAATGTCACTTATTTGTGTGACTGCTGCTGGATTGGAACATACCTTGTTTGTCAAACAGCAGAATAAAATGGCAGGTAAAGGTCTAAGTAGTTACTTTTGAAGATAGCTTAGCTAAAACCACAGATAGTTTTGATGTTCAGTGATCCAAATAGGACCATGACAAATATTTGGGTTTTTTGTTACAGAAAAAGACAGACTGATCTAGTAGTGCTCATTTTAAACTTGCTGGTACAAGTAGTTGTGTGAGGGCTTTAATTTGCATGACCTTGTAAATGCTGCTGTCAAAACAGGTGGTATTTCTAATTACCTGAGAGTAACTTCATTTCACAAACATTTTGGAGCAAGGTCTAGTGACTGGAAGCAACATTTTCTGGACTTAGATAAAAGCTTTGATTGGTTAAAGCAGAGATTTAAATTTAGACATTCTCTGTATTAAATACACAATTTGGGTGCTCTATTTTTAACTGAATTTTAAATAAAAACTGGCTAAATATAGAGAACAGTTATTTCTGGAAAGTGTGTGTGCCAGCTGACATTTCTTTTGCTGCAGCTTTTGTCTTAATACTTAACAAAACAAAAGCTCATGGAATAGAAGTACAGAGAAGAATGTTCATCGTGTTTTCTGTCCTGGCTGGCTGTGGGAGCTGTGGCAGCCATGGAGCAACTTGCTAGGAATTTGTAGTGAATGAGGGGAGGCCGTGTGGTTAGGGAGGGTGGGAGGCAGGAATACACCAGGAGTTGGAGTGATTGAGAAAGTCTAGAGCAAGTCTGCTCCCATATTTGTGTCCCCTTTCTTCTGTTTTAGAAAATTGGCATAAGGGCAGAAATAACATTTTCAAATCTTGCAAGGATAAAAGCTCTACATTTAATTATTTATACTTAATTGTTCCATCACAGCTCGTGTGGGTTAAAATTGCATGGAATTAAACCCTTGTTTGCCATGCCTTGTAATTGTTGGGTGACATTCTGTACTACTTAGGTCATTGTAAGTCTTGTAGTCTATAAACTTAAGACTTCCTGGGAAATGCACTCAGGTTAGTCAGAAGGCAGAACATGTTGGGGATTGGAATGAGATGCTGCAAGAGTGGATGACATACTCTGACAGACAGTGTAAACTGGTTTTGTCTCTTGTCTGGTACAGAGTTATGGTACATAATTTAATTTACAAAAGGTAACTTGTATGGAGAAGACTAGAGATGGCTCAGCTTGCAGGGATTGGTGTGATACCACACATTTAACACTTCTGAGGCTTCCCACTCAGAATTTTTCATCAGTTTTTTTAAAATCTGTTTATCTGAAATTTGTGAACAGTGTCAAAATTTTCAAGTCTCACAAACTCCATATAATGGCAATATATTCCCTTCTGCTTCTTGAAAACTGTTGGGTCATTTCTTTCTCTTGGCAAGGCACACCTATGGTGTCATCCTCACATTTCTTGTACTGACTACCATAATTCCAGAAGTTTGTGGTGAGACACAGTGACATGATCTTCAGTGCTATCATTGAAGTGGAGATTTTGCCAAACATTTGCAGAAATTGGTGTTTTAAATAGCCCAGCTCAGAATTTTCTTATGCTTTCCATGGCAACAAGTTCATCTGTTATGCAAATGTCACGTTAGCAGTCTCTGTCAGTGCACAGCTCTGTTTCTTTCCTGCAGAGTCTATTTAGTGCTTGGTACAAATAGTTACATGCACAGTTTGGAGTATGTACCTCTGTCTTCAGGTGTCCTGAAACACCTTCCCAAGGTGAGACTCCATCACCCCTTTTATATTGTGGTTGGAAAATGCAGTGATTAAAATGTGCTCTTTGTGAGTGATGGTTAATGGGTAGCATTAGGCTTATACAACAGGCAGTTTGGTATTAATAGAATTGCTGTGAAGTTTGGCTTCCTCTTTCTTCTGCTCCTACTGGGTAAGCTTGAAAGTGTCTTTTTATGGAAGATGAGATGCAAGTTCTGCTGGAAAAAATGACAGAGAAACCTTTGCTCACTGCATTTGCCCATAATCTGTAGATAATTCACAAGACTTTTCCATTTTTTCTGTACTATATAGCTGTATGTATTCTATCTCTCCAGCTTTAATGTTATTTGATACATTAGGTCTGGGCAGATTGACTGTACAGAACCATGATTTGCTGCAGCTCTGAAATATTCTTGTGGTTCTCAGGAACTGGAGGTTAAAATTCTGTTGTGATTGTTTTTGTACACTGTGAAAACAGCTCATGTCAATTTTAGTGTTTCATTTGCTTAACAATACAAGTTATGCCTACACAAAGTAGCTGTATCTGATAACTTGATAATGGTGTTGCAAGAAGTACACTCCACTAAATATTTACAATGATGACAGATTGAAGAAAACAGGGTAATAAAAGCTTTTACATTTTGCTTTTTTTTCTGCAGGTTTTCATACCTACCTGGCAGCATTGTTGAAATATGCCTCTTAATGATACTGTGTGTGGAGCCATTTACATTTAATTGACATTCCTTTTAATGAGATATTTGTTTAAAAATTTGATCTGTTGCTTGAATTTCACCCTTAGACTTGCTGGAATATGATTAAAAATGTGCTGACTTTGCCTCTAAAATTTTCTGTTTTAGAAAGATAGAGTACTGAAAATGGAGGTTTTCATGTGTTCATACCCACCAGTGCTTGGGATGATCTGTAGCCAAAGTGGGAAATGCTCCTGGTACAGTGTATCTATCTTACACTGACAGAGAAATAAAAATTAAAAGCTTTTTCTGGGTTGTGGGGAAAATAAACCCCAGGAATTATCACCAAAGGTGTTGTGTGGCAGCACTGGAATTCCTGAGCCGTGGGCTCTTGGGAAGCCTGTGTTTGGGTTTTGTAGCCTGGTTTGTTGCCAGTACAAGGGTGTTTTTCTCCAGAGCACTTGGTAGGCAGTGGTTTCATGGGTTGTTTCATTTTAAGTTGGAAGCTTTAGGGTTCCAAAGCCATTCCCTCCCCGGGTGATGAGTGTGTCTGTTCAGAGGAACTTGGAGTTCCTCAGCTAAGCTTGCTGGAATCCTTTCAAAGCAGTACTTAACTGCAAGTACTTAAAAGGAACTTTGATATCTTGTTGTATTAACAGTAATATTTTGGAAGAAGTGGATGTTACAACATTTAAGCAATGTTTGTTTAAATAAGTCAGAATTGTTGAGGCTTTTTCTTTCAATCTTTTTATTCTTAACCTAATATTAGTTTTTTTACTATTTTTACTCTTGCTTCCCTTTTCTCCAGTAATTTAGTGTGACATTTTGAACCTCAGCTATCCTAGATCACTTAAAACTATGGACAGCAATTTAAGAAAGATTTAATGAGCACAGTCTATGAGCTGGTGGATGCTGTGAGTGAGGCACTGAGCCAGGTGCTGGGGCTGTAAGGTGCTGGATGGGCAGCAGCGACCCTGTGCTGTCTCCTCTGAAACGTGGCTCTTGGCTTAGATATTGGAATAAAATATTTGCATAACTTTGTGGGTTTGAGGTCATGTTTCTGGCAAATTTCTGTAATCCCCCTGATTATAAGAATAATCCTCATATGCATTCATTTTTTAATATATATATATATATATATCAGACATGTTGTGCTTACCAACTTTCCCTAAACGTTGGGAGTTCTTGGCTGTCTCAGTGGCTCAGAGCAGCCCTTAACACACAGCTATGCTGCCCTTTATTTAGCCAGGTGGTTCTTGATTTGTCTTTGCTGTGTGAGCAAGTGCTGGTAAAGAATAACAAACAATTTTGTGAATAATGGAAGAACTGAAAAAAAACCCAAACAAAAAGCAAAACAAGGAATTTTAAATGCAAACAGAGGAACATACTAAAGGAATAGCCCTAGTATTCACATCTTAAAAATTAGCATTTTGAATTAAACAGCATTTTTTGGTGCCTAGTTACCTTAATGTTTAATCAGTTCAACTTACTGACTATGCAAGGTCTTTAACACCCATGTGCTGTGCCATTCACAGCTGGACAAGATTCTAAGAAGTCACGGCAACATGTTTCTGCATTTTGTCGTGCACCTCCAGCCAACACAACTTGGATTTAATTTTTTGAAGGAATTTATGCTGTTCTTCTGGATATAGCATTCTGTGTGTGAAAAAGGCATGCATGTGTTCTGGCCTGTCTGCAGAACAAACAACTACTCAGATTTTTACTGATGCCTGAAGGCTTAAGGAGTTTATTTTGAAAAACATGACAACAACCAGCATTCTGGATACAAGAACAGATGAATTCTGGTGCGCAGCAAGCTGTTTCTCAAAATTCAAGTTGTATCAATATGTTAAAATCCACTAATCAAAAGAATATGGAAATGATCATGCAGTTGTTTTCTGCTGAATTTTCCAAAATAATGTTTTAGATTGAATAGTCACTTAATCTTTATTCCATTCTTTAAAATGCCAAAGTACATTTTTTTTTCAATAAAAAAATTAACCAGAAGTTGTTTTATAGAATAGTAGCAGCTTTTGCATGGGATTGCTGCAGACTTTAATCTCAGCCAGTTCCAAAGGGTTAACTAGTGAGTTTTTGTTATTACTGCAGACTTTAATCTCAGCCAGTTCCAAAGGGTTAACTAGTGAGTTTTTGTTATTACTGTGATTCCAGCATGAAGCTGTGTGGCATTGTCAGTGTAATGTGCCATTTTGTCTTTCCCCTTCAGCCACAGCCTAGCCAAGTGCTGCCCTTGTCTGTCCCCTAAGAATACTTTTCAGGTGGTCTCTGAGGGAGCTTCTCCATTGTTTTCCAGGAGACTTGAGATTTGGACAGGTTTCTGTGGTACTTTTCAGCAGAGCACTCGTGGGGTAAGGTCTAGGTGTGTTACTGGGCTGCAGTTAGTTGTTGGCTACAGATCTCAAAGGAGTAACAGTAATTTCAGCTCATTCCAATTATTCTTTTCCCTTATTAACCCAAGAATTTTGGGGAGACAGATGTCTACATTCTGTATTTCTGTAAGAGATTGAAGCAGTGTTTGAGCTCAGGTGTGAATGTCCTTCTTACTTTATGATGAATAACTGTGAACATGTTTGGTGCTGCAGTTAAAGGTTATTAAAGACAATGACATCTTGTACAGTTGAGCAATATTTAATTATAGAGTTCAGCTCCAAGTGTATGGAAAGACTGTGTTAAACATCTTCCCTCCCAGCTTCTGAGTAGGCTTATTCCATCCCACCAGAAATAACTCAGTGGTTTAATGGTCCCATTAGTAGTTTGGTTAACAACAAAAGTCTGAGCACAGCTAACTGTCGGTTGTTCAGAGGTGTCTTGGTTTTATCAATAAAAGGAAGTATGGGCAAATAAAGGTTACTTCTCTTTTACACTGTTACTCTGTGGTTATCTGAACTCCTCCAGAATTAGTGGGAGTACTGATGACCTGGACATTAGCAGTAGCATGAGTTCTCCTGTGCTTGTTGCACTGTTATAAAGGCTGAGCTATAAATGCTATAAAGGCTGTGAAGGCTGAGCTGTCCTGTAGCAGAAGTGGAGAGGAGAGAAAAAGGAACCCTATTGAAAGTTGCAAGGCAAATTGGTGAATTCCTCTTTTGATCTTCATCACTGCAGAAAAGTTCCTACTTTCCATCTGTTTATTTCATTCATTTTCCTTTGCATCTTTCTTTTACAATTCTTCTAAAGCACATACACATATATTAAGGTCTGCCCTTCATTTATTCTTTTGTCATTGTTTCCATTTCACTTTCCCTGTGTTTCATTCCTGTATCTTTCTTGTTTAGACCAAGTGGAGGATCCAGCTGGCCGTAGCAGCCATGTAGGACCCTTCAGGAACCTGATGGTAAGTGCACGTGTGTACTTATACTCAGGCTTCCACCAGGTTCTGTATTCAGAGGCATTTCTCCCCTCCTGCAGGCTTCAGTTCGTTCCTGACCTCTGAAACAAAAACCTAAGGCAGGCCTTGGACTACTCATTGATACCCTTTATATCAGTAGTAGGTTGTGTTTTTATTGGAAATCTGCAGGAAGAAAATTATGCAAATCTTCCAGGGTTATATGGATTTTTAAAGCACTTTGAGAACTCATGTGAGAAAGTCTATTAACAGTTGTTAAATGTCTTCAAAAATTTCTGAACTCCAAATATATGAAAGCTGGGAGAGCATATTAGTGAAGTATCACCTATTACTGTGTTCTTAAATTCTCTTCCTGGGCATGTGCTGTTGAATGGTTAGGACCATGAAATTGTGCATCTGGGACAGTCATTTTCATGTTTGAGTACAGTGAATTCTTTGAAGCTTTTCAAAGAAAGCTGTGACCTAGAATATTAACTAACTAAAGCTGGTAAAGGAGATCATCTACAATGGTTTGGTGTCTCTCATTGATATGTGTCAGAAATTGATCTGACACATCTGAAATGTTGTCTGTGCACAAGAAGTTTGTTCACTGGTCAGAGAAAGGGCAGGTCAGGTGCTGGGTGAATTCTCTCTTCAAATGCATCGGTGCTCAAAGGCCAAGAACTTGAAACATCTCCAGCTGTATCATGGAGCAGGTTACATCATGAGCAAGTTGCATCTCTTTTTAGGACTGGCAGAACTTGCAAATTATCTGCTTTCCATCAGTAGCATAAGGTATGTGACATAATTGCCTTGATTTTGTGTGAAAATCCTGCTATTGATTTCTCAGATTATAATTGGATTTGAGGTACTATACATTTTATATTCTCTCTGGATGACACTTTGAAACATACCCGTGTGCTTTAGCATTTGGGATTTGTGTGGATGCCTTTTCATACTTCAGTTCACCCTTGAAAAGAGCACAGTATTGTTAGAAAAAATAATTAATTTGGTCTTGGTTTGAAGACTTTGACAGTAACCTGTTGTTATGCTGAAATTCAGGGCTACTGTAGAGTTAGATGCAGAATTGCCCTGTGACTTCATCTGCAGTACATTGGACACTGCACTGTGGGGGGAAAAGTGTCTCTGAGCACGTGCCAGGTTTGGCAGGTGAGGGGGGCCTGTGCACCAACCTTTTCATTCTTGTTCCTAGTCTCACCTGTCGAGAGAGATTAATCAAGAGTTTTGTTGTTTTTAGGTCAAGATACTGATAGTGGTCTTCAGATGATAAGTGGTCTGCAAAAAGGTTGAGAGTTCTTAGGGTTCTAGGAATTAGGTATGATTTGTTGTGTCACCCATAAGGTGTATTGTGATGTATGTTTGGTTCCTAGGAGTGTGTTGAAATCTTACATTTCCACTTCTTCCCTAGAATTGGAGCTGTTGGATTGTGTTATTGTACATTCCCAGAGAATTTCAAGTGACTTGGGAGATACTTCTGGAAACTTTGATATCCTTCATACTCAGATCTTGGTAGTGTTGGTTGTAATTATGAACATTAGAGGTGGTGATAATAAAAAAATGGTGTTCAAATTGGACTTTCAGTAGCTTGTCATGTAAAGAAAGATGTGCTTTAACTTCTTAATGCCTATGTGAACACCCAAATATGTGCTAAATCTTCTGATAGTTGCAGGTGTTTGGTATAAAAGCAAAATTTAATGTTGCATTGTTCAAACAACCCAGTATCGGTCCTTTATGGCAGGTAAGACATGGGCATCATAACAATAATTGAGGATATTCAGAGAAAATTGCTAGTTCTCTTTAGGAATGATGTGTGTGTCTTTCCCAAAGGTGACAAAAAATTCAGTCTGAGTGACTATTGTCAGGTTATAAGACTAAAATCTGTTAATTAGATAAGAAATTCAAAAAGGTTTATTACATGCATAAATCTGAAAGACATTGGAATTTGGGGATGGCCTATGAAATCTGAGCTCCTTGGGAGGAAATAGAGATAGTTATTTATTTTTTTCAAATCAAAACAAGTGTTTCCTTTTAAAGCTGAGTCTGTCTGAGCTGTTCTTTTGGGGCGGGTATGTGTACTTGGAACTTCTTGGAACAGAGGAGCATTTTTTTTAAAGGCATTTCAGTTTCTTGGCTCAGGATGTGAAAAATATTTTCAAGGGGTAAAAAGGAGGAGTTTGTTGACAGGATTGTGACGTGGAAAAATGTGATTCTAACTAGGAAGTGGATTTAGGGCTGTGATGGACATTTCTGATCAGAGGGAATGGGCAGTGTGTTATAAAGTAGTGTTTTGTGTGTTAGAAGGGGCAAAGGAGGAGTTTGGATTGCTGCTTCTGGACAGTTCTTCCCAAGAGTTGTGTGTAGAACCGTGCAGTTTCACTGGTGTTTTCTGTATTCTGTGTGAGAGTACAGTCTGCATTGAAGTGAATGAAAATCCATAAACTTTCATTTGTTACTACACACCCCATATCATAATTTCTGTATGTTATAGGCCTGAATCTATAAGATTAATGGCAAAAATTAGCAGTACTTTGTGATGCAGTGGAAAATGAAGTTTTCAGTGTGTTTACATCTTACAGTACTGGTCAGCTCTTTGCATATAATGCCCTTTTGTGCTCGTCATCCTCTGCAACTAATACATGCTGCTTCATTTTGCTAACAGAAAGTGACAACTTGAAAGTGGTGTTTGTGTCAAACACCACTTCATCATTTTCTGTTACCCAGTTCCATCTCATTTGGTTATACTGCCTTTGCCCTGTTGGTCAAGCTCATGCTGCTTTCAATCTTCTCATGATGTTATTACTTCATTGTTTTTATCATAACTCTCCTCATCATTCAGAATGTTTCCACAACTAGAATAAACCTCTATGGGTTTCTGTTTTGTACTGTCTTCCAGTTAGCATTAGGATTAATAGTATATGAAGAGATTTTCTATTTTCCATATACTTCTGTGAGATACAGGAATTTAGTGGCCATATTAAGGCATTGGGTAACTGCATGATGTGAGCTGCTTAACCCTGGACAGGTAGTTTGTTCTTGCTTTGAAAGTGAGGAAAGTGTTTCAGTGTCTGAATTTTTTTACCTGAATGCTGTCTGTTCTCCTAATCAGTCATTTGTATTCCTCAGGAAAGCAGGGACTCTACAGGAGTTTGTTACACTCCAGAGCTGAGGGTTTAAATCTGCCACTCATATATGACAAATAAAAATCGTTAAGCAGGAATAATAAATGCTTTTTTCCCACTAGGAAAGAAGAAGACTCAGGAAGGTAAAAACAAGGGAAAGAAGGCAGCAGAAACAAAACAGAAAAAGACTGATTTGGATTCTACTTCTGCAGATATGAGGGATTCTAAAGAAGGTGAGTTCTCAAGTGTCTTACTTTTTCCTTCTATTTATCTTTTTGAATCAAAGGATGCTTGTCATGTTTAGTACATTAGCAGGTTATCTTGCTGTAGCAAAGTGAACATGTTTGTATCGTTTACCCCAATTGTTTTACTAGTTAGGAACTTGGCTATTAGAAGCTATGGCTTGTCATTAAATGAACTTGGCTATGTCATTAAATGTACAACTCTGACCCCAGGAAAAACTAATGTGCTGCAAAATGTAGACACAAACCCAAACTCCTTAGAAGATAATAGCAGAGCAAAATCCTTATTCTAGTGTATTTGGAGCTTAGTTTCATGGTCATTATTTATTGCTAATTAACAAAGTCCACACCAAGGGGGAAAATACACAGTATTAATTCTTCTGACTCATAACTCTTCCATTCCTTCCCTCTGTTGTCCCTTCTGCTTGCACAATACTTGCACCACTGTTCAGGTGTCTTATGGCCCAGCTAAGGAATGGAGAAGGATTTTTTGCTCTATTATGTACCCACTTAGGCAACATTGTGGGGATTGGCAGCAAAGGAGTTTTCATTGCAGAATCACTGAACATTTTGGGTTGGAAAGGACCTTAAAGCTTATCTTCTTCCAATCCCCTGCATGGGCAGGGACACCTTTCACTAGACAAGGTTGTTCAGAACCCCATCCAACCTGGCCTTATTTTCTTCAGCAATGGATATACCTGAGAACAGATAGGTAGGACTTGCATGCAGGAAAACATCCATCCACATGAGTAAATAAATGAGAATTGGTGATATTGTCTTGGGTCAGGAACGTTGGATATGTTGTGCTAGAGGAAGAAAGGTGTGGCATATCCTGAAGTGTTTGGTAAAAATATCTCATGCTTTTCTTTATTGCACTCTTGTGTTCCAGCTCATAAAGAGGAGGATGAAACGCCTTCTGTTTCTGCTGTGCTGTCTCTGGAACAAACAGCTGTGATTCAGGAAATGGTAAATCAAGATGTACTTCCAAAGCTGATGATCCCCAGTCCAACCAACGAAACACAAGTGGTAACTGAAGACAAACAAGGAGAAGCAATAAACTGTGCATCAGATGATTTAGATGATGATGAAGAGGAGGATGAAGAAGAGGAAGATGAAGAGGAGATAGAAGATACCAATATGCCTAGAGAAAATGCTGGAATGCCTTTGATATGTGAGGAAAAGTTGGACTCCATGGAAGAACAAAAGAGTACATCAGAGGAATCTCCAGAAAGCTCTCCAAAGAAAAAACTCGTGGTGAAAATTCCAAAAGCAGAGGGGGAATCCAACGGTGATGTTCAGGAAACATTCATGTTTCCTTGCCAGCATTGTGAGAGGAAGTTTACAACAAAGCAAGGACTTGAGCGCCACATGCACATCCATATATCCACCCTGAACCACGCGTTCAAGTGTCGATACTGCGGGAAAGCCTTCGGCACTCAGATCAACAGGCGGAGGCACGAGCGACGCCACGAGGCCGGGCCGAAAAGGAAACCGTTCCTGACACTGACCTCGTCACAACACCTGGATAATGTTGCTGATAACCAAGTCATTGTGGATGATGGTCTTAAAGATGACCTGAATGTTTCCAGTCTCGTGCAAGACTCTGTTGTCTTGGATTCTGAGAAAGTTTCCCAGGAAATGTCAAACTCCACGTTTGCTGAGGAAAATAAGGAGCCCAAAGAATTGCATCCATGCAAATACTGCAAAAAGGTTTTTGGTACTCACACCAACATGCGGAGGCATCAGCGTAGGGTTCACGAGCGTCATCTTATTCCCAAAGGTGTCAGAAGAAAAGGGTTCTTTACTGAAGAGCCACCTCTCCCGACAGAGCCAGCCCCAGCAGTCCAGAGTGTGTACATAGCGAGCACAGAAATAGAAGAGGAAGGTGAAGGAGATGATGTCTACCTTATGGATATATCCAGCAATATCTCTGAGAATTTAAATTACTACATTGATGGTAAAATTCAGTCCAACAGCAGCACTAGCAATTGTGACGTGATTCAGATGGAGTCCAACTCTGCAGACTTGTATGGATTGAATTGTATAATCAGTCCGGTCACAGTGGAAATTTCCACAAATTTAAAGGTTACACAGACACATGTGAATGAACCTCCTAAGGAACCCGCTAGCAGTGGGAGCAGTGAATCCAAAAAGAGAAGAACTGCCAGCCCTCCTCTTGTACCAAAAATAAAAACTGAAATAGACCCAGAACCTATAACTCCTACTAGTTCTTTAAATCTTCCTCTTAGCATTTCAACAGAAAGCTTACCTTTTCATAAAGAAAAAGGGGTTTATTTGTCGTCAAAATTAAAGCAGCTTCTTCAGACACAGGACAATAAGAAGATAACTCCATCAAGTGAAATCCCTAAAATAGGACCTTCTGTTACATCAACGTCTGTTTTGCCTCCAGTATCCAGCAGGTTTAAAAGAAGGACCAGCTCTCCTCCCAGTTCTCCACAGCACAGTCCAGTGCTTCGAGACTTTGTCAAATCAGGCGAGGGAAAAACTGTGTGGAATGATAATGTTCGGAGTTCAAAAATGCCAAAGTTAGAAAGCCACAGCAACTCACCTGCTTGGAGCTTGACTGGAAGAGAGGACAAAGAGACTTTGAGCCCTCTTTGCTTTGAAGAATATAAAATATCGAAAGACTGGACAGCAGCTCCGACTTTTGGCAATGTGTGCAACCAGCAGCCATTGGATTTATCCAGTGGTATGAAACAAAGGTCTGATGTCAAAAGCAAGACTCAGGTTCCCTGGGAATCTGTTTTAGATCTAAGTGTGCATAAGAAGCCTTGCAGTGATGCTGAAATTAGGGAATACAAAGAAAATTCCACACATGCAACATGTAGCGGCGTTAAGAAGAAGAAACCCACCACTTGCATGTTGCAGAAGGTTCTGCTGAACGAGTACAATGGGACGGAAGCAGCCCCAGACAGCGCGCTGGGCACGGACAGCGCCGCCAGCCCCAGCAAGGCCCTGGAGCCTGAGGCAGAGCCCGACGTGGATCCCGCGCTCTCGGCGTCGTCTTCCACTGACACTCAGCCCCTGAGCTCCGCCGCTTCCCCCGTGCCACAGGCGTCTGCTGCACCTGCCGTGTGCCAGCTGCCTCCGTTGTTAACGCCCACCAACCCCCCGTCCCCGCCGCCCTGCCTGCCCGTGCTAACAGTGGCCACCTCACCTCCCCCACTGCTCCCAACGATGCCCTTACCGATCCCAGATGTCTCTGCCAGTGCCACTAACACTTCCTCCTGTCCCTCGCCACTCTCCAACACTACTACCCAGTCCCCACTACCAGTTCTTTCACCTACAGTTTCTCCTTCTCCATCCCCTGTCCCTTCTGTTGAACCTCTTATTTCTGCTGCTTCACCTGGCCCCCCTACACTGTCTTCCTCATCTTCCTCCTCCTCTTCCTCCTCTTTCTCATCCTCTTCCTCCTCATCGTCTCCATCTCCACCTCCTCTTTCTGTAGTTTCTTCTGTTGTTTCCTCTGCTGATAACCTTGAAAGTTCTCTCCCAATAATAAAACAGGAAGAAGCTGAAAGCGAGCAGCAGAAAGCGAGAGAAGATCCTCATACTTCAAGTGAATCAGGAGTAGTGCAGGAAACGTTCAACAAGAGCTTTGTGTGCAATGTCTGCGAATCACCTTTTCTTTCCATTAAAGACCTAACAAAGCATTTATCCATTCATGCTGAAGAATGGCCCTTCAAATGTGAATTCTGTGTACAGCTTTTTAGGGATAAAACAGACTTGTCAGAACATCGCTTTCTGCTTCATGGAGTAGGGAATATCTTCGTTTGTTCAGTGTGTAAAAAGGAATTTGCTTTTTTATGCAATTTGCAACAGCATCAACGGGATCTCCATCCAGACAAAGAGTGCACACATCATGAGTTTGAAAGTGGGACTTTGAGACCCCAGAATTTTACTGACCCTAGTAAGGCGAACGCAGAGCACATGCAGAACCTGCCAGAAGATTCTTTGGAACCTTCAAAAGAGGAGGAAGATGAAGATCTAAATGATTCTTCTGAAGAGCTTTATACTACTATAAAAATAATGGCTTCTGGAGTGAAATCTAAAGATCCAGATGTTCGTATGGGCCTCAATCAACACTACCCAAGCTTTAAACCACCTCCTTTCCAGTATCACCATCGTAATCCTATGGGTATTGGAGTTACTGCAACAAACTTCACAACCCATAATATCCCACAGACTTTTACTACTGCCATTCGATGCACAAAATGTGGAAAAAGTGTTGATAACATGCCTGAGTTACACAAACACATACTGGCTTGTGCATCTGCTAGTGATAAAAAGAGATACACACCTAAAAAAAATCCAGTACCCCTCAAACAGACAGTGCAGCCTAAGAATGGCATGGTGGTTATTGCAGGGCCTGGGAAGAACGCCTTCAGACGAATGGGTCAGCCTAAAAGACTCAATTTCAATGTTGAGATTAGCAAAATGTCCTCCAATAAACTAAAAATAAGTGCATTGAAAAAGAAAAACCAGCTTGTACAGAAAGCTATCCTGCAAAAAAAGAAATCTGCCCAGCAGAAGGCAGAACTGAAAAATAACCCATCTGAGACGGACTCTCACATCTGCCCCTACTGCAACAGAGAGTTCACTTACATTGGGAGTTTGAACAAACACGCATCATACAGCTGCCCCAAAAAACCCATCTCTCCCTCCTCCAAAAAGAATTCTTCCAAAAAAAGTGCAGCTTCTTCACCTGCAAACAGTGACAAAGGCAGCAACCAGCGCAGGCGAACAGCAGATGCAGAAATCAAAATGCAGAGCACTCAGCCTCATCTGGGCAAGACGAGAGCACGAACCTCAGGGCCTGCACAGCTCCAGCTCCCCTCTGCCTCCTTCAAGTCCAAACAAAACGTTAAATTTGTACCTTCCATGCGATCTAAAAAGCCAAATTCATCTTCATCGTTGAGGAACTCTAGTCCTGTAAGAGTGTCTAAAATGTCCCATGTTGATGGGAAAAAAACTAAGGTGGTTTCTAAGAACAATTCCTCTGGAATCTCCAGCAAAGCGTCGCGGAAATTGCACGTCAGAATACAAAGGAATAATAAAGCTGTTTTGCCAAGTAAATCTGCTGTGGCGAGTAAGAAAAAGGCAGACAGGTTCAGTGTAAAATCTAGAGAGAGGATTGGAGGACCAATCACACGGAGTTTGCAGCAGGCAGCAAATGCAGAAGCAGCAGAAAGCAAAAGAGATGAAAGCAGTACAAAGCAAGAACTGAAAGATTTCAGGTAAGCATTTAATTTGAAGTTGAAACAACCCAGGAACAGGTTGCTTGCTGTTTTGCTTGCTGGTCTTTTTTTTTTTTTTTCCTTTTTTTTTCTTTTTTTTGTCCTTTTTTTTTTTTTTTTTTGAGTTTCTCATGCTTAAATAAAAAAAAAAGTTGCATTTCCTAAAACATGGATGAGCAGCTTACTGATGCTGAGGTATGATGTACATACTTGATGCATTTTGTCATGTCATGAAATTATACACGGTTTGTATAGAGAATGTCTTTGATTATAAACTGAATTGAAAACTCTGGAAAAAAATGTCAATACCTGAGTGCGAATAAAGTTAATGTCATTAAACTCAATGTTATTGAAGACACTGACCTTGTATTTGGTATCTGACATCTAAGGTAGCCCAGGATCATTCTAGATTTATTTATGATGGTTCACGAAGTTAAAAAACATGACTGCATTCTTTACTCACTAAAATAACTTGTTTTGGTTTGTAATAAAAAGCATTCTCTGCATATATATATATATATGAAAGAAACAAACCATGACCAAATACTTCAAAAATGTATGTGCATACGGACTGAGATCATAAAGTACTTAATATAAGGGAAATAGACATGTAAGAAAAGTTACATGAACATGTAAATTTGTTAGAAGTATCATGCTTTTTATGTTTCACTATAAAACTTTATAATTAAAGTTCTATTTCTTTTTGAAAAGAAGCATTTTAATCACAAAAAAGGGTAATCCTTCAATAAATAAATAAAAATCTTAATCTATGTGCCTGAGTCCCGATTTACGTCTTCATGTAGTCTCTCAAATCAATAGTGTATTTTGCACAGTGTTTATAATCTTTGGTACCTTGCTCCTGCCCTGTTTTTCTTGGAAACAAGCTCTGATTTGCTGAGGAAAATTTCACAAAGCTCACTGGTAATTAAGAATTCTTTTGGGGTTGGTAATTGCAGCGCCTGGCTGTGATTAACACCAGATTTAGGGCCAAGGGTAGGGTTTTTTAATCGAAGTCATTACTAGAGGAGGAGGGGGAGCTGGCAGCCTCTGTCAGAACAAGTAGAGCAGGATCTGTTCATTGTCAAAATCCAAACTGTTCACAGCTTGTGTGTCTTACAGTGAAGATCTCTGAGGTGCAAATAGTGAGGAAATACTTTTTAAAGTAAAAGTGTTCAATATAGCAGAATTATTCCCAAGTGCTGGAGGGGAATTTGACTTAAAATAATCCATACCCAAATTAGGATATGTTGAAGGAGAAAAATGTTATTGGAATTTGGAGACTAATGGTGTAAAAATGCCTTTTAGGAACAAGAAATGTCTACCAGGCCTGTTCCCTTGGGACATAAACATCTTCATGTTAATTCTCATCAGCTGCTCTCTTAGTTATGTGTGAAACTATATTTAAATGATGCCAGAACAGATCAGTAGAAAAAGAAGCCAAAACACCACATCTTTCCATCTAAATGAATCATTTGACCTTAGGCAAAATAACCAAGTACTTGGAAATGGGTGCATATGGGAATTGTTGAGTAGTATTTGGGGAAATAACAATTGACCTGGGGCAAGGTTTCCTTGGCTGGCTCAAATACCGTTGGCTGCTCGTTATCGGTTTAACGAATGGTTACAGCAGGGAATTCTTTTTGTCTCTGAAGTAACTTTCATAAATCTAGATTGTCTACTCGCATTCTTTTTATATCAGTTACACAGTATGAAGAATTTTTCTGCCTTCATTCACTAATATCAGCACAGTTTAACTTTAGTTCTACTCTATGTAGGCACTATTGGGTTTTGATTTTTTTTTCCAGGAAATATTAATATTTTTTCAAGACTTGCTTCATGTATATTTGTCTGCCAATTTGTTTTTCACCTTTCCGTTTTTCTCTGTAAACATACTTGTTCACAAATTGTTTTGTCATTTATCTTCACTTTTTTTTTTTTTTTTTTTTTTTTTTAATTTTTATTTTCTAGGAATCTCCTGTAAAAACAAAACAAAAAATCTCTTAATGCCATGGTAGAGCTGTTGCATGCTCATCTTAGGATAAGCACTATGCCAAGGGATGTGAAATCCAAGCTTGTGAAACTCGCAGAAGCTGAGTCACAACCATAAAATTGCCTTCAGG
Organism: Vidua chalybeata; assembly: GCF_026979565.1. Lineage (NCBI taxonomy): Eukaryota > Metazoa > Chordata > Aves > Passeriformes > Viduidae > Vidua > Vidua chalybeata. Next base: position 3,545,514 of record NC_071551.1, read on the forward strand.
CTTCTTGCTCATGCTCATTGTCAGGCCTAGATTTTCTTACTTCGTGCTTGACACACAGGATGATTCAGATTAAAGCAAAGTACTGTTAAACACAAATGAAATCCCACAGGAAATCATCAGAAGAAATAGTGGGATTAACTGAACCAAATGTTTTGCTCTTGATTCTGTCCACACCTTTGTGGATGGTGTTGGGCAGTTCAGTTTCTGTGCTTGGCAAAGCAGGTTCCTTCAGCCTGCCCAGAAATCCGTGTAGATTCAGGGCCAACAATTGCTGCACTCTGGTATTTTTGTCATGTATTGGGTCTCTTAAAGCCTTTTGTCTAAATGAGTCAGTAGAGGCCAACCTAGCACGGCAGAATTACCTTCCCACCTTCTCCTCACTTTCTGAGTCTTTTAGATGTCCAGTATACAGTGGAAAAAAGCCTGATTTGGATGTTTTATGGATTTTCCAAGTGCTTATTTACACATGCAAATAAAACTTTATATAGCAGTGATGAATTTCTAAACACCAGATATATAATGGATGCAGTGTATCTTTTTATGGATTAGAAGGCTAGAGCAGGGCTGCAGACCTGCATATTTTGAAAATGAAATATATAATTATTCTAAAAGGTTGTACACCTCTAATTTAAGACAATGAATTGGTCTATTGTTCATAGCAGCTTTTTATGGAAATACTGTTTGTCACGTGTTCATAGAACTTTCACAATTAATGACAGAATGGATGGAAAGTGACTAGTTTCTTTATACAGACACCCATTTTATTTTTTATTCTTAAAAAGTAATCTACCTCTTTTAAATTTGTAGTTTAATACTTGTTTGGTGAATTTGTGCCACTTTAACTTTCACTTTCACTATCATTCCCATTTTGTTACATTTCTGTTATGGGGACTTTATGTTGAAATATTGTATAAAGCATTTGTAGCAAGTTTAAGAAAATAAAATATTTAAAATTATTTAAATTGTTTTGGACACTTCAATTGTACTATATGTGATTTACATTTTACATTAATTTCATTTTGTTTTCATTTTGGGTTGTTAATCTTGGAGCATGTTCTTGTATTAAAGTTTGCTGTTAGGTATATTGTTTCTTCTATTGGAGAGTGATACAAAGATTATTCTAATGAAAACATTAAAAATTGCAATTTGACATAAAAGTGGGGTTGTCCTTGCTTTTGAATGCTGTAGCTTTGCTGGAGGGCTGTAAATGCAGGTAAGAGCTGAAGAGGGACTTTCCTCCCCCACGTGCCGTCCATCCCGTGCCGTAAGTTCCAGTCGTAGTTACGAGTCCGTGGTGTTGCAAGCACTCAATGACCAACCAGATGGAGATATCATGATGGAAATATCCTGACACGTTTTCTAAAACCAATAAAGTAAACTTCTTAAAAACTTGGGGGAAACTTGCCTTTTGTGTGGAGCGCAGATGTGCCAGGAACGATGAAACAGTGTTCATCCAGGAGGAGCTAAATGTGCTTGTATCCTTCAGTTGTGTCCCCCTGGTTCAGTGACATGAATTTATACCAGATGGCCACTTCTGACTTAGCTTGAGGATTTTAGGTTTTAATTGTGGACACAGCTAATAAATTTAAACTATTTGAATTAAAATTGCATACACTATTTTAACTTCTGATACTTTTCTAGTTTTCTGATACTGTATTTTTCTATTTTTATCTGCTTTAAACTTTTTAAATAGTTCAATAAGAAAAACTGAATGCAAAGATACTTTTTTGGCTCTTGAGAATTTTAGAATGTTGTATTCCATTACCAAAATGAGTGTTCTGCCTCTTGCAGTGGAGCTGGAAGCATTCTGTCCATAGTAGTGTGGCAGCGGGGTGGAATAATGTAACATTGATAAGGCTAAAGAGCATTACAGCAATCAGTTCCTTCACATGCTTCCAACTAACCCAGAAGTAAGTTACTCTTTTATGTAGTTGTCTGTTCAAATTAATGCTTCTGTCTGAGTAAGACTTTTTGGTAAGAACTCCCAGTTTATTTTTTCATAAAAAATAAATGTGGGATGTCATTCCTTGAACGTGTTCTGTCTATAACAACATTTTCCCTGAATTTTAACTGATGGGGGAAGATCTGGTGGAATGATGCAGAGGTTCCAGCATTGTTCATGGAGTGTTTTTGCACTTACTGCAGTTTGGGATTTGCACCACAATGGCAGAGGTGAATCCTTAGTCTACTTACAACAGCAGTTAAATAAAGGAGGTGGGAGGAAGCCACAGTGAAGGTTTCAGTCTTGATTAGGTTTTACTATATTTACCCAAGGGAAAACATTGTTTTCCATACCCAGTGTTGTATTTGAAGGTTTTATAAGAAAAAGGAAACATGAAAAAAAGTGAAAATTCATAGTTTCGAGATTGCTGAGGATGGGACATAAACTTGATGCATTGTTTCCAATCCTTTACTGACAAAGGAAATACCACTTGGTGTTTGCTCTTGCTGCAGTATTTCAGTCACCTTGTAAGGGTTTATTAACCATGTCTAGCAGTGAGCTGATGGTGAGTAAACCAGCCCCATTCTCTAACGTCATGGCAGAAATCCTCTTGCCGTTTTATGTGCAGTTTCTCTGCTGGGATGTTAAATCCTGTTGGGTCCCGAGGATGTGCCACACTGAGATGTTCACCTGTGTTCACCAATTGATCAGGGAAGTGCTGGGTGATGGAGATCTCCAAATGAGAGATGATCATCAAAGAGTTTCAGTCCTCAATAGGTGACTCATTACAAATAGAAATGTGCAGCTTTCATAGTTACTATTGCTACTGCATCTCATCTGCATAATTGAATTTCTCTGGCTTCTATAGCCGCCTCTAGGATCTGAAGCAACAATAAAGCTGTAACGTAGCCCACAAAGTGCTGACACGTCTTGAAATGTATCCAGACAGGCAATGAAAACAATTAAACTTGTCCTGTTTACAGAGACCAAGTGACATGCTGGGTGAGATCAAATGAGTGTCGGTTTAATAAAAACAGCGATGCTGGAGTTGTGGAGAGGGAGATCTGACAGCTTGTGTTTACCTTTTTTTTGTTTTCCATTTTCCAGTTTGCTGGAAGGCATGGGAACCACCTTGTGGCAGCAACTGTCTGAGCTGTGTTCAGTCCTGGGTGTTAGAGGCAATCCAGGGGATGCAGCCAGGCCCCTCCTGCTCTGCAAGCTCCTCAGCCCTGGTGGGAGCTGCCCAGGGGGATTCAGGCTGGGGTGTTTCTGGTTCTCTGGTTTGTCAGCATTTTCTATTGCAAGGCTATTATTTAAAATTCTTGTTTGGTTCCTGGTGATTTTCTCTGGGGAGATGTCATAGAGTTTGATGTCTAAATGTTCAATATTGAATGCAAATAGGAATAGCATTCACTTCATTTACTGTGGTTTGTGACTTCATTTCCAAAATTATGGGCTCAGCTCCAGGTTTTTACTGGAGTTGGGTTTAACCAAGGAGCTGAATTGCAAGAGACAGACAAATAGGTTGTGAATGACCTTAAAAAGAGAACTTAGAAGACCTTACATACTAATTCTGGCTTTTATTTACTGAATGTGATCTGCGTGAGTCACATGATGATGTAGTTCTGCTCATGATGAAAAGGAGCTAAACAATAGATTTTGAACAAGAACATGCTGGTTTGGAGCTGAGCTTTTGTGGTAAGTCTATGATGAGAGAGGGGTGAACTTCCACATCTATTTAATTAAGCTGTAAAAAATAGCAGCTTCCTAGTGGAAAAAAGGATGTACCTTGCAGTACTTTGCAAGAGCAGAATGGTGAGGGAAATATTTCACAGCGAGATGCAAATAAAACACTGTTAAATAAAGCATGGTGTAAGTGTCCGGTTAATGGTTCGTGGCACACATCAAATGAGAGAGTGGGAATTGAATGTTGTTGAAGAGGGATTTTTTTTCCATGTGTATGAATGAGTTGCTGCTATTTCCTAAGCTTTGTTTGGGATCTTTTTTCTTAAATTTAAGCCATGTCTTAGGATATTTTTAGAATGAAATAAATACTAAGGTAACAGACTGCGGCAGGAGTTGGTGCCTCTTTGTGCCCATCACTTACAGATGGTTAGCAAGGGTTAGATGTTTAAAATGCAAGTAGATTGTTAGAGTGGGGATGGGTATAAAGCATCCAGCACGAGATTACTGACAGAACACAGGACCAGGAGTCCTGTGCTGCCTCTGCACCACTACCTACCTCTGACCCTCTTCCTTAGTAAAGAGGAAGCCATTGAGTCACCTCTGAGTGCTGCTTCCCACACATATTTCATCACTTTCCATTCTCATTTGCTGCATCTTTACTTCTCTTAGTAAATCTTTAAAAATGGTTTTGGTAGATCATACTTTTAGGGCATTCATTGGGAAAAGAGTACTGAAATCCTGCTTTCTGGATTTTTAAGATACAGGACAGCAAAACTGAAACTCAAAGGGAAGCTTGAGCAGGCATCGAGTTGGAGGGAGGCTTTTTCTTAAGAGATAGGTAGCTGCTTCATTTTCCTAATTTATTCAAAGATTGAGTGGTTAGTGAAACATAATGTAATCAGCAACATGCACTTTGTATATATATATATATAGATATAGATATATATATATATCTGTTTAATTTTTGAAGACTTTTATGTTTCATGAGCCAGACAGGGTCTCTGAGTCATGTTTCGGATGACAGCACTCCCAGAAACTGCCAGAGGGTTGTGAGAAGTGGCTTTGGCTATTCAGCGGGTGATGTTCCATTTCTCTGAAGTACAAGGCTCGGTGTTCAGTCATTCATGGTGGTCTGGCACACAGCAGGTGAGCAGCAAAACTGAGACTTGCACCACTCAGTGCCCTGTGTCAGTCAAAAAGAGTAACAATCTCATATCTGGGCCTGTTTCAGCAAAGCCTGCCTTGCTTCCAGCTGAGGGAGCTGGGAGTGGGGGGCTCAGCCTGGAGACACTCAGGGGGGACAGTCTCTCTACAATTCCCTGACAGGAGGGTGCAGCCAGGTGGGGGTGGGCTCTGCTCCCAGGGGACAAGGGGCAGGACAAGAGGAAGTGGCCTCAGACTGTGCCAGAGGCTGCCCAGGGACATGGTGCAGTCCCCATCCTGGACATGGCACTCAGTGCTCTGGGTGCCAAGGTGGGGACGGGTCACAGGTTGGACTCGATGGCCTTGGAGGTCTTTTCCAACCTCAGTGAGTCTGTGATTCCTTCTGCAGTTCAGGCAGTGCTGCTCAGCAAAGTTGAGTGCCTGTGTAAATGCAAGGAGTTTTTCAGGGAAATGATTTTGTTGGGAGTGCAGAGGATGGGTTTCCTGCTCAGGCATCTGAAGGCTCATTGCCACAGACACACCGTGTGTGCAAAGCCCCCAGCCGTGACTCAGTGGGGGAATTTATGTAGTGTTCCTTTAGGTGTCGAGATCTCTGCTCAGCATTGCAGTGTGGAAGGAGGTGGGAAGATGAGAAATACTGAATTCTTACATCACTGAGCTGCTTTGAAGAGCTTCACACTCAAACTCTACTGTCACTGGAACTTGAAGTTGTATTCTCCATTCATTATGGCAAATTCAGTATGTCACTCATTACCTTGTCAAATCAAAAGTACACTTTGTTCTATGGTTTCTTTTTTATGTAATGAGATGTGCAGGACCGAGGGCTCATCCTTGTTCTGCTGCCCTCCAGCAATCCTTTTCAACTCTTTTGGTGTCACCATTTCTGTATAAAGCTACATAAGTGTTCCCTATGTGTGATGAAAGTTTTCTCATTCTGTTAGGAATGTGATTTAGTAGATAGAAATTTTTTATTAAATCACATTACCTGACAGTATAGAAAATGAATTTGAGTACTTCTATTTTTAATCCAAAATTGTTCACCTTTTGGCTTGCAAAATACTCTGTGCCACTTTAAAAGGGCAGGAAGACAAATTGCTGACATGATACTGTTCATCTAAATTTATAGGTGTACCCCAAGATTTCTTAAGTGACTAAGACTCTAATCTCTGAGCTCAACTTGAACTACCTTCAGGGCAACTGATTTTCTGAAGGAGCTCAGAAGCTCTCTCAGTGCTGAATTCCTTTTAAAGTGGCTACTTTAGGTCACTGGTTGCTTTTGAATATGTTAAACACCATTTTAAAACACCATTGTAAAACACTATTTTACTTAAATAATAAATTTTAATACATTAATTTTAGATTCCCCCTGGTGAGCTGCAGGCATGGTGTGAGATTTTTTCCAGCAGTTCTTGCTGTTGGTTTGGTGTTCATCACCACAGTTCCTCGTGATCCACGGGGAGTGGAACTGAGCCAGCAATGAAGAAACTGAAACTGTGGAGCACGTGTGAAAAAAAGCAATTTGTGAGTTCCTGTGGGGCAGCGGTGCTGCTTTAAGGGTTTAAGTTCTTTGAAGCACTGTGGCTGGAGAGTGCTGGTAGGTGTCTTCTTGGAAGTCGAGAATGCAAAGGATCTCAGTAACAGGTTTTTCCAGTTTACATTCATGAAAGGCCTGACCGTAATATTCATGTTCTGGCTTTTTGCGCCATGTGAAGGAAAGATAAAATCCTGACGTGCTCCAGCTCTTTCCCTGCTTCCCTGAATAAACACACATAATTCTCCAAATAGCCACAGTACAGCACACTAAGATCCTTTTAGCTTTCTGCTGCTTCCCCATTTTCTATACAGTGAGTCAGGACTTTTCCATACAAAAGGAGACATCCCTTTCAACAAAATTCTATCCATAAACCTTTTTGTCTTGATAAATACTTTGTTTCACTGAAAGAGACGAACGAAGGTCTTTTACTTACTGGGTGATGTTTTTTATATTTTTCCAAGTCCTTGCTTTATATATTTACTTTCCCATTAAGCAATATACTGCTGCCAGAAAGTACATTTCAGTCAGGGTAGCAAGACTGTGGTTTAATCTCACTGAGAACAGAAAGCCCAGAAATGGCATTTATCCCCCCCCAAACCTTCTTCCTTCCCTTCTGGCCTGTGAAATTACTCAGCCTAATTCTGCAAAACCAAGAATTTGGGTTTAAACATCCGCATTTCTATTTTTTTTTCCCTAGGCAGTCAATGATTTGTGTCAGCTTAGCTATTCTTTTACTTAAGAGTAGGAAACACTTGATAGAATATGTTCCTGGCATGCTTATTGTTAAATGTAATGTGGAATGTGTGTGTGTCTGAAATTTTGGATCATATCCTTGGGGTTATTTTAAATTTTAGAGTATAATCCTTGCAGGAAAAAAATACTTTAATTGAGGTAAAAATGTGAACTTAATCCCCTGAATTTTTACAACATACTGCCATGATTTTGTTCACTGAATTTCCCTGGTGGGACTGGCAGCCACCTTGGATCACTCCAGCCTTCATGCCCACAAATACCATGGCTTATTTTTCTGGGACATTTCTAGAGAATTAAGCTAGCAACTCAGGAGAATGTTAATTGAAGAAGTGTGGTAGAAGACAAGCTAATTTGAATAAAAAATCCCAAATGTATTTTGGGAATGTCTTACAGAAGGGCGTGTGCCAGGGTTTGGCATTTTTCCTGGCCTTTGAATTTGTGTATGCTGCTCATGGCAAGTCTCATGGGGAAGCCTGGGAAGGTATATGGAGCAGGAACTTGGTTTGGACAAATTAAATATTCCAGAGACAATTTAACCTGTAACAGTAATGCGGGTGGTGTGGGAATCTTTTCCTTTGTTCAGTCCTCTGCTTTAAGGCTGCAGATTTTCGGAGTGACCTTGGCAAATCCCTTTCCACCTGACTCCGTTCTGGATCTGAAAAACTGGGATTATGGTACTGACTCACACTACAAAACACTTTCAGATTTGAGGATGGAAAACTTTAAGAGCTGGGATTTAGCATCTTTTTAATTGTAGGGAGTCTCACCAAATTGGGTGATTTATCTCTGCTAGTTTGGGTATGCCCTCAGTTGTGAGAGAGAGAGCTTTAGGACCTGTCTCGATGTAGAAAATAGCCTCATGTAACTTCTGGGTTAGCTTTAATTTATGGAATAACTGGTGCATCTACCAAACTATTTAGTTTAGTTTTAAAGTCCTTAGTTGACAGAGAAAAGTTTGTGCACACAAGTCCTTTCTGCTACCTGACATTTGGGTTCTGGCCCTTTTTTCCTTCCAAGCAGAGTATATTTTCTGATTTTTTTTTTTTTTTTTTTTTTTTTTAAATGACTTTTTTTTCTGGCTAGGACTGTTCCCTAGCAATGGTTCTGGCAGAGCTGGGGTAGCCTGGGCTGTGCTGTTGGTCTGGGCTGTGCACAGGGGTGTGAGGGGCTGAGCCCTTGCCCCTTCCCATGGAATCATCCCTCAGCACCATTGCACAGGGTGGCTCAGAATTCCTGTTCTTTGCCTGTCTCCAGTTACCCAGCACTGAGATGGTGAAAGCAGGTGCAAAGTGACAGTGATAAAAATAGCAATTTCAATCACTGCTGCTGATGCAGCAGGGGGATCTCAGCTCCCCTCCCTCTCGGAGACCAGCTCTCCTTGCACACCCAGGAGTTTGTCAAAATCATCCCAACATCCCAGCTCTTCTTTAAACAGGCTCTTAAATAAGAGTTGTCCATCCACTCCAGGTTAGTGTTGGAGCAGAGGAGGGCCCTCATTCCTGGCAGCTTTGGCAGAGCAGACACAGCTGTGGTTTTGGAGCATGGTTCATTGGGAGCACTATGGAAAGGCAGAGTAAGAACTCCATAAGGAACTCAATTTCATTTTCTATTTAGAAAAATATCCTTTTCTACCTCATTCCTCTAATCCTCAGCTTCCAAATAACAAGCCATGATCTATTCACTTTAAAGCTTGAGGAAATTAGGAGTAAAAAACCATAGAATTCTGGAGTAGTTTGAGACCTTAAATCCCATCTCTTTCCACCCCCTGCCATGGGCAGGGACACCTTCCACTGTCCCAGGCTGCTCCAAGCCCCATCCAGCCTGGCCTTGGGCACTGCCAGGGCTGGAGTAGCCACAGCTTTTCTGGGCACCCTGTGCCACCCTCACAGGGAAGAATTTCTTCCTAATGTCTGATCAGGGTGTGCATTTGAAAATATAGATCAGATTTTCCCTGATATTTATTCTCTTTGGATTTGAGCCTTTTAATATTTTTTTTATTTAGGTTTCCCTGCCTCACTGCGTGCAACAACACACAGATGTCATTGATTCTAGAAGAACTTTAAGAAGTCATAATTAATATTTTGACAGAAAGCATTACTTACATGGAGACATTCTAAACAGAAATAAACTAAAATTTCCCTCTTCTCATTATAGTAAAAATCTGAAGCCAAACAAACTTAACTTATTTTGGATATTCTGCTGTTTCCCTTGGTAATAATCCTTATATGGAACAACAAAAATCTGGCTGTTGTTGACCTCCCCATTACCACTTTCTGGTTCTTCCACATTGGCTGAAGGTTTCAGGATTGGATTCACAAAGGCTGGAGTGGATGATTTACATAGAACAATAACAAAACTTTTGGCAGGCAATTTTAACAACCAATTTTAATTTGAAAATAATTGAATTGCTTGCTTTTCAAAATTTCTGTGGTTTTGGTTTTCTGTTGTAATGGAAAGTTTTGCACTTCTTTATGTCTAACTTGCAGTCACATTGTGTGTAAGGACAAGCTGAAATCTCCTTTCAAGGGTGTATATTGAACTCTAAAAATAACCTGGAGAGAAACCTGGCTTTTAACTTTTTTTAGACGTGTTGCTGTGTAAGAAAATGATATTTCAAAAGATGTTCCCTTGGAAGAACGTAAGTGGTTTGGTTTGGTCAGAATTTTGAAGAATTTGCCTTGAGAAGGAAGGTATGTAATTACCTATGGGGGTGCTCAGGTGTGAGGGAAAGCAGACAAGTTTGTGCATGAAAAAGGTGCTGAATTTAAAAACAAATAAGGGATTTTTTGGAATCTTTTAGGGTATGGAAGTTTGACTTGGGTATACATTTGAACTGAGATTGTATGTCTAGAATACAGCAGAAGCAGTTGGACTTCCCTTGCTTTGAGTCGTGTTCAGGCTTTCTTCTTGAAATCACAATCAACTGAGGCAAAAAATTACAATTTTACAGTAAAAATCTCTGATTTTCACTTTCACTTTGGGACTCTTAGTTTAAAATTTGAAGTGCAGTAAAGGCACTGCTGTGACCTGCACGTGTCCTTGTCAAGGCTGTCAGTGCAATAGTGACAGGAGTGTTAGACCTGGGGAGAAATGCCCAGATGTGGTGTATGCTCTGGTAAAGTAAAATTCCTCTTTCAAAAACTTGTATTTTAAAACCTGATGTGGACAGTCCTGAGAGAATAGAACACGACACTTCCAGTTTCTGATGTTACCTGTGGGTTTGTCTGTCCCGGTCAGACGGTCTGGGACATGGAGTGGGAGCCTGGACACTGCTCCCAGTTGACATTATCTGTATCCTGCTTGAATAAACTCACAGGGTAAGTTCAGAACAAGGCAAAAATAGCCTCTTGCCTTCAGAAGTGGCTCTTGGTACTTGCGGTGTGGGTGGAATGTCGTTTTCCTTTCTCATGGCTTACTAAAGCACGTCTCTGGTTTTGTTCGTGCCCGGTCCCTGATGCCCTTCTGCCTCTTTGCACAGTTGCCGGCTCCGCATGGCCTCTAGATGTCCCTCCTCCTCCTCGCATAACCCCAGCAGCAGGCAGTGCAAGAAATCCAGCTCCACCACATCCCACTTCTTCAAGGCATAGACCCTGGGCATGTCTGAGCAAAGCAGGTACAGCCGCACAGCGCGGGAGGGTGCGCAGGGCTCCCCTCTCTGCTCCCAAACCCCTCCGTGTTTCTGGGGGCAAGGAGGGCGAGGCGCTTTGGAGGTGTGAGCCACAGTGCCCTTGCTCTTGGAGCTGGTGCAGCTGTGCTTTGGGGGAAGGCTGAGAGGCTGAGAACTGCATCCCCTTCCATGCTGGAAGTGATGCTTCCAGTCCAAGACTGTGAGACCACTGAGATCCCTGTGCCATTGCTGGCTGCTCTGTCTCATTTCTGGGGTGGAGGGTCTCTAGGGTTTGTTCCCTTTGGAGCTTTTTGCAAGCAATAATCTCCTCTTGAAATATGTGATGTGCTAATCCCAAAGGGATAAGGTTTTCTCTGGTCATGGGTACCTACATACTGTGGATCAAAAGGATGTGTGAGTGTAGTCAGCCCTTTACCCCTCGTGGAATGTTTAAGGAGAGTTTTGTTCATGATCTTTTAACACCTGAGGTGTCGCTCTTCTGGATCTTAGGGAGCTTGAAGATGGTGATTATTTTTGGAAGGATGGATTTTATCCCTGTCTTGGAAGGAGTGGTGTTTGTATATGATTGTACCAGTGGGCCAAGTGCTTTGGGGTCTTTTAGGCTGAATGGGTGAACACTGGACAAATGTCAAGTGTCCAAAAAAATGTATACCTGTGAATGTGCATTGTGCTGGCTGCTTTGGTGGCCCACCACAAGCTCAAAGACCAGCATTACAATGCAAATTGCAGTGCTGTGGCAACATGCAAAAACCTTAGCTGGGGTAGTGGTGAGATAAACTGTGTAATGAAGCACTATGGGCTTGGGCAAATTAATTACCCAGCTCCATGTATTGGTGAGGCTGAGCTGATTTTTTGTTGGTTTAAACAAGACACTGTTTTCTGCTTCTTCATGTCCCCACCATTAACTTTCAGATAATAATCTCCTTTATACTGATGTAGCAGCTAAGGAGCAGGATATTTAACATGTGTAAAGCTAAAGGCGACAATGAGTACCAACAAAATTAAGACACTGCAGCCTGAAGTTTATTCTTTCTTAAAACCATTCAAAAACCAACTTTTGAGGAAATAGCTAGTAAAATTCTGAGGTTTGCTATCTCCTGAATACTGGGGATGGATGCTAATGAATGTTAATATCTCTAGCTGTGGCACAGACCACTTAGTTGTGGTCCAAATCCAAGCGAAATTAAATCATGGGTGTCTCTTTGTTGTACAGTGGTCACTGAATGACTTGTCCTGCTTCCAGCTCCATGGAACATGGAACATGGAACTGTGACTCCTTAAACTATTTCTGATTAAATGCAACTCTCTGTGTATTTTCAGGTACCAGAAACTTCTGACTGGAAAAGGTGAGGTGAAGTAACCCTCAGGCATTATCCTCTCCTGCTTTGCTCGGATGAGGTGAGATGGGTTCCTCAGCAGACGACAGGGACAGTAGTTTCTTCTGCTGGAAGTGATGATGTGCTTCTGTCATCTCACCCTTCCTTCCAAGGGAGGGAGCACAGAGCAGGCTCCTGCCTTCTCCAGAGAGTGATGAACTGTGGATGCTGGGGCAGGGTGATCTCGGGGTGCCCCCATGCGTGGAGCCCACGTGCCAGCACGGAGAACAGCATGGAGAAGTGTTCAGGCATCTGCAGGCAAAGTACCCATGCTCAGAGGGTGATGGGTCTGGGTGAGTCTCCTCTTTCTGGGAGAACACAGAGGGTTTAACATACTATGCAATTAAATTCTGAAGAGACATGCTTTTAGTTTCTGCTTTACATCCTAATGGGTAAAGAACTGGTCATGCCACAAAAACCACTGGAGGGAGTGGTAGGGTTTCCTGGGGTTTCCACATGTGAAGTCTGTGGGTGCCCCAGTCCCTTGACTTTGTACCAGTAGCTTTAAGGGACAGATGCTGTTGCTTTTGAAGTGCATCAGGACACGTTTTTTGGGAAGATCAGCTGTTACATGATCCTTGGGAAATGCACTGATAGCCCAGTTCCATGAAGGGACAAACATCCATTTCTCAAAAGCTGCCATAACTTGTGTTGCCAATCTGGTGTTGTTTAGAGTCAGGATTTATTTATTTAGGGACAGTATCAAACACAGGTGTTGTTGTGCAGTATCAGGCCAGACTTGTCCTCAAATACAACATTTGTCCTTAAACAGAGCACCTGTGTTTGTGTCTCCAGACATGTGTTTGTTTTCGGGGGTGCTGTCCAGAGGCCATCCTTAAGCACAGCCATTAAAGACTAATTCCAGAAACACACAGATCAGATGATAAAATGCAGTGCAGGAAGGTCTCTTACCTCTTTCCTGTCCCCAAATGGGGTCAATCCCACCCAGGTGTATCATGTGCCAGTTCTGGGCAGAACTTCTGCCCAGTTCACCCACCAGTCACCACAGGTCCCTGGAGGCCAAGATCAGCCTTTTTCCTTGGGAAAGAAAAGTGGCCAGCCCAGGTTCCTGATGTCAGTTTGTAGGGTTCCCTTGGGACTGTCAGGGCAGCACAGGTTTGAGGTGGGGGCAGCTTGGGTCTGCGACACATCCTCGATCGTTTGGATTTTTGGAGGTGTCCGGCCACTTCAGGGCCACAGGCCCCTGGAGACACAGACCGGTCCTTTTCCCTGGGAAAGAAAAGTGGCCAGCCCAGGTTCCTGATGTCAGTTTGTAGGGTTCCCTTGGGACTGTCAGGGCAGCACAGCTTTGAGGTGGGGGCAGCTTGGCTCTGCGACACATCTTCGATCGTTTGGATTTTTGGAGGTTGTCGGGCACTTCAGGGCCACAGGCCCAAGGAGAAAAAGACCGGTCCTTTTCCGTGGGAAAGAAAAGTGGCCAGCCCAGGTTCCTGATGTCAGTTTGTAGGGTTCCCTTGGGACTGTCAGGGCAGCACAGGTTTGAGGTGGGGGCAGCTTGGGTCTGCGACACATCTTCGATCGTTTGGATTTTTGGAGGTGTCCGGCCACTTCAGGGCCACAGGCCCCTGGAGACAAAGATCGGCCTTTTTCCTTGGGAAAGAAAAGTGGCCAGCCCAGGTTCCTGATGTCAGTTTGTAGGGTTCCCTTGGGACTGTCAGGGAAGCACAGGTTTGAGGTGGGGGCAGCTTGGGTCTGCGACACATCTTCGATCGTTTGGATTTTTGGAGGTGTCCGGCCACTTCAGGGCCACAGGCCCCTGGAGGCAAAGATCAGCCTTTTTCCTTGGGAAAGAAAAGTGGCCAGCCCAGGTTCCTGATGTCAGTTTGTAGGGTTCCCATTTGTATACATCGTTTCCATGTGTTTTGCTGGAGTGTAAATAAAAAAAAATATTCAATAAATTTGAATCAACCCTAATAATGATAACCCCTGCTCCCTCCCCCTCCCCCTTTGGCTCCCTTTTTTTTTTTTGTTGTGTGATTTAGGCATTTTTTTTCCCCCACTGTATTTCTTCCTTTGCTTCTTCTCTTAGTTTTCTTTCTGTGACGTCATTTCTGTCCATCCCTAACTTTGTTTCTGTTTCTCACTGTTTCTAACTCTCTCTCTCTCTGCTTCTCTATTTCCCTGTATGTCTTTTCTTCTGTTTCTCTCTTTCACTATTTCTAACTATTTATTTTTCTCTCTAGTTGATGCTTTTACTCTTTATTTCTTTTTCTCTCCAGCTTCTCTTCTTTTTTTTCTCTATTCTTTTGTCCTCTTTTTCACACTCACCCTCTTTCTTTTTCACTGTAACCCTTCTCATTTTTTACTCTTTGCCATTCTTTTCCTATTTCTTTTCCTCTTTTAAGTGCTCTCTTAAGTGGTCTCTTAAGTGGTCTCTTAAGTGGTCTCTTAAGTGGGCTCTTAAGTGCTCTCTTAAGTGGGCTCTTAAGTGCTCTCTTAAGTGGGCTCTTAAGTCTGTCTTTTTCTTTCTTTCCATCTTTTCATTTCTAACTTTGTTTCCCTTTCTAGCTTTCAAAAAGCAGCAGTAGAAACTTTCAGGCTCCCTGGGAGTAAAATAAAAAACAAACTTTAAATAATTATTAAAAAAAAAAAGAATTTACTCCCCGGGAGCCTGAAACTTTCTACTGCTGCACCGGACATATAGTATTTCTTCTTTTTTATATATACCTATACAACCCCTAATTACTGCTCCACCTGGCACATTACAATACCCACTACCCACATCACCCCCACCATGTAGACACCGCCATCTTGCTCCCCATCATGTGACCCAATGGGCGCCACCATCTTGCTCCCTGTCACATGACCACACGGATGCCGCCATTTTGTAGAGCTAAGGAGCTGCGTTCAGGGTTAGGCAGCAGGGGTTAGGGTTGCGGTTCGGGTTGGGTTAGGGTTGCGGTTAGGGGTTGGGGTTAGGGGTTAGGGTTAGGGTCAGTTTGTAGGGTTCCCTTGGGACTGTCAGGGCAGCACAGGTTTGAGGTGGGGGCAGCTTGGGTCTGCGACACATCTTCGATCGTTCGGATTTTTGGACGTAGCCGGCCACTGAGGGCCACAGGCCCCTGGAAACAAAGATCAGCCTTTTTCCTTTGGAAAGAAAAGTGGCCAGCCCAGGTTCTTAATTTCAGTTTGTAGGGTTCCCTTGGGACTGTCAGGGCAGCACAGGTTTGAGGTGGGGGCAGCATGGGTCTGCGACACATCCTCGATCGTTCAGATTTTTGGACGTAGCCGGCCACTCAGGGCCACAGGCCCTTGGAGACAAAGAGCGGTCCTTTTCCCTGGGAAAGAAAAGTGGCCAGCCCAGGTTCCTGATGTCAGTTTGTAGGGTTCCCTTGGGACTGTCAGGGCAGCACAGCTTTGAGGTGGGGGCAGCTTGGGTCTGCGACACATCTTCGATCGTTTGGATTTTTGGAGGTGTCCGGCCACTCAGGGCCACAGGCCCCTGGAGGCAAAGACCGGTCCTTTTCCCTGGGAAAGAAAAGTGGCCAGCCCAGGTTCCTGATGTCAGTTTGTAGGGTTCCCTTGGGACTGTCAGGGCAGCACAGCTTTGAGGTGGGGGCAGCTTGGGTCTGCGACACATCTTCGATCGTTTGGATTTTTGGAGGTGTCCGGCCACTTCAGGGCCACAGGCCCCTGGAGACAAAGACCGGTCCTTTTCCCTGGGAAAGAAAAGTGGCCAGTCCAGGTTCCTGATTTCAGTTTGTAGGGTTCCCTTGGGACTGTCAGGTCAGCACAGCTTTGAGGTGGGGGCAGCTTGGCTCTGCGACACATCTTCGATCGTTTGGATTTTTGGAGGTGTCCGGCCACTCAGGGCCACAGGCCCCTGGAGGCAAAGACCGGTCCTTTTCCCTGGGAAAGAAAAGTGGCCAGCCCAGGTTCCTGATGTCAGTTTGTAGGGTTCCCTTGGGACTGTCAGGGCAGCACAGCTTTGAGGTGGGGGCAGCTTGGGTCTGCGACACATCTTCGATCGTTTGGATTTTTGGAGGTGTCCGGCCTCTTCAGGGCCACAGGCCCCTGGAGACACAGACTGGTCCTTTTCCCTGGGAAAGAAAAGTGGCCAGCCCAGGTTCCTGATGTCAGTTTGTAGGGTTCCCTTGGGACTGTCAGGGCAGCACAGCTTTGAGGTGGGGGCAGCTTGGCTCTGCGACACATCCTCGATCGTTTGGATTTTTGGAGGTGTCCGGCCACTTCAGGGCCACAGGCCCCTGGAGGCAAAGATCAGCTATTTTCCCTGGGAAAGAAAAGTGGCCAGCCCAGGTTCCTGATGTCAGTTTGTAGGGTTCCCTTGGGACTGTCAGGGCAGCACAGATTTGAGGTGGGGGCAGCTTGGGTCTGCGACACATCCCCGATCGTTTGGATTTTTGGAGGTGTCCGGCTACTTCAGGGCCACAGGCCCCTGGAGACAGAGACCGGTCCTTTTCCCTGGGAAAGAAAAGTGGCCAGCCCAGGTTCCTGATGTCAGTTTGTAGGGTTCCCTTGGGACTGTCAGGGCAGCACAGCTTTGAGGTGGGGGCAGCTTGGGTCTGCGACACATCTTCGATCGTTTGGATTTTTGGAGGTGTCCGGCCACTCAGGGCCACAGGTCCCTGGAGGCAAAGATCAGCCTTTTTCCTTGGGAAAGAAAAGTGGCCAGCCCAGGTTCCTGATGTCAGTTTGTAGGGTTCCCTTGGGACTGTCAGGGCAGCACAGGTTTGAGGTGGGGGCAGATTGGGTCTGCGACACATCTTCGATCGTTTGGATTTTTGGAGGTGTCCGGCCACTTCAGGGCCACAGGCCCCTGGAGACAAAGACCGGTCCTTTTCCCTGGGAAAGAAAAGTGGCCAGCCCAGGTTCCTGATGTCAGTTTGTAGGGTTCCCTTGGGACTGTCAGGGCAGCACAGGTTTGAGGTGGGGGCAGCTTGGGTCTGCGACACATCCTCGATCGTTTTGATTTTTGGAGGTGTAACGTCCACTCAGGGACAAAGGCCCTTGGAGGCAAAGATCAGCCTTTTTCCATGGGAAAGAAAAGTGGCCAGCCCAGGTTCCTGATATCAGTTTGTAGGGTTCCCTTGGGACTGTCAGGGCAGCACAGCTTTGAGGTGGGGGCAGCTTGGGTCTGCGACACATCTTCGATCGTTTGGATTTCTGGAGGTGTCCGGCCACTTCAGGGTCACAGGCCCCTGGAGACAGAGACCGGTCCTTTTCCTTGGGAAAGAAAAGTTGCCAGCCCAGGTTCCTGATGTCAGTTTGTAGGGTTCCCTTGGGACTGTCAGGGCAGCACAGGTTTTAGCTGGGGGCAGCTTGGGTCTACGACACATCTTCGATCGTTTGGATTTTTGGAGGTGTCTGGCCACTCAGGGCCACAGGCCCCTGGAGGCAAAGATCAGCATTTTTCCTTGGGAAAGAAAAGTGGCCAGCCCAGGTTCCTGATGTCAGTTTGTAGGGTTCCCTTGGGACTGTCAGGGCAGCACAGGTTTGAGGTGGGGGCATCTTGGGTCTGCGACACATCTTTGATCGTTTGGATTTTTGGAGGTGTCCGGCCACTTCAGGGCCACAGGTCCCTGGAGGCAAAGATCAGCCATTTTCCTTGGGAAAGAAAAGTGGCCAGCCCAGGTTCCTGATGTCAGTTTGTAGGGTTCCCTTGGGACTGTCAGGGCAGCACAGGTTTGAGGTGGGGGCAGCTTGGCTCTGCGACACATCCTCGATCGTTTGGATTTTTGGAGGTGTCCGGCCACTTCAGGGCCACAGGTCCCTGGAGGCAAAGATCAGCTATTTTCCTTGGGAAAGAAAAGTGGCCAGCCCAGGTTCCTGACGTCAGTTTGTAGGGTTCCCTTGGGACTGTCAGGGCAGCACAGCTTTGAGGTGGGGGCAGCTTGGCTCTGCGACACATCTTTGATCGTTTGGATTTTTGGAGGTGTCCGGCCACTTCAGGGCCACAGGTCCCTGGAGGCAAAGATCAGCCATTTTCCTTGGGAAAGAAAAGTGGCCAGCCCAGGTTCCTGATGTCAGTTTGTAGGGTTCCCTTGGGACTGTCAGGGCAGCACAGGTTTGAGGTGGGGGCAGCTTGGGTCTGCGGCACATCTTCGATCGTTTGGATTTTTGGAGGTGTCCGGCTACTTTAGGGCCAGAGGCCCCTGGAGACAGAGACCGATCCTTTTCCCTGGGAAAGAAAAGTGGCCAGCCCAGGTTCCTGATGTCAGTTTGTAGGGTTCCCTTGGGACTGTCAGGGCAGCACAGGTTTGAGGTGGGGGCAGCTTGGGTCTGCGACACATCTTCGATCGTTTGGATTTTTGGAGGTGTCCGGCCACTCAGGGCCACAGGCCCCTGGAGACAAAGACCGGTCCTTTTCCCTGGGAAAGAAAAGTGGCCAGCCCAGGTTCCTGATGTCAGTTTGTAGGGTTCCCTTGGGACTGTCAGGGCAGCACAGCTTTGAGGTGGGGGCAGCTTGGCTCTGCGACACATCCTCGATCGTTTGGATTTTTGGAGGTGTCCGGCCACTTCAGGGCCACAGGCCCCTGGAGACAAAGATCAGCATTTTTCCATGGGAAAGAAAAGTGGCCAGCCCAGGTTCCTGATGTCAGTTTGTAGGGTTCCCTTGGGACTGTCAGGGCAGCACAGCTTTGAGGTGGGGGCAGCTTGGCTCTGCGACATATCTTCGATCGTTTGTATTTTTGGAGGTGTCCGGCCACTCAGGGACACAGGCCCCTGGTGGCAAATACCGGTCCTTTTCCCTGGGAAAGAAAAGTGGCCAGCCCAGGTTCCTGATGTCAGTTTGGAGGGTTCCCTTGGGACTGTCAGGGCAGCACAGGTTTGAGGTGGGGGCAGCTTGGGTCTGCGACACATCTTCGATCGTTTGGATTTTTGGAGGTGTCCGGCCACTCAGGGCCACAGGCCCCTGGAGACACAGACCAGTCCTTTTCCCTTGGGAAAGAAAAGTGGCCAGGCCAGGTTCCTGATGTCAGTTTGTAGGGTTCCCTTGGGACTGTCAGGGCAGCACAGGTTTGAGGTGGGGGCAGCTTGGGTCTGCGACACATCCTCGATCGTTTGGATTTTTGGAGGTGTAACGGCCACTCAGGGCCACAGGCCCCTGGAGGCAAAGATCAGCCTTTTTCCATGGGAAAGAAAAGTGGCCAGCCCAGGTTCCTGATATCAGTTTGTAGGGTTCCCTTGGGACTGTCAGGGCAGCACAGGTTTGAGGTGGGGGCAGCTTGGCTCTGCGACACATCTTCGATCGTTTGGATTTCTGGAGGTGTCCGGCCACTCAGGGCCACAGGCCCCTGGAGACAAAGACCAGTCCTTTTCCCTGGGAAAGAAAAGTGGCCAGCCCAGGTTCCTGATGTCAGTTTGTAGGGTTCCCTTGGGACTGTCAGGGCAGCACAGGTTTTAGCTGGGGGCAGCTTGGGTCTGCGACACATCCTCGATCGTTTGGATTTTTGGAGGTGTCCGGCCACTCAGGGCCACAGGCCCCTGGAGACAAATATCAGCCTTTTTCCTTGGGAAAGAAAAGTGGCCAGCCCAGGTTCCTGACGTCAGTTTGTAGGGTTCCCTTGGGACTGTCAGGGCAGCACAGGTTTGAGGTGGGGGCAGCTTGGGTGTGCGACACATCTTCGATCATTTGGATTTTTGGAGGTGTCCGGCCACTCAGGGCCACAGGCCCCTGGAGACAAAGACCGGTCCTTTTCCCTGGGATAGAAAAGTGGCCAGCCCAGGTTCCTGATATCAGTTTGTAGGGTTCCCTTGGGACTGTCAGGGCAGCACAGGTTTGAGGTGGGGGCAGCTTGGCTCTGCGACACATCTTCAATCGTTTGGATTTTTGGAGGTGTCCGGCCACTCAGGGCCACAGGCCCCTGGAGACAAAGATCAGCATTTTTCCATGGGAAAGAAAAGTGGCCAGCCCAGGTTCCTGATGTCAGTTTGTAGGGTTCCCTTGGGACTGTCAGGGCAGCACAGGTTTGAGGTGGGGGCAGCTTGGGTCTGCGACACATCTTCGATCGTTTGGATTTTTGGAGGCATCCGGCCACTCAGGGCCACAGGCCCCTGGAGGCAAATACCGGTCCTTTTCCCTGGGAAAGAAAAGTGGCCAGCCCAGGTTCCTGATGTCAGTTTGTAGGGTTCCCTTGGGACTGTCAGGGCAGCACAGCTTTGAGGTGGGGGCAGCTTGGGTCTGCGACACATCTTCGATCGTTTGGATTTTTGGAGGTGTCCGGCCACTTCAGGGCCACAGGCCCCTGGAGACAAAGACCGGTCCTTTTCCTGGGGAAAGAAAAGTGGCCAGCCCAGGTTCCTGACGTCAGTTTGTAGGGTTCCCTTGGGACTGTCAGGGCAGCACAGGTTTGAGGTGGGGGCAGCTTGGGTCTGCGACACATCCTCGATCGTTTGGATTTTTGGAGGTGTCCGGCCACTCAGGGCCACAGGCCCCTGGAGACAAAGATCAGCATTTTCCTTGGGAAAGAAAAGTGGCCAGCCCAGGTTCCTGATGTCAGTTTGTAGGGTTCCCTTGGGACTGTCAGGGCAGCACAGCTTTGAGGTGGGGGCAGCTTGGCTCTGTGACACATCCTCGATCGTTTGGATGTTGGGACGCACCCGGCTACTGAGGGACATAGGCTCCTGGAGACAAAGACCGGCCCTTTTCCCTGGAAAAGAAAAGTGGCCAGCCCAGGTTCTTAATGTCAGTTTGTAGGGTTCCCTTGGGACTGTCAGGGCAGCACAGGTTTGAGGTGGGGGCAGCTTGGCTCTGCGACACATCTTCGATCGTTTGGATTTTTGGACGTAGCCGGCCACTGAGGACCAGAGGCCCATGGAGACAAAGATCAGCTTTTTTCCTTTGGAAAGAAAAGTGGTCAGCCCAGGTTCTTAATGTCAGTTTGTAGGGTTCCCTTGGGACTGTCAGGGCAGCACAGGTTTGAGGTGAGGCCAGCTTGGGTCTGCGACACATCCTCGATCGTTCGGATTTTGGGAGGTGTCCGGCTACTCAGGGCCACAGGCTCCTGGAGACAAAGACCGGTCCTTTTCCCTGGAAAAGAAAAGTGGCCAGCCCAGGTTCTTAATGTCAGTTTGTAGGGTTCCCTTGGGACTGTCAGGGCAGCACAGCTTTGAGGTGGGGGCAGCTTGGGTCTGCGACACATCTTCGATCGTTTGGATTTTTGGAGGTCTCCGGCCACTCAGGGCCACAGGAACCTGGAGACAAAGATCAGCCTTTTTCCTGGGAAAGAAAAGTGGCCAGCCCAGGTTCCTGATGTCAGTTTGCAGGTGGTGTTTGGCTTTGCCCTGTCCACTAAAATTGTATTTTGCTGCAGCTTTGGTCTGGGATATGTGGACTGCCCCCTCCAAATGTCCCACTTCCCTCTGCCCTGTTCTGCTGTGTCCCCATCTCCACCCCTCACCCCTACATGTCCTTCCAGCCCACCCCTTCCCCAGTCTCTCTCCACCCTTCACCCCTCCCCATCCCGCCCCTGCCCCATCCCTCACTCCTCCCACCGCCCAGGTGTGACTCCCTGCAACAGGACATGGGAGCCCGGACTCTTGGGGATAGTGCGGCCCTCGCAGCAGGACAACACCCAAAGAAAACAGGCAGGGACGGCGTCTGTGGGCTGCGCGGTGTCACAAAGGCACCTGGGGCTGAGGGGAGGGGGCTGGAGGGTGACACAGAACATGGGGGCAGCTGAGAGGCAGAAGGGGTCTTTAGGAGTTAAAAAGGGGGGCTCCAGGGTGGCACAGAGACCCTGAGAGGCTGCGGTGGGAACCTGAGGGTGACACAAGGAGGCTGAGAGGCAGGGGTGTCCTGAGGGACAAAGTGGGGGGGTGCCTGAGGGTGACAGGTGAACCAGCCCTCACAGCACCCTTAACCTCACCCTTAAACCCACCCCTACAAGGGTGGAAAGTGCACGGTGGAGGTTAGGGGGCCACAGGACAGTGTCGGGGGGCTTGGGGTGACACACAGGCATTGTGGGCTGAGGGGCAAAAAGGGGGGGACTTGACAGGTGGAGAGCTGACCCTGAGGGTTAGGGGTACAAAGGACAGGGCACGGGGTACCAGGAAGGGTTAGGGTACAGCAGCAGCCCTCACCCCAACCCTAAGCTCACCCTAAACACACCCCTAGAACACCAGTGTTCCTCAACAGCAGCTGCAGGCAGTGACCCTAATGCTGGGACAGCCCCAGAACCCTCCCAGCAGCTGCAGGCAGTGAGCCTAATGAAAAGGTAGGGATGATGTTGGCTGGCTAGAGAGTGACTGGTAGAGGTTGGGGACTGAGCACTTTTTTAGGGGTTTTTTAGGGCTTTAAAAAGATATTTTAGTGTTTTTTTCACAGGAGCTTTTTAGGAATTTTCTGTGACTATTTAGGATACTTTTAGGACTTTTTTAGGGCTTTTAAAAGATTTTTTTTTAGGGTATTTTCATGGCTTTCTTACTACTAATTAGAATTTTTATGGGTTTTTTTTGGGGTGTTCTTGGGGCTTTTTTAGGTCTATTGAGGGTATGTGGAGGACTCTTAGGACTAGGGTATTTTTAGGTCTTTTGAGGGAACTTTTAGGGGTTTTTAGGGTCTTATCAGGGCATTTTAAGTATTTTTGGGGTATTTTTAGAGCTCTTTTAGGAATATTGAGGGATTTCTTAAAGGTTTTTTAGGGATATTTAGGTGTGTTTTAGGGTTTTTTTAAAAGTAGGGTATTTTTCCTGTATTTTAAGGGTATTCTGAGGTTATTTTTATGTTTTTGTGGGGCTTTTAGAACATTTTGAAGATGAGGGGTTTTTAGGGAAATTTTATGTTTTTTTCATGGCACAGCACATAGAGGCTGAGGGGCACTGTGGGGGCTTGAGGGTGACAGAGGCTGGGAGCTGAGGGAGGCACAGGGAGAGGGGACAGTGGGTGACAGAGAGATGCTGAGGGGGGCAGGGGCAGCTGGAGGGTGCCTCAGAGAAGCTGGGGGCTGAGGGGCAAAGGAGAGGGATTAAGGGTGACGCACAGGAGCTGAGGGGCAGCTGAGAGGGGGCTTGAGGGGCAAAGGGGGGGCTCGAGGGTGACACACAGAGCCTGAGGGCTGGGGGGCAGAGGGAGAGGTTGAGGGGTAAAGGGCGAGGGCTTGAGGGCTGGACAGTGCAGTGGAGATCAGGGCTACAGGGTACAGCTTAGGAGGCAAGTTAGGGTACAGGAGCACCACCTCTCCCCCCAGCCCTAACCTCAGCCTAAGCAGCCCCCCTAACAAGAGCCTTTTCCCTTTTCAGCCCTGCCAGCAGCAGCACCACACAGCAACCCTAACAGCGAGAGCACACCGGAACGCTCCCGCTAGGACAAGGCAGTGACCCTCACACCAGGACAACGACAGAACCCTCAGAGGACAACAGGACCCCCTGGAGAAAGGTAGGGATGACATCTGTGGGCTAGAGAGCAACAGGAAGGGTTTGGAGGCTGAGCAGGTTTCCTTGAGTGTTTTTGCAGGACCATTAGGAATATTTAGGGGATTTCGGAAGGCTTCTTAGGACTTGTCTAGTGTCTTTTAGGGCATTGTTACACCTTCCTAAGGGCTGTTTTAGAATTCCTTAGTGCATTTTAAGGGTCAGGATGAGGGTCAGACAGGCTGAACAGCTGGAAATGCAGAGTATTACTGGAATGTAGTGCAATGCTTTGGAAAGGTGCCAGTGGAGGGCACATCCTGTTTGTTGGGACTTTTTGGAGGTGTCCGGCCACTCAGGGCCACAGGCCCCTGGAGACAAAGATCAGCCTTTTTCCTTGAGAAGGAAAAGTGGCCAGCCCAGGTTCCTGATGTCAGTT
The DNA here is from genome assembly GCF_026979565.1 of Vidua chalybeata. Lineage (NCBI taxonomy): Eukaryota > Metazoa > Chordata > Aves > Passeriformes > Viduidae > Vidua > Vidua chalybeata. The sequence goes on from NC_071551.1 coordinate 3,569,367, forward strand.
TGTAGGGTTCCCTTGGGACTGTCAGGGCAGCACAGCTTTGAGGTGGGGGCAGCTTGGGTCTGCGACACATCTTTGATCGTTTGGATTTTTGGAGGTGTCCGGCCACTCAGGGCCACAGGCCCCTGGAGGCAAAGATCAGCCTTTTCCCTGGGAAAGAAAAGTGGCCAGCCCAGGTTCCTGATATCAGTTTGTAGGGTTCCCTTGGGACTGTCAGGGCAGCACAGCTTTGAGGTGGGGGCAGCTTGGCTCTGCGACACATCTTCGATCGTTTGGATTTTTGGAGGTGTCCGGCCACTCAGGGCCACAGGCCTCTGGAGGCAAAGATCAGCCTTTTTCCTTGGGAAAGAAAAGTGGCCAGCCCAGGTTCCTGATGTCAGTTTGTAGGGTTCCCTTGGGACTGTCAGGGCAGCACAGGTTTGAGGTGGGGGCAGCTTGGGTCTGCGGCACATCTTCGATCGTTTGGATTTTTGGAGGTGTCCGGCCACTCAGGGCCACAGGCCCCTGGAGACAAAGAGCGGTCCTTTTCCCTGGGAAAGGAAAGTGGCCAGCCCAGGTTCCTGATGTCAGTTTGTAGGGTTCCCTTGGGACTGTCAGGGCAGCACAGCTTTGAGGTGGGGGCAGCTTGGCTCTGCGACACATCCTCGATCGTTTGGATTTTCGGAGGTGTCCGGCCACTCAGGGCCACAGGCCCCTGGAGGCAAACACCGGTCCTTTCCCTGGGAAAGAAAAGTGGCCAGCCCAGGTTCCTGATGTCAGTTCGTAGGGTTCCCTTGGGACTGTCAGGGCAGCACAGCTTTGAGGTGGGGGCAGCTTGGCTCTGCGACACATCTTCGATCGTTTGGATTTTTGGAGGTGTCCGGCCACTCAGGGCCACAGGCCCCTGGAGGCAAAGATCAGCTATTTTCCTTGGGAAAGAAAAGTGGCCAGCCCAGGTTCCTGATTTCAGTTTGTAGGGTTCCCTTGGGACTGTCAGGGCAGCACAGCTTTGAGGTGGGGGCAGCTTGGGTCTGCGACACATCTTCGATCGTTTGGATTTTTGGAGGTGTCCGGCCACTTCGGGGCCACAGGCCCCTGGAGACAAAGACCGGTCCTTTTCCTTGGGAAAGAAAAGTGGCCAGCCCAGGTTCCTGATGTCAGTTTGTAGGGTTCCCTTGGGACTGTCAGGGCAGCACAGCTTTGAGGTGGGGGCAGCTTGGCTCTGCGAGACATCTTCGATCGTTTGGATTTTTGGAGGCATCCGGCCACTCAGGGCCACAGGCCCCTGGAGGCAAAGATCGGCCTTTTTCCTTGGGAAAGAAAAGTGGCCTGCCCAGGTTCCTGATGTCAGTTTGTAGGGTTCCCTTGGGACTGTCAGGGCAGCACAGGTTTGACGTGGGGGCAGCTTGGGTCTGCGAAATATCTTCGATCATTTGTATTTTTGGAGGTGTCCGGCCACTCAGGGACACAGGCCCCTGGAGGCAAATATCAGCTATTTTACTTGGGAAAGAAAAGTGGCCAGCCCAGGTTCCTGACGTCAGTTTGTAGGGTTCCCTTGGGACTGTCAGGGCAGCACAGCTTTGAGGTGGGGGCAGCTTGGGTCTGCGACACATCTTCGATCGTTTGGATTTTTGGAGGTGTCCGGCCACTCAGGGCCACAGGCCCCTGGAGACAAAGAGCGGTCCTTTTCCCTGGGAAAGAAAAGTGGCCAGCCCAGGTTCCTGATGTCAGTTTGTAGGGTTCCCTTGGGACTGTCAGGGCAGCACAGGTTTGAGGTGGGGGCAGCTTGGGTCTGCGACACATCTTCGATCGTTTGGATTTTTGGAGGTGTCCGGCCACTCAGGGCCACAGGCCCCTGGAGACAAAGACCGGTCCTTTTCCCTGGGAAAGAAAAGTGGCCAGCCCAGGTTCCTGATGTCAGTTTGTAGGGTTCCCTTGGGACTGTCAGGGCAGCACAGGTTTGAGGTGGGGGCAGCTTGGGTCTGCGACACATCTTCGATCGTTTGGATTTTTGGAGGTGTCTGGCCTCTTCAGGGCCACTGGCCCCTGGAGACAAAGATCAGCATTTTCCTTGGGAAAGAAAAGTGGCCAGCCCAGGTTCCTGATGTCAGTTTGTAGGGTTCCCTTGGGACTGTCAGGGCAGCACAGCTTTGAGGTGGGGGCAGCTTGGGTCTGCGACACATCCTCGATCGTTTGGATTTTCGGAGGTGTCCGGCCACTCAGGGGAACAGGCCCCTGGTGGCAAAGATCAGGCTTTTTCCTTGGGAAAGAAAAGTGGCCAGCCCAGGTTCCTGATGTCAGTTCGTAGGGTTCCCTTGGGACTGTCAGGGCAGCACAGCTTTGAGGTGGGGGCAGCTTGGCTCTGCGACACATCTTCGATCGTTTGGATTTTTGGAGGTGTCCGGCCACTCAGGGCCACAGGCCCCTGGAGGCAAAGATCAGACTTTTTCCTTGGGAAAGAAAAGTGGCCAGCCCAGGTTCCTGATTTCAGTTTGTAGGGTTCCCTTGGGACTGTCAGGGCAGCACAGCTTTGAGGTGGGGGCAGCTTGGGTCTGCGACACATCTTCGATCGTTTGGATTTTTGGAGGTGTCCGGCCACTTCAGGGCCACAGGCCCCTGGAGACAAAGATCGGTCCTTTTCCTTGGGAAAGAAAAGTGGCCAGCCCAGGTTCCTGATGTCAGTTTGTAGGGTTCCCTTGGGACTGTCAGGGCAGCACAGCTTTGAGGTGGGGGCAGCTTGGCTCTGCGACACATCCTCGATCGTTTGGATTTTTGGAGGCATCCGGCCACTCAGGGCCACAGGCCCCTGGAGGCAAAGATCGGCCTTTTTCCTTGGGAAAGAAAAGTGGCCTGCCCAGGTTCCTGATGTCAGTTTGTAGGGTTCCCTTGGGACTGTCAGGGCAGCACAGGTTTGACGTGGGGGCAGCTTGGGTCTGCGACACATCTTCGATCGTTTGGATTTTTGGAGGTGTCCGGCCACTCAGGGACACAGGCCCCTGGAGGCAAAGATGAGCTATTTTCCTTGGGAAAGAAAAGTGGCCAGCCCAGGTTCCTGACGTCAGTTTGTAGGGTTCCCTTGGGACTGTCAGGGCAGCACAGCTTTGAGGTGGGGGCAGCTTGGGTCTGCGACACATCTTCGATCGTTTGGATTTTTGGAGGTGTCCGGCCACTCAGGGCCACAGGCCCCTGGAGACAAAGACCGGTCCTTTTCCCTGGGAAAGAAAAGTGGCCAGCCCAGGTTCCTGATGTCAGTTTGTAGGGTTCCCTTGGGACTGTCAGGGCAGCACAGCTTTGAGGTGGGGGCAGCTTGGCTCTGCGAGACATCTTCGATCGTTTGGATTTTTGGAGGCATCCGGCCACTCAGGGCCACAGGCCCCTGGAGGCAAAGATCGGCCTTTTTCCTTGGGAAAGAAAAGTGGCCTGCCCAGGTTCCTGATGTCAGTTTGTAGGGTTCCCTTGGGACTGTCAGGGCAGCACAGGTTTGACGTGGGGGCAGCTTGGGTCTGCGAAATATCTTCGATCATTTGTATTTTTGGAGGTGTCCGGCCACTCAGGGACACAGGCCCCTGGAGGCAAATACCGGTCCTTTTCCCTGGGAAAGAAAAGTGGCCAGCCCAGGTTCCTGACGTCAGTTTGTAGGGTTCCCTTGGGACTGTCAGGGCAGCACAGGTTTGAGGTGGGGGCAGCTTGGCTCTGCGACACATCTTCGATCGTTTGGATTTTTGGAGGTGTCCGGCCACTCAGGGCCACAGGCCCCTGGAGACAAAGAGCGGTCCTTTTCCCTGGGAAAGAAAAGTGGCCAGCCCAGGTTCCTGATGTCAGTTTGTAGGGTTCCCTTGGGACTGTCAGGGCAGCACAGGTTTGAGGTGGGGGCAGTTTGGGTCTGCGACACATCTTCGATCGTTTGGATTTTTGGAGGTGTCCGGCCACTCAGGGCCACAGGCCCCTGGAGACAAAGACCGGTCCTTTTCCCTGGGAAAGAAAAGTGGCCAGGCCAGGTTCCTGATGTCAGTTTGCAGGGTTCCCTTGGGACTGTCAGGGCAGCACAGGTTTGAGGTGGGGGCAGCTTGGGTCTGCGACACATCTTCGATCGTTTGGATTTTTGGAGGTGTCCGGCCTCTCAGGGCCACAGGCCCCTGGAGACAAAGATCAGCATTTTCCTTGGGAAAGAAAAGTGGCCAGCCCAGGTTCCTGATGTCAGTTTGTAGGGTTCCCTTGGGACTGTCAGGGCAGCACAGCTTTGAGGTGGGGGCAGCTTGGCTCTGCGACACATCCTCGATCGTTTGGATTTTCGGAGGTGTCCGGCCACTCAGGGCCACAGGCCCCTGGAGGCAAAAATCAGACTTTTTCCTTGGGAAAGAAAAGTGGCCAGCCCAGGTTCCTGATGTCAGTTCGTAGGGTTCCCTTGGGACTGTCAGGGCAGCACAGCTTTGAGGTGGGGGCAGCTTGGCTCTGCGACACATCTTCGATCGTTTGGATTTTTGGAGGTGTCCGGCCACTCAGGGCCACAGGCCCCTGGAGGCAAAGATGAGCTATTTTCCTTGGGAAAGAAAAGTGGCCAGCCCAGGTTCCTGATGTCAGTTTGTAGGGTTCCCTTGGGACTGTCAGGGCAGCACAGCTTTGAGGTGGGGGCAGCTTGGGTCTGCGACACATCTTCGATCGTTTGGATTTTTGGAGGTGTCCGGCCACTTCAGGGCCACAGGCCCCTGGAGACAAAGACCGGTCCTTTTCCCTTGGAAAGAAAAGTGGCCAGCCCAGGTTCCTGATGTCAGTTTGTAGGGTTCCCTTGGGACTGTCAGGGCAGCACAGCTTTGAGGTGGGGGCAGCTTGGCTCTGCGACACATCTTCGATCGTTTGGATTTTTGGAGGTGTCCGGCCACTCAGGGCCACAGGCCCCTGGAGGCAAAGACCGGTCTTTTTCCTTGGGAAAGAAAAGTGGCCAGCCCAGGTTCCTGATGTCAGTTTGTAGGGTTCCCTTGGGACTGTCAGGGCAGCACAGGTTTGAGGTGGGGGCAGCTTGGGTCTGCGACATATCTTCGATCGTTTGGAGTTCTGGAGGTGTCCGGCCACTCAGGGCCACAGGCCCCTGGAGGCAAAGATCAGCTATTTTCCTTGGGAAAGAAAAGTGGCCAGCCCAGGTTCCTGATGTCAGTTTGTAGGGTTCCCTTGGACTGTCAGGGCAGCACAGCTTTGAGGTGGGGGCAGCTTGGCTCTGCGACACATCTTCGATCGTTTGGATTTTTGGAGGTGTCCGGCCACTCAGGGCCACAGGCCCCTGGAGACAAAGAGCGGTCCTTTTCCCTGGGAAAGAAAAGTGGCCAGCCCAGGTTCCTGATGTCAGTTTGTAGGGTTCCCTTGGGACTGTCAGGGCAGCACAGGTTTGAGGTGGGGGCAGCTTGGGTCTGCGACACATCTTCGATCGTTTGGATTTTTGGAGGTGTCCGGCCACTCAGGGCCACAGGCCCCTGGAGACAAAGACCGGTCCTTTTCCCCTGGGAAAGAAAAGTGGCCAGCCCAGGTTCCTGATGTCAGTTTGTAGGGTTCCCTTGGGACTGTCAGGGCAGCACAGGTTTGAGGTGGGGGCAGCTTGGGTCTGCGACACATCCTCGATCGTTTGGATTTTTGGAGGTGTCTGGCCTCTTCAGGGCCACTGGCCCCTGGAGACAAAGACCGGTCCTTTTCCCTGGAAAAGAAAAGTGGCCAGCCCAGGTTCTTAATGTCAGTTTGTAGGGTTCCCTTGGGACTGTCAGGGCAGCACGGCTTTGAGGTGGGGGCAGCTTGGGTCTGCGACACATCTTCGATCGTTTGGATTTTTGGAGGTCTCCAGCCACTCAGGGCCAGAGGCACCTGGAGACAAAGATCAGCTATTTCCCTGGGAAAGAAAAGTGGCCAGCCCGGGTTCCTGATGTCAGTTTGCAGGTGGTGTTTGGCTTTGCCCTGTCCACTAAAATTGTATTTTGCTGCAGCTTTGGTCTGGGATATGTGGACTGCCCCCTCCAAATGTCCCTCTTCCCTCTGCCCTGTTCTGCTCTGTCCCCATCTCCACCCCTCACCCCTACATGTCCTTCCAGCCCACCCCTTCCCCAGTCTCTCTCCACCCTTCACCCCTCCCCATCCCGCCCCTGCCCCATCCCTCACTCCTCCCACCGCCCAGGTGTGACTCCCTGCAACAGGACATGGGAGCCCGGACTCTTGGGGATAGTGCGGCCCTCGCAGCAGGACAACACCCAAAGAAAACAGGCAGGGACGGCGTCTGTGGGCTGCGCGGTGTCACAAAGGCACCTGGGGCTGAGGGGAGGGGGCTGGAGGGTGACACAGAACATGGGGGCAGCTGAGAGGCAGAAGGGGTCTTTAGGAGTTAAAAAGGGGGGCTCCAGGGTGGCACAGAGACCCTGAGAGGCTGCGGTGGGAACCTGAGGGTGACACAAGGAGGCTGAGAGGCAGGGGTGTCCTGAGGGACAAAGTGGGGGGGTGCCTGAGGGTGACAGGTGAACCAGCCCTCACAGCACCCTTAACCTCACCCTTAAACCCACCCCTACAAGGGTGGAAAGTGCACGGTGGAGGTTAGGGGGCCACAGGACAGTGTCGGGGGGCTTGGGGTGACACACAGGCATTGTGGGCTGAGGGGCAAAAAGGGGGGGACTTGACAGGTGGAGAGCTGACCCTGAGGGTTAGGGGTACAAAGGACAGGGCACGGGGTACCAGGAAGGGTTAGGGTACAGCAGCAGCCCTCACCCCAACCCTAAGCTCACCCTAAACACACCCCTAGAACACCAGTGTTCCTCAACAGCAGCTGCAGGCAGTGACCCTAATGCTGGGACAGCCCCAGAACCCTCCCAGCAGCTGCAGGCAGTGAGCCTAATGAAAAGGTAGGGATGATGTTGGCTGGCTAGAGAGTGACTGGTAGAGGTTGGGGACTGAGCACTTTTTTAGGGGTTTTTTAGGGCTTTAAAAAGATATTTTAGTGTTTTTTTCACAGGAGCTTTTTAGGAATTTTCTGTGACTATTTAGGATACTTTTAGGACTTTTTTAGGGCTTTTAAAAGATTTTTTTTTAGGGTATTTTCATGGCTTTCTTACTACTAATTAGAATTTTTATGGGTTTTTTTTTTGGGGTGTTCTTGGGGCTTTTTTAGGTCTATTGAGGGTATGTGGAGGACTCTTAGGACTAGGGTATTTTTAGGTCTTTTGAGGGAACTTTTAGGGGTTTTTAGGGTCTTATCAGGGCATTTTAAGTATTTTTTGGGTATTTTTAGAGCTCTTTTAGGAATGTTGAGGGATTTCTTAAAGGTTTTTTAGGGATATTTAGGTGTGTTTTAGGGTTTTTTTAAAAGTAGGGTATTTTTCCTGTATTTTAAGGGTATTCTGAGGTTATTTTTATGTTTTTGTGGGGCTTTTAGAACATTTTGAAGATGAGGGGTTTTTAGGGAAATTTTATGTTTTTTTCATGGCACAGCACATAGAGGCTGAGGGGCACTGTGGGGGCTTGAGGGTGACAGAGGCTGGGAGCTGAGGGAGGCACAGGGAGAGGGGACAGTGGGTGACAGAGATGCTGAGGGGGGCAGGGGCAGCTGGAGGGTGCCTCAGAGAAGCTGGGGGCTGAGGGGCAAAGGAGAGGGATTAAGGGTGACGCACAGGAGCTGAGGGGCAGCTGAGAGGGGGCTTGAGGGGCAAAGGGGGGGCTCGAGGGTGACACACAGAGCCTGAGGGCTGGGGGGCAGAGGGAGAGGTTGAGGGGTAAAGGGCGAGGGCTTGAGGGCTGGACAGTGCAGTGGAGATCAGGGCTACAGGGTACAGCTTAGGAGGCAAGTTAGGGTACAGGAGCACCACCTCTCCCCCCAGCCCTAACCTCAGCCTAAGCAGCCCCCCTAACAAGAGCCTTTTCCCTTTTCAGCCCTGCCAGCAGCAGCACCACACAGCAACCCTAACAGCGAGAGCACACCGGAACGCTCCCGCTAGGACAAGGCAGTGACCCTCACACCAGGACAACGACAGAACCCTCAGAGGACAACAGGACCCCCTGGAGAAAGGTAGGGATGACATCTGTGGGCTAGAGAGCAACAGGAAGGGTTTGGAGGCTGAGCAGGTTTCCTTGAGTGTTTTTGCAGGACCATTAGGAATATTTAGGGGATTTCGGAAGGCTTCTTAGGACTTGTCTAGTGTCTTTTAGGGCATTGTTACACCTTCCTAAGGGCTGTTTTAGAATTCCTTAGTGCATTTTAAGGGTCAGGATGAGGGTCAGACAGGCTGAACAGCTGGAAATGCAGAGTATTACTGGAATGTAGTGCAATGCTTTGGAAAGGTGCCAGTGGAGGGCACATCCTTGTTTGTTGGGACTTTTTGGAGGTGTCCGGCCACTCAGGGCCACAGGCCCCTGGAGACAAAGATCAGCCTTTTTCCTTGAGAAGGAAAAGTGGCCAGCCCAGGTTCCTGATGTCAGTTTGTAGGGTTCCCTTGGGACTGTCAGGGCAGCACAGCTTTGAGGTGGGGGCAGCTTGGGTCTGCGACACATCCCCGATCGTTTGGATTTTTGGAGGTGTCCGGCCACTCAGGGCCACAGGCCCCTGGAGGCAAAGATCAGCCTTTATCCTTGAGAAAGAAAAGTGGCCAGCCCAGGTTCCTGATATCAGTTTGTAGGGTTCCCTTGGGACTGTCAGGGCAGCACAGCTTTGAGGTGGGGGCAGCTTGGCTCTGCGACACATCTTCGATCGTTTGGATTTTTGGAGGTGTCCGGCCACTCAGGGCCACAGGCCTCTGGAGACAAAGACCGGTCCTTTTTCCTTGGGAAAGAAAAGTGGCCAGGCCAGGTTCCTGATGTCAGTTTGTAGGGTTCCCTTGGGACTGTCAGGGCAGCACAGGTTTGAGGTGAGGGCAGCTTGGGTCTGCGGCACATCCTCGATCGTTTGGATTTTTGGAGGTGTCCGGCCACTCAGGGCCACAGGCCCCTGGAGACAAAGAGCAGTCCTTTTCCCTGGGAAAGGAAAGTGGCCAGCCCAGGTTCCTGATGTCAGTTCGTAGGGTTCCCTTGGGACTGTCAGGGCAGCACAGCTTTGAGGTGGGGGCAGCTTGGCTCTGCGACACATCCTCGATCGTTTGGATTTTCGGAGGTGTCCGGCCACTCAGGGCCACAGGCCCCTGGAGGCAAAAATCAGACTTTTTCCTTGGGAAAGAAAAGTGGCCAGCCCAGGTTCCTGATGTCAGTTCGTAGGGTTCCCTTGGGACTGTCAGGGCAGCACAGCTTTGAGGTGGGGGCAGCTTGGCTCTGCGACACATCTTCGATCGTTTGGATTTTTGGAGGTGTCCGGCCACTCAGGGCCACAGGCCCCTGGAGGCAAAGATGAGCTATTTCCCTTGGGAAAGAAAAGTGGCCAGCCCAGGTTCCTGATTTCAGTTTGTAGGGTTCCCTTGGGACTGTCAGGGCAGCACAGCTTTGAGGTGGGGGCAGCTTGGGTCTGCGACACATCTTCGATCGTTTGGATTTTTGGAGGTGTCCGGCCACTTCGGGGCCACAGGCCCCTGGAGACAAAGACCGGTCCTTTTCCCTTGGAAAGAAAAGTGGCCAGCCCAGGTTCCTGATGTCAGTTTGTAGGGTTCCCTTGGGACTGTCAGGGCAGCACAGCTTTGAGGTGGGGGCAGCTTGGGTCTGCGAGACATCTTCGATCGTTTGGATTTTTGGAGGC